>NC_139513.1:221891835-222221835 GCF_947247035.1 Vipera ursinii | reverse complement strand
CCCTCCAAACCACACAATAAGCAAACTGACACCCACTATAAAAACATGGCACCACCACAAACACGAAGCCGAACAAAAGCAGCACAACTCACCAGCTCAGGTCTGGAGCTGGCAGCTGAGACCAGCCCATCCACTCAGAACACCCCCCCACCCAATCAGAACACACCCACCATTCAAAACACACTCCCACCCAATCAGAACACACTTGGTCCCCTACCCAATCAGAGCACACCTCCACAGAACACACCCCCTCTGGCAGTTTAAAAAAGAGGAACAAACAGCCACATGCTTCTCCCAGAAGAAGGAAGCTAAAGCCTGATGATGACGGATGGGATTCCGTCGAAACGTTGCGCCTACACCTTTAGTTCTACGCGGGGAAAAACCCGAAAAACCAAGGATCCACATACAGGCACCCGTGAAAACCTCAGAAAACAAATATCTTACCTCTACGGGGAGGAAATCTACCAGCTAACCAAGACCTACGAAAAACTCGAAGTACGAAGAGCTTCCATTCTGTGTGACCTCACATTCCTACGCAACTGCCGAGATCAAAATTTAATCCCCACATCCTTCCAATTGAAATTCCACTCCAACTCTGCAGCCATCAAACGCATCCTGATAAGAACAGAACTGGCCCTAATCAGAAACGAACTCCACACAAAAAGATTCCTCCTGGACCGAATCAACAGAGACCTCCTCACACTTCACCTCAAACTCAGCAACAAGATCCACCCCACACTTTGGGACAAATTCAAACAAATCGCCGTCTGGAGAGCTGAAACAGAGACTGCCTACAAAACAGACACACACACCAATAAACTCCGAAGACTAAAGGAACGCCAGAAACAAACCCCTCCTCTCCCACAGCAACACATGAAACAAACTGTGCACAACATCTCAGATAGGATTCTCACCAAAGCCGAAACCAACGTCCTGTCTAAAGGATTTAATTTTGCAGTCGCTCCCAAACACATTCCCACGGAAACCATTATATGCGGAGTCGAATCCAGCCTGACCAAAATTAACCCTGATGACGCCAACAAAATCAGACTCGAAGTTACCAACATCCTCTGCACCAGCAAACCACCCAAAAGCAACTTACCCAAAGAGGAACAGACAGCACTACTTAGCCTAAAAAATGACACCAGCATAATCATTCTGCCAGCAGACAAAGGCAACGCCACGGTGGTAATGAACTCATCTGACTACCATACCAAATTATCCAACCTACTCCGAGACTCCACATACAAACTCCTCAAGACAGATCCCACCACCTACCTGGAAAAAACCACCAAATCAAAAATAAAAGCCACCCCCATCAGTGAAGAGATCCAGAAAACAATCATTCCCAGAGAAAAATCATCCAGATGTCCTAAGCTCTATGGTCTGCCCAAGATACACAAAGAAGGAACCCCACTCAGACCCATAGTCAGCTCCATAGGCTCACCTCTACAAAATCTAGCCAAATTTCTTGCCAAACAACTACAGCCTTACGCAAATTCCATCACCTCACACGTACAAAACTCATTCCAATTCATAGAGATCATAAGCAAACTAAACTTTCAGCCCTGTGACCTACTTGTGAGCTTCGATGTTGTATCCCTCTTCACCCAAGTGCCAATCAAAGAAGCTTTGACAGCTATCCTAAATAAATACAACCCCCCAAAACACATCCTAAATCTGACCAACCACTGCCTATCTAACACATACTTCATCTACAATGGACAAAGATACAAACAAATGGAAGGAGCACCCATGGGATCACCCCTCTCACCTGTCATCGCAAACCTCTACATGGAACACTTTGAAACCCTCGCTCTAGAAAAATCCAACCACAAACCCAAACTCTGGCTCAGATACGTAGATGACACCTTCGTAATCTGGCCACACAGCAAAGAAAAACTGGATGACTTCCTCATACACCTCAATAGCCTACACCCCAAAATACAATTCACCATGGAAACAGAAGCTAACAATCAACTTCCCTTACTTGATGTCTTAGTCTACAAGAAATCCAACGGCTCCCTAGGACACACTATCTACCATAAAAAAACACACACAAACTGCTATCTGAACGCACTCTCACACCACCACCCAGCACAGATCAACTCTGTAGCCAAGACACTCATCTCCAGAACAAAACACCTAGCTGACGAACAACACCTAAAAACCGAACTACACACTCTCACTAATGTACTAACAGCCAATGGATTCCAAAGAAACACGATTACCAACTTAATCCGAAGAGAGACACCCACAAAAACCCAAGACAGAGAACAAGAAAATGGCAAAGCCCTCCTCCCATACTTAAAAGGGACCACAGACAGAATCAGCAAGGTCCTCCAAAAACACAACATCAAAACAGCATTCTACACAGACAGAAAAATATCCACCATCCTAAGAAACCCCAAAGACATAATTGGGTTAGAAAACCAAGGAGTATACGAAATCCCATGCACCACCTGCCCCACCACATACATCGGACAGACCAACAGAAGAATAAGTGCACGCATTGAAGAGCACAAAAACTCACTCAGAAAGGGAGAACAAACTTCATCCCTGGTCCAACACTTTGAAGCCACGGGACATGAAATTGATTTTAGAAAAACCAAAACTATCGCCAAAATTGAACATTTTAACAACAGAATAATCAGAGAAGCCATTGAGATAGAAAAACGCCCCCACAGCATGAATAAACGAGATGATACCTCTCGTCTACCAGCCATTTGGAAACCCGCCTTGATTGACAGACGAGGCCCAACCACCAAGAATGATACCAGACCCAAACTCATGATAACATCACATGACATCACCACCACACAACCATTCAAAAAGCAAATCCGAACCCACAACGATAAAGACACACAACCACAAAACAGAAACCTAACTACAGCTGCAACATCAGCCACTTTAAACCCCTCCAAACCACACAATAAGCAAACTGACACCCACTATAAAAACATGGCACCACCACAAACACGAAGCCGAACAAAAGCAGCACAACTCACCAGCTCAGGTCTGGAGCTGGCAGCTGAGACCAGCCCATCCACTCAGAACACCCCCCCACCCAATCAGAACACACCCACCATTCAAAACACACTCCCACCCAATCAGAACACACTTGGTCCCCTACCCAATCAGAGCACACCTCCACAGAACACACCCCCTCTGGCAGTTTAAAAAAGAGGAACAAACAGCCACATGCTTCTCCCAGAAGAAGGAAGCTAAAGCCTGATGATGACGGATGGGATTCCGTCGAAACGTTGCGCCTACACCTTTAGTTCTACGCGGGGAAAAACCCGAAAAACCAAGGATCCATATATATATATATATATATATATATATATATATATATATATCGGACGTGGTGGCTCAGTGGGTTAGGACACTGAGCTTGTTGATCAGAAGGTCGGCAGTTTGGTGGGTCGAGTCCCAAGTGCCGCGTAACAGAGTGAGAGCCTGTTACTCGTCCCAGCTTCTGCCAACCTAGCAGTTCGAAAGCACGTAAAAATGCAAGTAGAAAAATAGGGACCACTACAGTGGGGAGGTAACAGCGTTCTGTGCGCCTTCGGCGTCTAATTATGCCGGCCACATGACCACGGAGATGTCCTCAGACAAGCGCTGGCTCTTCGGCTTTGAAACGGAGATGAGCACAGGCCCCTAGAGTTGGAAATGACTAGCACGCATGTGCAGGGGAAACTTTACTTTATATATATATATATATATATATATATATATATATATATATATATATATATATATATATATATGTATATGTATATGTATATGTATATGTATATGTATATGTATATGTATATGTATATGTATATGTATATGTATATGTATATGTATATGTATATGTATGTATATGTATGTATATGTATATATATGTATATATATATATATATATATATATATATATATATATATATATATATATATATATATATATATATATATATATATATGTTTCAAATGTTAACTATTTAGATTACCTTGCTAGGCCCCAAACATGGGGCAAATCTTTATTTCCTGTTTTCAGTCTATCTTGAAGGCTATCGAACAGGCAGTAGTCACACCGGACAATTCATATATTTGTGTAAATTGCTAACAAAGAATTAAAGGGAAACTGAGATGCATTTCTGACTCCTTAGTCGTCATCAGTCAGCTATACCCTTCTGAGATTCGAACCTGGGCTGATTGCATATGAGGCAGTATACATATATATATATATATAATCAGTTGTAATAGTGCCTAATAACTGATTATAGCAAAAAACAATAATAGCATAAATAGCATAAATATTTCTGTTCAAATGTTCAGAGTTAGTTTGAACCAATCTGCTGGTCTCCAAATAATTATTCCCTAAACAGGATTTGTGCTGTTTATTGTTAAAAAGCTGTAAAGATGGATATATAAGTTCTTTTCTTTGTTATGTGGGAGCAGAATAGTGAATATCTTTGAAGGACAGTTCCAAAAAAGAAAAATTCTAACTTGTTTTCAAAGATGAATATCATACTTATCCAGTTATTTTTAGGAATTTCACAGACAGCCTTCACAATACAAAAATGAGCATTTAGAAGATATAATTCACTTTATTAAAAAGTAACTGCCCTATAAACCAATATCACTCCACTTTTAATTCTGAAAAATACTTTTTTTGCATTTTTGAAAAAGATTGCCAGAGGCATTGAAATAAACTTCAGATCTGCCATTTTTTTGTGGTATCCAAATCATGTGCATATCCAAAGAACCACAGGCTAATGTCACAGCCTCAAATATTATGCATAAATGCCAAACGGTACATAATTGAAAATGCAGCCTTTTGCTATCCAAAGGTATCCCATTTCAAGTTTTTATACACGGCCTGACATTTACTATCTACATTGGAGATGGAATACAAAACACAAGGGAAAAAAAAGACAAATTCTAATTGCAGGAGCCCAAAAGATTATTTGGCTTTCTGAGCCATTTGCAATTATGGCTACACATCTAAGATTTTTCTGTCTGTTCCACAAAATAACTATCCATTTTTTAACCTCATTATAGAACCCTCATACCCATTTTTCAGATCAAAGAGGCCCCTGATTTTTAAGCAATTACTGCAAAAATAAAAACTCTTGAGTACGGTAAAAGTTCCAATCCAAGCATCGCATTCATTTATTTCAAAACCTACCATTTTCAACAATGAGTAACATTTCTAAAGAAATGTCGGCAGTGTAGTGGGTTTCTGCTAGGACCATAACATATATCAGCCAAAGTAATTATTACTATAGGGAAAAGTGCTATTCCTGTTTTAGATTTGCAGATCAGATTTGGAACAATGGCAACCACTGCTTGTCCAAACTGATAATTGGTTATAAGTTGCAGAAAAGAATTTCATAAAAGCAGTTAAAGAATAGTCTGAGAAACAGAAAGTAATTATGATATCCCAGAAGCTATCAAGTAAAGAATCTTGCTAAATCTTATGGGGAAAAAATCTGTTTCCATTAAGTTCCCTCTATCTCTTAGTTGCATTAACAGAGGGATTCACTCAAGAGCACATGAGGTACTAATACCACTCTATAAAACCTCAGCAAGACCACACCTAGAATATTGCAACCAGTTTTGGTGTCCACACTATAAAAAAGGTGTTGTGACTCTAGAAAAAGTGATTAGGGGGACTTCCGGTGGCTCCGCGGCGCCAGAGACAGCCTTCCCGGGCTGCCCGCGGCTCAGCTGTGTGATTTTTCGCCCGAAACAGCGCCGATCAGCTGTTCGGGTGAATTTGAAGCCCCCTCCTCGGGAGAAGAGGAGGGGGTGAGCCCCCAGGTAGGGGTCGAGTTCTCCGGGGCCGCCTGAGCTTGGAGCTTGGGCGGCTGAAGGATTGAACTCCCCCGTAGCCTGGGCTGCTCCCAGCTGGCTAGCGTCTCTGCTCCGGACTTTATGGAGCAGAGCCAGGCGTCTGCGACCATCCCTGCTTGAAGGAGAGACTATGAAAGGAAAAGAGCAGGCAGAGCAGTACAAGAGGGAAAGATGAAGAGATGAAGAGGATTATTTTATTTTACTCTCGAGCTTGATGGACTTTGCTTAAAACTTAAAGTGAAAGTGCGTCACAATTGTAAGTAAAAGATGGCGGCTAAACCTCCCCCTAGAACTTTTCGGAGTGCTGGAAATTCTCCGGTACAACAACAATCATTATTGCAGGCGTTGCATTCTCCCGATGTATTGACATCGAAGGATCTTGAAAAACATACCCAGTTAATTTTGGAGTCAATGGGTGTTAAATTTCTACAGATGGAGGAGAAATTGGAGAAATTGGAGCAGAGAATGGAAGAAAGGATGGAACAGAAACTCAGAGAGATGAAGGTAGACATTTTGTCCTCAGTGCATAAAGTAGCTAAATGTGTGGAGGTGCTGGATGACAAAGTGGAGGATTTGACTCAAAAGAATGCTATATTAGAAGCAAAAGTATTGGAAATTGAAGATTTAAAAGACAAAATGGATAGCGAACTGAGTCTGGCTCAATTTTACCAGATGCAGTTTGCTGTTAGAATTAGAGGCCTAAAAGAGAATATTAAGGAAGATTTAAAGCAGCTGGTTTCTGAGGCTTTTGAGGTGGTATTGAACCATCCAGCATCTGAAATAAAACAAGGCATGGACAAAGTGTTTCGTGTGAACTCGTGGATTGCTAAACAGAGAAAGTTGCCTAGAGATGTGGTGGTTTATTTTGTAAAAAGGGAAATTAGAGATGAAGTTATACAAGCTGCCTATGATACTAAAGTTGTGATTGCTGGTCAAGAAGTTTTGGTTCTAAAAGAAATTCCTCCAAAGATTTTAAAGAGAAGGAAGGACTTTATATTTCTTGTGCAAGAGCTCAAGCAAAGAGATATAAGGTTCAGATGGGAGATCCCAGCTGGGTTGAGCTTCATGTATGATGGCAAAAGGTACTGTTTGGGTACTGTGAAGCAAGCGCATGATTTTTACAACAATGTCTTAAAAGCAACCCCATCAACACTTTTGGAAGCTGCAGAGGGATCTGGAGAAGGAGAACATCAAGAGGATGAAGATGGACAGATAGACGAGAATGGTACAGGAGGAGATCAAGCTGCAACTCTTTTGGATGATCCTAAAGAACAGAGGGTGACGCGTGCTGCCTTAAAACGCTCAAAAAAGATAAAAAAATAAGACCAGTAGAAATCTATGGAACTTCCACAATATACTTACAGTCAAGTGGTAGTTGTGTTTTTAAGAGTTTTGGGATGATATGTATGGTAACAGAATCTTCAATTTGGAATTAATGGACAATTTACTACAGAGGAAGAGGAAGAAAGTTTTGTGGGTTAATGCGGGTTAATTTGTGTAAGAACTATCTATTATAGCCTATTTTGGCTAGAGAGGTTAATAGGGATAGGTGTTTGTGATGTGTAAATGAGAATATGTTTAGGTAATAGTGAATTGTGGAAGAACATAGATGGGAATGATGCTAGTTTTCTTTTATTTTAGTTCTTTATACATATTTAGTATTATTAAGGATTGGTTTACTCTATATAAGCTAGAGAGTGATGGATTTTAGAGTTTATAATTGTTAGTATATGATTGTTTATGATTGCTTTTTAGATATATACCTTGTATTTTGCTCTGGGAAGTCGGGGGGGGGGAGGGGGGGAGGAGGGGAAGTAGGGGGGGGAGGCAGGGGAGGGAGGAGGGAGAGGGGGAGGGGGGAGATAGGGGGGAGGTAGGGAGGGGAGAAGGGAGGGGGAAGGGGGGTTTTCTAAAGGAAAACTGTATTTTAAAACTTTTCAATAGAAAAAGTGATTAGGGGACTGGAGGCTAAAACATGAAGAACGGTTACAGGAACTGGGCACGGCTAGTCTAGCGAAGGACCAGGGGAGACATGATAGCAGTGTTCCAGTGAGGGCCTGTCACAGAAAAAAGGGGATCAACCTATTTTCCAAAGCACCTGAAGGCCAGACAAGGAATAATGGATGGAAACTGATCAAGGAGAGATTCAACCTAGAAATAAGGAGAAATGTTCTGACAGCAAGAATAATCAGCCAATGGAACAGATTGCCTTCATCACTGGAGGCTTTCAAGAAGAGACTGGACTGCCATCTGTCAGAAATGGTGTAGGGACTCCTGCTTGGGCTTAGACTAGATGACCTACAAGGTCCCTTCTAACTCTGTTATTCTATTCTATTCTTGATGAAACAGAAGAAATCATCAGGGTTTCATTGCTGCACATATTTAGCATGTTAGAAATACAGATTCGCTTGCTGCTGTGCTATTAGTAATGTCCTATGTGCTTCCATCAGCCATCCTATATGGAAAATATAAAAAGATACAATTGATTGAAAGACAATGTACTGTGGCTCAGATTAGATGGAGACCGTTGAACACATACTCTTTCGATACTCTTTTTATAGAAATATTTGAAAAAAAGATATCCTCCCAATAATAGATAGGTATCCTGGCTGTTTTAGCACTCCCTATTTCCAGTTCATCCTTGCTTAAGGATGAACAGACTGTGATTACAGCACAGGTGGCTAGATTCTGCATAGCAGCACTGGGCTTTCGTTGGAAACACATGAATTAATCCATCATAGCTATTTTACCCAATTAATGTGGCAAATCCTTTTGCATTGCCAGTCTTTTGCATTTTAGTGTTTAATGACTACGGGCTTCACAGTTTAAGGACTGATACTATAGCATACTTAGGCCATGCTATGTTTTGCTCATCTGTAACTGACAAATTGGATGGCAAATTATGATTTTAATATAGATTTTATCTGCTATTATTTTATTCTGGAATTTTTAACTGAATATTCCTTGAGTATTTTTAATTTGCTCTGGCCTCTGGCCTCTAATATACATCTGAAATCATCAGTGTCTGCTTTTAGGTGTGAGAAAGTTGTGTATTCAAGATGGAATTGAGGCAGAGGGTGAATTCTTCCTTTAAAAAGAAAAGAGAAGATAGAGAATGTATGCAGGTAAGGTAAGCCATTTAACTTCTACAGGCTTACAGCTCTTGATATGAGACTGCATCTGAGTGAGATTAATCACTTGGAAGGATAATGACTACACATGATTAATGGAAAAATTGGAAACTTCTTTATAGTAATACTTCAAATCTAAAGCACCAATGGTTCTGGGTGATTTACACTGAACCATTTAAATACATTAAAACACAGTAAGTAGATTTCCAAAATAGATTTAGAAACTTCTTTTTCCTCCAATAGGAGGTCTTCAAAAATTTATTCAGTCGCTGATCTTTCTTGACTTCTGATAATCCTAGTATGACTATAACTTTGGGAAGATGACAAGAGATATATCTCCCAGGGTATGCCAGAGGGGTACCCAGGTCTCAGCCCTATTCTTTGCCAGCCAAATGGTGTCATCAGATGCCTGTAATCATGAGTTGGAGAAGGAGAGAATGGATGGAATAAATTAGCCAGGTTTTCAGTGACTGTTGTAGCCTGGAGATAGACATGACAGGATAACACATAATCCTTAACATCACAACTCACCCTTGATCACCAGAACTGAGTACCAGCTGAAACATTCTAAAGAGATAACCATTCCCTGCAATCATATTCTTATGGCAAGGTTGCAAAATTTCTTCCATGATAGGGAAGGTTACATATAAATGTCCATCGGGAAACAACTGTTGTTCAGTCATAAAGAAAAGGTGGATTCTTTTCCTGGATCTTGCTGGAGGTCATCTATTTGAGTCCTAACATACTGCATTGGTCTCATTGCTGCAATTTTACTTGATCCAAGAGATCTACTGCTTACCACCCATCCTCCAGCCTTTTAGGATTTTTTTTTTTCCTGGAGGGTGCGAAGTTATTTGTTTTCAAGATTGTGTATCACATATCATATTCTGTTTCACAAGAGAGTTCATCAGGCAATCTGTCCTGTGAGCCAGAAATATGAGTGATATATGACTTCAGAGGAAGCAGTGGAGGACTGAAAACTGATGACCACAGCAATTAAGAGCAGATACAAAAACCACTAGTAGAACAGAACAGAACAGAACAGAATAACGGAGTTGGAAGTTGGAATTTATTTTAACTCTGGTCAAATAAATTTGCTTTATATTGATTCCACTTACTTTTAAAAAGCTTGATCTTTAATCCCATCAAATAATGTCCCACAAGTTGATTTCTTATCATTTTCTTTGCATATCTTTTAGGAACAACTTTAATAGTTTAACATATCCCCTCCGTAAATCCAGATAAGAAGACTTTCCAGATCACTATTCTGATCTTTTATTTGTATGTCCACTTTAGTTATTAAGACATCAGCCATTTTGAATCCATTTTCAAATCCACAAATTTTTCGATATCATTCTTGTAAACTGGGATTTTTAAAACTTTTCAAATCTACATTCAAATCAGGCTCAGTATTTGTTTATCCAGTAAAATCTATTCTTCTTCTATGTCCTTCGTTAAATTCATCTTTGTAGTATCAGACAATCTTTTAAGTAATTCCTGAATACATTATGTTATGTATTGGGCTTCCTTGTTAACACCACGTGGTAACGGCTGGTAGGTTGCTAGAGCAGGGAGCTAGCTAACGGCTCCCAGCTTTTCAGACAACCCGTCTCCAGTGCTGCTATTGGTTGCCCCTAGGCAGCAATAGGTTGCTTCAAACCTATTGGCCGCCACCTAGGGGCCAAGGTATAAATTGCTGCAGCTGCAGCCCTATTCTCTAGTTCAAATCCTGCAAGAAATAAACCATGTTCTTTGCTGAACTCACTCGCCTCATCTTCATTCCTGCGCAACGAACCCAGTACACAACACTGGCGACAAGGATGGAATCCTGCTTCTCTGTTGGAGCTGAAAGTCACTAGGGGAGAGGCTTTCCCTGGTGGGAAAAGCAGTCCCCCCCTACAGTTGGCCAGCTAAGCCACGCTAGTGACCACGCGCTCAGAGGACCAGTCCCTGAGCAACTGAGAGGCAGGATTTGAAGACGCAGAAGCCAGCTGCGAAGACCAGCACAATGCCTAAGGTCAGAAGGCTGCGAGAAATTAACATCAGGCAACCAGAAGAATGGCCCTCGTACCTGTCCCAGGTCGAAAACTACCTTCGGGTGAACCAGGTCACAGAGGATGGACTGAAGGCTGCCACGCTGCTCTGTGTGTGTGGCCCAGCGACGTTCGATCTTGTGGAGAACCTGTTCATGCCCACGCCGTTGGAATCTGTCTCCTACGCCGAACTGAAGAAGAAGCTCGGAGAACACTTCCAACCAAAGATGTTGGTGATTGCATGGCACTACGCCTTCGAACAACGAATACAGTGACTGGGAGAGACCGCATCCAAGTACATTGTGGCCTTGAGGCAGGCCACACACCTGTGCCAATTTTCAAACCTCAAAGAGCGACTGCGAGACCGCCTCATCTGTGGCCTCCACAACCGAGAGCTGCAACAGAAACTATTTGCCAGAGAGGTCCTATCATTTGCGGGTGCCCAGCAAGAAGTCACGGCAGATGAAGCCACCGGAGGAGCCATCTGAGCTATCCAGCTCGCCAAAATGACACAACGAGAAGAAGCCGTCCACCACAAGGACGCAGAACTCACAGAGGACACAGAAGAAGATGCTGAAGTCGACAAACTGCACACACAGGCTGACCAACAGCACTGCAGCAGCAAGCAACAAGAGACTACTCACAAAGCAGATCCCTTGTCTAGATGTTCAGGTTGTGGCGGCCGCCACCAATGCTCGGACTGCAGGTTCCGGACAGTCACGTGCTGTGCCTGCTGAAAAACCAGCCACATCGCATCAGTTTGCAGAGGTCGCCAGAGGGACTAGCCATCGAATCGCCAGTCGGAAGATCTGACCAGAAGAGGTACCGGGGCCCAGGAGCCGTTCAGCGTGCGGTTTTGCTCAAGCCGTAGAAGTGTCTTCCATACCGGGGCCCGAGGCCCCCTTAAACCCAAGTATAGACTCCAGGTGGAGCTGCAAGAGGTCCCCTGTAAGATGGAGCTGGACACAGGCTCCGCCATCTCCATTATTTCTCTGGACACATTTAATTTCGTGTGCAGTCGTAGTAGAAGATGGGCCAAGCTGAGGCCCTCTGACATACTTTTAACAGATTTTCAGAACGCAAAGGTCGTAGTCAAGGGTGAAGCCACCTTGGCCGTTAAATTTAAGGGGTTTTCAGGGCACCTGGATGTTGTTGTAGTAGGGGGCCAGAGAATGAGCCTAATTGGGCTTGATTGGTTTGATGCACTAGGCATTCAAGTAACCGGTATCAACCGGACACAAGTTGCGAGCCTAGCGTCAGTTTGCGAGGACTTCGCAGACATATTTGATTCAGCTGTAGGAACTTACACGGGCCTGCCTATAGCATTCAGACTAGACCCAAATGTGGTTCCCATCAGGATTAAGCCTCGCAGGGTCCCCTTTGCCCTCAAGCACAAAATAGACATGGAACTAGACAAGCTTGTGGAACAGGGCGTGTTGCAACCGTTAGATGGTGGGGAGTGGGAAACTCCTATTGTAACACCACTTAAAGCCAATGGGGAAGTCAGAATATGCACAGACTATAAATGCACAATTAACAGGGCCCTTAAACAGCATGCATACCCAGTCCCAGTGATGAGCCACATCCTGGCATCTTTTCAGGGTGGTACCACGTTTGCAAAATTAGGTTTGGCACAGGCCTATCAGCAACTACCTGTTGATGAGGCCACGGCCGCAGCTCAGACAATTGTGACCCACAGGGGGGCTTTTAAGGTAAAACGCTTGCAATTTGGGGTCAGTGTAGACCTGGGCATTTTTCAGGGAATCATGGAACACACACTCAAAGGCATCCCAGGAGTTTGCCCCTATTTTGACGTCATGCTGATTGTCGGAGAATCCACACAAGTGCTAGCAAGTAGACTCAGAGCCGTCCTGCAGAGGCTGCATGAAGCAGGCCTCAAACTAAAAAAAGAGCAAATGCAGTATTGGGGTTTCCTCCACTGAATTTTTGGGGTTTTGCATTGATGCTAATGGCATCCACCCAGCTGAGTCCAAGGTAAATGCCATTAAGATGGCACCTAGCCCTAAAACAAAAGGAGAGCTGCAACCATTCTTGGGCCTCCTCAACTTCTACCACGCGTTCCTTCCTAACAAGACCGCAGTGGCAGAGCCACTTCACAGGTTCTTAGATAAAAAAGCTTCTTGGAAGTGGACCAGCATTCACGAAAAAGGTTTTCAAGACCTGAAGGCACTTCTGTCAGTCAGTTCCACGATTACTCATTTCAGGGAGTCTAAACCAGTCTGTTTAGTATGTGACGCATCCCCATACAGAGTGGGTGCAGTCTTGAGTCACTTAGAAAAAGATGGAACCCAGGTTCCCATTGCATTTTATTCAAGGACACTGTCCTCTGCTGAGCGTAACTACACTCAAATTGACAAAGAGGCATTGGCTATAGTAGCTGGAGTTAAAAAATTCCATGACTACTTATATGGCAGGGATTTCATGGTCTTCACAGACCACAAGCCATTATTGGGGTTATTCACCACAGACAAACAGACACCCCACATATTATCCCCCAGAATGCTGAGATGGTCTATTTTTTATCAGCTTACACATTTAAGCTGATTCACAAACCCAGCAAAGAAATGGGCCATGCAGACGGCCTGAGCAGGCTTCCACTGCCACAAACCGAACCAGACCCAGCCCCAGCAGCCCACATATTGTCCATCCAGGACTTGCCAGAATTCCCTTTCTGCAGAAACAGCAGCTGATAAGACATTAAATAGAGTACTTTTTGGGTACACACAGGATGGCTGGATAAAAGCCCAGGCCCTGAATTCCAGAGTTATTTTACTACAAGACATGAGCTATCAGCTCACAAGGGTTGTATCCTATGGGAGAACAGGTTCATAGTCCCCACGTCACTAAGAGACATGGTCTTAGAATCACTACATGAAGGTCATCTGGGTATTGTCCATATGAAAGCTTTAGCTAGAAGCTACTTATGGTGGCCAGGTTTAGACAAGGCCATTAAAGCCCAGGTGCATGGATGTTACACATGCCAGCAATCAAGGCCTGAAATGCCGCATGCTCCAATTCACAGGTGGGAGAGACTCACACCCCCTGGTCTAGAATTCACATAGACTTTGCCGGGCCCTTTCAGGGACAGCTCTTCCCTATAGTGGTCGACAGCCACTCTAAATGGCTTGAAGTAATTCCAATTGTTAACATGACTACTGCTAGGACCATCCAGGTGCTTAGGAAACTCTTTGTCACACATGGGCTGCCAGACGTCATAGTATCTGACAATGGAGCTCAATTTACAGCTGCAGAATTTCAGGCATTCCTGAGAGCAAACCTTATCACGCACGCAACGTCGGCCCCATTTCACCCTTTGTCTAATGGTCAAGCCGAACGGATGGTCCGGACCACAAAAGAGTCACTGAAGTGTATAGTGACTGGGGACTGGCATCACAGATTGGCAGATTTTTTACTTTGCCAGCATTCCACGCCATGCATGGCTACAGGGAAAAGCCCAGCAGAGCTGCGCTGGGGGAGGCAACTGATCACGAAACTGGACAGGTTGCATCCAGATAGGGTGGCAGCAGAAGCTTCTCGCCCAAAAACCCTGAGGGAATTGCAAATGGGCGATGGGGTGTGGGCCAGGAACTATGGGCATGGGAATTTGTGGGTGCCTGGAAAAATTACTAAAATGTCAGGCCCCCTCTCTTACGAAGTGGGGCTGGAAGGCGGGCGAGTTGTCCGGTGGCACATAGATCAGTTTAGGAAGCATTTTCCTGAATGGCCACAAAACGAGGCTTCGTCATAAGTCCTTATTCAGGTCCACAAACCGGCAGCCAAGCCAGCCCATGCATAGACTATGAAGGCTCACACAGCCCAAGCAACGAGGAGTTGGCCGTAGAGGAGGGGAGCTTGGAAGTGCAACATGGGTCCCCTGATGGAGAAAGCCAACCTGATGGCTACAGCCACTGTGCTAACTCTGCTGAACAAACTGACTCTGGGGTGGGCCAACCTGGAAAGGCCAGCCAGAGAGCACCAAGCCACGCAGAATCACTTAATAATTTAATAATAATTTAATATTTGCATTTGTATACCGCCCTTTCCCTGAGGACTCAGGGCGGTTTACAGGGAATTAAAATCGAAACATACAAAAGTTAAAACCAATTAAAAAAGCATTAAATTCACCCTGTAGATTAAAACCCCAGTTAAAATTTTCTCCTCAGCCTGGGCCCGAGAGCTCAAAGAGCCAGGTCTTCAGGCCCCGGCGGAATGATCGGAGGTCGGGAGCAGTCCTCAGCTCTACCGGCAGCTGGTTCCAGAGGGCAGGCACTCCCACTGAGAAGGCCCTATCCCTGGGTGTCACCCGCCGGCAATCTCTCACCGGCGGAACCCTGAGCAGACCCTCCCTGTGGGAGCGCACTTGAACTAAGGGACACTGTTCTATCCAGCCTGGCGGGCAAGCTGTTAGGCCAGGACGTGCCTGGGTCCCCCAGGTATTCCACAAGGCCATGCAAACCTCCTGCTTATCTGAAAGATTTTGTTCTGTAATAATAAAACTATAATGTTGTATGTACCTTGTATTTAATGCTGACTTACAAGATTGTAATGGACAATGGAGCTATAATGTTGTAAGTACTTTATTGTGCTGCTAAGTGGAACCTATTCACATCAGTGTTAAGTCTTTGTAAGTGTATTGCTATTTTCTATTGTTGCTATAGTGTTGTTCGTTCTAAGGGGGGAGGGGTGTTATGTATTGGGCTTGCTTGTTAACACCATGTGGTAATGGCTGGTAGGTTGCTAGAGCAGGGAGTTAGCTAACGGCTCCCAGCTTCTCAGACAACCCATCTCCAGCGCTGCTATTGATTGCCCCTAGGCGGCAATAGGTAGCTTCAAACCTATTGGCCGCCACCTAGGGGCCAAGGTATAAATTGCTGCAGCCGCAGCCCTGTTCTCTAGTTCAGATCCTGCAAGAAATAAACCATGTTCTTTGCTGAACTCACTCGCCTCATCTTAATTCCTATGCAACGAACCCAGTACACAACACATTGTTCCCAAGCCACCTTAATTTCTTCTATAGTCAAATAGTTTTGTTCCATTGTATTAATGGGTCTCTTCTTTAACTGTAATTTTTACTTCTCTCTTGTTCCCTTTGGTCAATGTCCCCTCTTACCATATGTGTATCTTCTAATCAACAGAACTTTCCCATGAAAGGATTTTCAGTTAACAGTCTTCATATATTCAGTAAATAGTCTTTCAAGACCCCCTAGGCCTTTAAATTTCCCAAATCAATATTCTAGTCCATAAGATGCAGAAACTCAAGAAGAATCTACTTCCTAAAGTATTTTAGAGAGGAAGTAAGTAAACCCAGTGTCTGTCTTGAAGGTGCCAAACCAGACCTAGGTAAAATTATTTTCTCCTGCTCCCAAGCTCTCAAATCCACTGGAGATTGCTATTTTATGATCCCTTTGTATAAAGAGGTAAAGCAGCTATCTACCTACATATTAGCTCCATTGGATAAAAACAAAACACTCAGAATCAGGGGTCAACATTTAAGCTGCATTATACTGGGAAGAATCATCTATATTGTTTCCTTTCATTTCTAACTAAATTGTTTTCCCACTTGTTAGAAGAACGCGTATGTCTTTTCATGAAATGAAACACAGTGACTCTCAGATTCCACACTTGTAATTTTAGTGTAGAACTTTGCAGCCCCAGTCCATGACATGTTTATTTTGTTTATTTATTTATTAAGAAAATTTTTATGGCGACTCAACTCATCACAGTGACTCCAGGCTTATAGAAGTAAAACCCCAAATACAAAACCCTTCAACAACAACAATCAAACTGATTGGAATATGGCTCATACATGTGTTAGATTTTCAATTCACTCACTCCTTTCTCAAACAGGGATAATATTTCAAGGCAACTGTATAAGCTTCTTGTATAGCAGAAGTGTCAATTAAGTTATTGAAGGGGTAATGAATAAAACACCTTATTTAGTGTGAAACTCACACTCACACAAATCTATAGATAATGCAAAGAGGAAAATCTCCCTGAAGTTGAATGTAGTTGTTCTTATCCCCTCCTGTGAATCTCTCAAAAATATCTAGACAAAGAAGATGAACTGAAAATTTTGCAAGCAAATGGCTGACCTTTCCATCAAAGAAAGAAATACCATATTACTAAAATAAGGACACTTAGCATGAAGAAATAACCACTAATCTAGGCCTCCATTTGAAGCAGGAATAGTAGCTTTCACTTTCTAAAGCAACTGTCTGGACCGGCTCCAAGGCTATAAAATAATACGTATAAGAACAAATACAGTAAATTGTCACTCTTCCCTCCCACTTATGTATAAATTTAAACCAAATAACAGCAATGAGAATGGGCAGCTGGCCTTTTAAGCTGCCAGCTCTGATAATGCCTCCGCAAAATAAAACTTTACTCTCTTTCCCCTCCTCCTTACCCAGCTATTTCTCCTCTTCTCCCCCCACCCCCCAGCTTCGCCCTAGTTTTGTTTTGTTTCTTCCAAGTTCCATTTTCAAGTAAGTGAACCATTTAAAAATGAAACACTGCAATGATGAACGGAGTTGAGCAGAACACAGCAACAAGCCTAGAGCAACACAGAGACTTTTAATTTTTTTCCCCCCCCCTGGCTCCCATCTCTCTTATGTCTGTCGGTGATGGATGAGGTGGCCAAAAAGCCGAAAAGAATGGGGAAGAGGAAGGGAGGGGAAACATTTCTGAATGCTTAAGGAGCTTGTTGTCAGTGCAAAAACAGAAACAAAAAACAAAAAAACAATAACGATCCGTATCTGTATCAGAGGACTGAAATGTCTAAAAGGGCTCTCTGACTTCCAGCTGTCCATTTTCTTTTTGCTATCATTGTTTTGAAGAAGGAACAAATGGAAGCTGTTTAGTCTGAAATTTGAAAAGCATAGCTCCTCATTTGTAAAGTCGACATGTGCACTGTGCTGTTCCAATTATATTCCATGCCTAATGGTGTGTTTTCAGCCTTTTAATTTTTTTATTATTATTATTATTACTTGCTGGAGCACTACGTAGAAGACAAATCAAATGCATACCAGGAGGAGGGGAAATTGGTGTATTTATTGTATTAGAATAAGAATGGCAGGTTATGGTAAAAGAGGTGGGAACATCTTCAGTTTTGATGTACAGATAGTCCTCAACTTATAACTATTCATTAAGGGATCGTTTGAAGTTACAGCGGCACTGAAAAAAGTGACTAAAACAAGTCCACACATTTACGACCATCACAGCATCTTCATGGTCATGTGATCAAAATTTCAGGGTTTTGGCAATCGGCATTTATTTACAATTATTGCAGCTCCCAAGTAATGTCACTGCCATTTACGACCTTCCCAGACTGCTTCTGAGGCGCAAAGTCCAGAGGCGGGAAGCTGGATTCACTCAATTATAGAGCGCTTCACTTAAAACTGCAGTTATTCGCTTAACAACTATAGCAAAAACATCATAAATTTGGGCATGATTACTTAACAGCCATCTTGCTTAGCATCGAAAATTCTGGCTCCAATTTTGGTTGTTAAGTCATGAATTACCTGAGAATTCATCTCTCACCACTATCTTGTTTGCAGCTGTTCAAAGTTAGTTCTAAAGTACTTGGAGGACCACTGGGTATCATCGCAAATACAAACCAAGAAGTTAATGTCTCCTCAAAGCAATGGACAGCAGAATTAATCAACCACTCCGTATAAATGTTGCTTAGAAAAGTAAGGGAGCTAAGACCATTTGCTCTGCACTTGTCTTTTCATTTGTATACTGTGTGTGTCTCTGTGTGTCTCTCTGTGTGTGTGTGAGGTATATATATGTGTGTGTGTGTGTGTGTGTTAGTCTGAAGCTTACTCTGATCTATACTGATTTTTTTTGTTATATCTTTTAACAATAATAATAAGAGAAGGGACCTTGGAGGTCATTTAGTCCAACACCTTACTCAGGCAGGAAACCCTATGCCATTTCAGACAAAATTTTAATCCTGTTTGGTACCTAAACCAAGTAAGATGGGCAAATTTCTTAAAACAAGACTTAGTCTGCTTATTCAGAAATACCCTGCTGTCCAACTATGATAATAGAGGGACTGCTATCTATTATTTTCAGTTCTATATTCATCTCGTCTGTAATGTTATTCCTTTATATGTATGCTGAACTTACTCTCTTTTGAGCCAACTAAAAAATTCTAGGTTCTTTATTCATTACGTATTCCATCTGTTTGTTTAGAGACTCTCTCGCAAGATACTATAGGACCTTTGTGGCGGGTCATACTTTTTTTGCAATTTTGCAGTGGATAGTGATGTTGGATCATGTTGAGAACAAACCATAAATTTAAGCTCCATTTACCTCTTATTTTTTAGTAGAATCTGCACTGATTACAATTCTCTCCAATACTCAAGTTGCAGCCAGGCCAAAATGATTGCTCCCTTATTAAAGAAGGCAATAGAGGAGCACTGATTTGGATAAACGTGGAAAGAGCCAGTGGCTGGAGTTAAATTAAATCCCTCGCATTATGCATCATTTGAAAATTGAGTCCACCCTGTCAGAAAACTACTGTGTACACGAATCTTAACATAATTGTTAAACAGATTGTGTTCTGCCTATTTTATTTTTTCTTAACATTCTGAAAGAGTTGGCAATCATATTCATGTCACCTTTTTTTGCTTCATTCTGTAGGATTTACATTGATTAGAGACACTAGCAAATAAGAGAAGAAATAAAAATGTATATTTATGGGGTTATGTTCTTCTATATTCTCATTCATATTCTATCTAAATCATGGAATTTTCATCTGAACCTTTGATTCAGAGACTTCAGAATATTCATATATCTTTAAAAAGTACTAAAATATCACAGCTTCAAGATAAACCAGGCTTTATTGTCACACTTTAGTTACCTTTTTGATCTTCAATAAAAGCAAGCAGAAGATAAACACAACACTAGGTTTTTTGGTTTGGACCCAAAAAGATGATATCTGGGAAAGAGAATATATAAGAAATTTAAATCTTCTAGCTTGCTCATATCTAGAACTACTGTTTACAATACAGATTATTAATAGTGAGGTTTGTTACAATTCATGAAATTTGTTATGTTAGAATGACACAAAGCTCTGGCAATTGTTTACAGAGCTTTGTGTCATTGTTAATGCAAAATAGTTTTCAGTTTAATTGTGCCAGTCTTGGAGATAATGGAGTAGAATTTGAATATATATCCTAAATTTTCTTAAGAAAGCCAAATATGTGACAGACCATTTTAGGCATTTCTATGGTAGGCTACCTTCTACATTTGTGGGTTCCTTCTACATTTGTGTCTTCCACTTTACATGACTGGTAATTCCCGAGTTACGAGCATTCCCTTAGTGTTTATGAAAAAGTCCTGAAATTACTAATGTTTCCATGTCATGGCAGTCATTCACCCTTATGAACGACTGCGGTGGTACTGCAACATTCACCCTGGCTATTCCCTCCTTCCCCCCTTCCCTAGGCACTAGGCCTGTGGAAACTCACCTTGTGAAGATCAAGAAATCCTTTGCTTTCTTGCTGTTTTGCTGCTTCCTTTGGTGCATTCACAGAGAATGGAGACCTAAAGTAACGCAAGATCACACGAGATCAATGGTACGAGATCTCACGCTAAGGACCTTGTCTGATCTCATGGTAGTTTAGGCCTCTGTTCTCTGCAACAGAGAATGGAATGGAAGCCAAGGGATGATGGACCTCTGGAGGCAGGCAAAAGTCTCCTCCGACCTCCATTCTGGGCTTCAGAGGCACACATGTATCGGACCTCTGGAGCCCCACTGAAGCATCCCCCTGTGTCATTTTCAGGCAGCAGCCTCTGATGCCCAGAAAAGACATCAGGGGATGCTTCAATGGGGCATTCTGGGCCTTGGAGTTCTCCTCCAGGCCTCTGAAATCCAAAATGGAGGCCATGG
The DNA here is from genome assembly GCF_947247035.1 of Vipera ursinii. Taxonomy (NCBI): domain Eukaryota; kingdom Metazoa; phylum Chordata; class Lepidosauria; order Squamata; family Viperidae; genus Vipera; species Vipera ursinii. Next base: position 222,200,908 of record NC_139513.1, on the reverse strand, counting down.
GCAGTGGCCATGTGCTTCCCGAGATCCGTTCTGGGCCTTGGGGGCCTCTCTCTGCTCTTGCCAGTAGCAGAGAAAGAAGACAGATCTTCTGGAGAAGAGACAGATCTTCACAAGTAAGTGACCTGGCATGGCAGGATGGGGGGGAGCAATTGTGGGCATCCTGGGGAGGGAGCATGAGGTGTTTAAGTGGGTCTGTGGAGGTCTTGGGTGGTCTGAAGATAGCCTTTTTCATAACTAGGCCTTCCATTTCCCTACCCTGAGATACCTCATGTTCACTTAACGAGCCACGTATTCACTCACACATTAAATTAGTGAATGTGTGGGTGAAAGCTAGGAGTGAATCACGTTCAAGGTACAAGATTCACTCCTACAAATTGAGTTACGAATGGAATGGACAGGCTCCATTACATTTGTAACTCAAGGACCACCTGTATATGCTGAAGTAATGAATTGAAATCATAATATATAGTATATTTAAGTAATGCAACACTTTTTTTCCTAAATATATTTCAGATTCTTCTTCCATTTTTGTCAGAAGCACTGAAAGGATTAGCTTTGCCCTGGGGGATGCCTAGTTGGTGGCTCCTTTCATGTCCCCAGCAGGAAGTGAAACATGAGAGCTCAACCCCACCCTACAGCAGCTCTCAGGTCTCAAACATGGGCTTGCTAACCTCCTGGCCAGCATCCCAATCACTCAAAGCCACCATGCTCCCCTCCTGTACTTTGACTCAGACATTTAGAAAATCAACATTAAAATATCAACATTGGTTTTACACTGGGAATGGAGAGAATAAAAAGTCATTTCTCACTGTTTGGCTGAAAGATGAATAAGATCATGCCATTTAAAAAGACCCCCAAAAGAGAGAATGGCTCCACCAGAACTGGTGTTAGCTAGAGTTACTGGTTCTTTTTTAATAGTCTTTTATCTTGCTTCCTTTGCATATGGGTAGTGCTCAAGTTATAACCATAATTGCGCCCCACAATAGTAGTATGTCATGATCATCTTAAAGCAGGTCAGTATGTGACTGGATGCAATTTTATGACTTTTTTGCAGTGCTCATTAACACGGTGGTCATAAAGCAAATACCATGATCATTCATGACCACTGCAGTCATTAAGTGAACCCATTGCTCACTAAGGACCAGGTCTTGTCAGAAATCAGAAGTAAACCCTGGTTTCTAGCAAAACTGCCATAAATCATGGTCACATGACTGCAGAACACTGCAAACAACCATAAATGGGGGCCAGTTCCAGAGCGCCCAAAATGAGGTTATGTGACTGTGGGGGGGGGATGATGTTGGAACATCAAAACCAGGTTGTAAATAGCTTCTAGGTGTACGTCAAGGATTAGCTCTATGGCAGGGGTCCCCAACCATGGCCTGCTGGCCAACTCACCCCCACTTGCACTAGCATCACTGCTATGAAACCGGAGCGCTGCATGGCGAAAACGAGGCATGATGTGGTGAAAACAGGGCACCGCATGGTGAAAATGGGTATTGTGTAGCAAAAATGGGGCAATGCACGGTGAAAATGTGGTGGTGCTAGCACCCACACAGCAAAAATGGGACAGTGCTAGCAAATATCATGCTGGTGCTAGCACTGCCCCGTTTGCGTTGTACATGCTCGTGGCCCTGTTTGTGTGTGCACATGCACATGTGTAAAATGCTTCTCCCTCCCTTGCCCTCCGGTCCATCAACCAAGAAAGGTTGGAGACCTCTGCTCTATAGGATGTTCTTGTCTCTAATCACAAACAATTTTACCCCATATTTTTTTCTCATTCATCTTTGTTTGTTCATGGAGAAAAATCTATGTGGTTGTACATCTAGGAGTGTACAATGACTTGATGGCGCATAATCAATCAATCAGTCAATATCATTCGTGCTATCCTTCTAACTATAAAACAAACTCCAAACAGAAAACAAAGCTGGTTTCCCTAAAAGTAGATTAATATGTTGCAGTAGTATGCACTCTACATACAAATTACAAGCACATCCAATAATGCAGCTTTGCCCCAAGACCCATGGAAAATTCCAAAGGCCTCTGCTATGGCTTTGTTGCAATCTTTTCCACTCCATCCTAGCGATCATTAGAGAATTATCAGCACTAATCACAAGCGAAAAGTAGCATTTCTCCTGGCACAATAAAAATACTGTGAGTAGCATGGTCCTAAGTATTCCTTAAGAGAAGCAGACTGAAATAGTTATCAATCTTGAAATTCTCAACGTATTTGAGCTTTGTTGAAAACTGTTGACTTGAATGACTGCTATGACCTAATCATCTTGCCTCATTTTATTATACAGTATGGTAGCAAAAGGACCTGGATTCAGAGAGCAATTTTGTTAGGAAACATTTGAGTGCACAACATGATCGACATAAACATATGCAATGTAAAAAAAATGCTCATAGAAGAAGGCTGGAGGATGTGTTTTGTCCTCAGTGCAAGCAGTGAAAGCAGGTTGAGCACTTTATTTCTTTCTCACTCTGTGGGAGTGAATGACAACCATTAGTGGAGATGGATGAAATAAATGGATGCACTCAGGGCTACCATTGGGATGCTAATGAAAGCTGTTTCTTGCCCCTGGGAATTTCAGCCATTGGTAATCAAGCCTGATTCCACTTGTACAGCCATTTTTTTATTATTAGTTTCATCATACTATCCCATTATTTATTAGTTTGTGCTTACACTGCTTATCCAGCCCACCCCCACCAAAAGATCATGACAGAGCTGAAGAAACATATAGATATAGATATAGATATATATGTTAAATGCTTGTAACTATTTAGATTACCTTGCTAGGCCCCAAACATGGGACAAATCTTTATTTCCTGTTTCAGCCTAACCGAGGGCCATTGACAGGCAGTAGTCACAACAGTGACAGCTCATATTTGTGTAAAATTTACACACACACACACACACACACACATTATATATATATATATATATATATATATATATATATATATATATATATATATATATATATATATATATATAATGGGAACACAAGATAAGACATCCTACTATTAAATACAGTACATTGTGTTGTTTAAGTGTTCCCTTTATTTTATATATATATGTTAAATGCTTATTAACTAAATGCTTATTAACTAAATGCTTATTAAATATATATACGTTGTTCTGATTAGTAGCCCAGCTACTGCAAATTACCCCAACTGAAGTTTCCAGATGCTTTTCAACACAAGCTCTGCATAGAAACATTTCAATTTATCGCTCTTATTAGTTTATTATTACCCTTGCCAGATTTAATGTTCTATTTTTTAATGTTACTGAACATAATATTCCTTTACAAAAACATCTTTGCCTCTGCCTGACTACCAGAGGAAATAAAGACTATATCACATATGCTTTTTACTGTCCTTTTTACGGCAGACTAACCTAATAATGTCCCTTCTAAACCACAGACCTGATAATTCAGAAAATGATAAATACTGTCTCCCTTTTTAGCTGATAGATCCTCTGAAGAAGAGCTGCCAAACACTGTTAAACTATTGAAGTTCATTATTTAATGTTATAGTTACTTTGTGACTGTCTTAATTAGGGGTATTTTCTAGTTATGCTTATACTGATTGTTTGCTATCTCTGAATTTACATTGTTCCAATTACCTGTGTTCTTTTATGGTAAATAAAGAATAACCTCAATAGTCTAAATCACAACTAATCAAGTATCTGTTCTCAAAACAGATCCTACCACTTCAGTAAATAAGTCATTGGCTTATTGATTAACTGACTGACCATATCAGAATACATCACAGTATCAACTAACAAAAGAATATCACTTTGGGAAAGACTGAAGAATCTTTGGCAGAGTCCTTGATATTTTTGAGGCTATGGCCCACTTCAAAATCCTATCTTGCAGTCAATAGAAAATCAAATAAGCATAATATGTAGCCATCCTGTGTGTCAGGTCCCTTTATTTTACCTGCTGGCATTTTAATATTGCTTTGATTGCTTGTTTAATCATTTTTGGGGTCTTCCATTCTGGTGGGAGGGGGGGTGCTTGCTGGAAGGATGTATTCACTTTGATTGCTTATTGAATCACCCTCCCTCCACCAGAAAGGAATGTGGCCTGAAGACATCTGCCTTATCTCCAGATAGTGGAGCCTAGGACTGTTGGGAAACGAAACCAAGAGAGACCTTGAGATGCGTGCTAAATTGTCTGGTTCTCAAAACATCTTAGCACCTATGGATTGGCTGGAATTCACACTGACTGTTGGACACTAGAGGGAGGAGTTTTGAATGAGCATTATGATGCAACCTTTCATGGGTGAAATCTTCAGACCTTGCTTTGCTCTACAGCTATCACTAACTCTCAATAAAAGTTCCTTTTGAAACAATGCCTGCTTCAAGAGTTCTGCTTTCTTGGGAGACCTAGCTGAGGCAGGAGCTTACACAGGGTCTTTTGCCATCACTAATGCCTGATGCCATCGTTGATTTAATATGGGACAAGTTAAGAAAAATAACTATAGGGTTTTCCTGGTTTCCCTTCCATTGAGCATCACCTCCTGGTAAGAAACAATTGCTGTTCTTAATATGTAGTAGTATTGAGCTTAGCAAGTGTAGGTACCAGGAACTTTAAATAGCAGATTTAGATCCTTGTTAAGTTGACAGACTAATGGGTTGCATATGCAGAGATTTTCAATGCAACCTACAACTGAGGAGAAATTTCCTGACAGAACAATTAATCAGTGGAACAACTTGCCTCCAGAAGTTGTGAATACTTCAATACTGGAAGTTTTTAAGAAGAGATTGGACTGAAATGGTATAGGGCTTTTTGCCTGGACTAAAAGACCTCCAAGGTCCCTTCCAACTCTATTATTCTGTTATTCTGGCCTATCAGTCAAGCTTTTTCTGAACATAGATCGAATACACATTTGAATGGCACCGAATCCCTATCTAAATAGTCTGGCTAATAGATTGCAGACTCAGAAGAGGGACATGGAATAAAACAGGAGGCACAAATGATAATAAGAAAAGTCTATCTTTGGTACAATACTACCCCTCCCTCCCCAAAATGGCACTGCCACTAGGTGAAACATATGATTAATAAAATAGAATTCCTATGGACTTCTGCTGCTTCACTTCAGATGCTATTCCTTGCCTCCTAGATCACAGAGTAGCATCACAGGGACAACTGAGTTATATTTTAATCCAGAATTAAGTCCTCAATCAGTCTGCAGTAATTGTAATTAGAATTTAGAACAGGAAGTTTAGATCAAGTTTTCATTTCTCCAGCTGTCTTACCACAAAACTGGGAGAATTTAGAGGTAATGGATCTTCCACGTTGAGAACATGGATTGTTTAGGATGGAAAACATTATCTAGACCAAATGACAGGAACATGCAGTAAAAGAGAACAATAACTGAATATTTAAAAACAAGAACTTCCCTGGCAATCTTTTTCCAATCTTATTTGTAGTACACATGAAGTTTCTTTTTTATTTATATTTTTTGGCTATACTTACACCACGGAATATTTTTTTTAACTGAATTCTCTTCTGTGTTGGATTCCTTTTTCACTCAAATTTCCTTTTGATATATTTTTCTTTTAATGTGTGTTTGCAAAATAAATTCTCTGAATAAGAAACAAAATTGGACAACAATCCACAAAGTCATAGCCCAGCCATATTTACATTCACCTTGCATGCTCCATTATTAAATTATATTTCCAGTTACACATTTTTTATAAATCCCTGGAAGTATGTTCTGCCTAAAAATATCCAATACTTGAAGTCTGCCTCAAGCTGAATTATTTTGGAAACATTTCCACAAAAATATTCCCATCATTTCAAAAAACAACATTTGGCTAGGGCCGATGGAGATCGCTGGGGGGAGGAGCGGGGGTCGGTCACCTCCGGGGCTCCAGGGCTGGTCGTGGGGCTACCTATTCCCACGACATCAGGGAATGGCAGCAGATGGAGGAGCAGAGGGCCGTATCGATTTCAGGGAAGGCCCCTCCGCTACTTACAAGCGGTGAGGCACTCCGACCCTCTGGCTCTACCCCAAGGTCCCGGGAGTGAGGGTGTGCAGCCCCCTGAGCTCCGGCTGGTGTATTTGAACGCCAGGTCCGTCGCTAATAAGGCTCCTCTCGTTCGTGATCTGGTCGAGGGTGAGCAGGCGGACCTGGCTTGCATCACGGAGACCTGGTTGGGCCCAGAGGGCGGGATTCCTCTGGTTGATCTTTGCCCACCAGGTTTCCGGGTGCTGCACCGGCCTCGGGCTCAGGGTAGGGGTGGGGGTGTGGCTGTTGTTATGAGGGAGACCTTGTGTCCGCGGGAGGCCACTGTTCCTCAGATAGTCGGGTGTGAGTCTCTCTTTTTGAGATGCGGCCCTGGTGCGCAGTTGGGCTTGCTGCTGGTGTACCTTTCGCCTAGTCATGCAGCAGCAGCCCTGCCTGAGCTGCTCGATGTCCTCTCTGCGCTGGTGGTTGAGTTCCCGAAACTTATAGTTTTGGGGGATTTCAACCTACCATCGCTGGGAGGATCATCTGAGTTGGCCCGGGAGTTCATGGCTTCCATGACGGCCATGGACCTGACGCAGGTAATTTCGGGACCGACTCATGAGGGAGGCCACACCCTTGACCTAGTTTTTTTATCTGGACAGTGGTTAGATGATCTTGGTGGGGGCTCTCCAATTATTATGCCCCTGTCATGGACCGATCATCATCTCCTGCGGCTGGTCTTCCGTTTTGCCACCCCCCGCCGTGGGTGTTTGGAACCAATTAAATGGTACCGCCCCAGACGCTTAATGGATCCCCAGAGGTTCCAGACAGCTCTGGGGTCCCCACCTGCCTCCCTTGCTCACAGCTCGGCAGATGCCTTAGTGGAAGCCTGGGAAAGGACGGCCACTGAGGCTCTTGATCGAGTTGTACCCCTGCGGCCCCTGACCCGGTGCAGATCCCGTCGAGCTCCATGGTTCTCTGCGGAGCTTCGGGAGATGAAGCGTCGGAGACGGGGCCTAGAGAGCGGTTGGAGGTCCAGCCGATCCGAATCCGACCGATTGCGACTAAGAGCCTACATTAGGTCTTATCTCGCTGCGATAAGGGAGGCGAGGTCTAACCACTTCGCCACCCTTATCGCGTCCGCAGATAATCGCCCGGCCGCCCTGTTTAGGGTGACTCGCTCCCTCCTAAATCAGGAGGTGAGGGAGGATCCCTTGCAGGGCCGTGCCGAGGAGTTTAACCAACATCTGTCGGACAAAATCGCTCGGATTCGGACCGGTTTGGACTCTGACTGGGCAGAGTCTGACGATCAGGACACGGGTGGTCTTGTCGATATCATCTGGGAGGAGTTTGATTCTGTGACTCCGGAGGAAGTGGACAGGATCATGGGGAGGCTGAGCACCACCACATGTTTATTGGACCCGTGCCCTTCCTGGCTGGTTTATGCAGCCCGGGAGAGGACACGCAGCTGGTTCCAGGCAGTTATATCGGCTTCTTTGAGTGAGGGTATCTTCCCCGCCGTCTTGAAGGAGGCGGTGGTGAGGCCTCTCCTCAAGAAGCCTGCCCTGGACCCTGCTGTATTGAATAACTTTCGTCCTGTCTCCAACCTTCGCTTTCTTGCGAAGGTTGTTGAGAGTGTGGTGGCGCATCAGCTCCCTTTGGTCCTGGATGAAGCGGATTATCTAGACCCGTACCAATCGGGTTTCAGGCCCGGGCACAGCACGGAGACGGCATTGGTCGCGCTGGTGAATGATCTCTGGAGGGCTCGGGACAGGGGGCATTCCTCTGTCCTAGTCCTATTAGACCTCTCGGCGGCTTTCGATACCATCGACCATGGTATCTTGCTGCGGCGTCTCAGGGGATTGGGAGTGGGAGGCACGGTTTTACGGTGGTTCTCCTCCTATCTCTTGGGACGTTCGCAGTCGGTGTTGGCAGGGGGACAGAGGTCGACCGCGAGGTCTCTCATTTGTGGAGTTCCTCAGGGGTCGGTCCTCTCGCCTCTCCTGTTCAACATCTATATGAAGCCGCTGGGTGAGATCATTCGTGGCTTTGGAGTTGGGTATCATCAGTACGCTGATGATACCCAACTTTTCTTTTCGACCCCAAACCACCCCAGTGATGCCCTCGACGTGATGTCCCGTTGCCTGGAGGCGGTTCGGGTCTGGATGGGGAGGAACAGACTCCAGCTCAACCCCGACAAGACTGAGTGGCTTTGCATATCTTCATCCCGGGTTTATTCGGATATTCCATCTCTAACTATGGGGGGTGAACTATTACCCCCCGTAGATAGGGCTCGCAACTTGGGGGTCCTCCTAGATTCACGGCTCACCTTGGAAGATCATATAGGAGCCGTGACTAGGGGGGCCTTTGCACAGGTTCGCCTGGTGCGTCAGTTGCGGCCCTATCTTAGCCGGGATGATCTGTGCACGGTCACTCATGCGCTCGTGTCCTCTCGTCTGGACTACTGCAACGCTCTCTACATGGGGCTGCCCTTGAGGACCACTCGGAAGCTCCAACTGGTACAGAATGCAGCCGCGAGAGTGGTGTTGGGAGTCTCCCGATACTCCCACGTTACACCTCTGCTCCGTGAGCTGCATTGGTTGCCAGTTGTCTTCCGGGTGAGATTCAAGGTACTGGTAACGGTATTCAAAGCACTCCATGGCATGGGGCCGGAGTACCTTAGGGAACATCTGCTGCCGGCATCAAGCTCCCTGCGCCCTGTGCGTTCCCACAGAGAGGGCCTCCTCAGGGTGCCACCGATCAGAGAGTGTCGATTGGTGGCCCCCAGGGGGAGATCCTTCTCTGTGGGCGCTCCGGAGCTGTGGAATCAGCTACCGGTAGAGCTCCGGATGGCGCCCGATCTTCGCTCCTTTCGCCACGATCTCAAGACATTTTTGTTTGTACAAGCCGGCCTAGCCTGAGGGGGAGTGTTGGGGTTGTTTTATTTTTTGTTTTTTAATTGTTCTGGGGGTTTTTAGCGTTGTATTATATTGTTTTTAACTAGGGCAATTGTTTAATCTGTTTTTAATGTTTGTATTGGTTATTTTATTCTGCCCTGTGAACCGCCCTGAGTCCTCAGGGAGAAGGGCGGTATATAAATGTTATTAAATTAAATTAAATTAATTAAAAAATTAAAGACAAAATAAGTTGTTTTGCTTCTGTTAATAAATTATTAACAACTGTTTGTCCTGAATGCAAACACCATTACACTTTGAAGAGAAGGGTTCTTATAAAAAGCTGTTTTTTATGTTCAGAGGTTAGTTACTTAATGTTCTAAATTATATTTGCATGAGATGTCATGATAATCAAGTGATGGTCATACTCTGCACAAACTGTCTAAATTGGTGTCAGTGGTGCAATGCTAATTACTCAAAATTGCCTGATTTAAATGCTTGATCTTATACCCTTAGTACGTTAACCTTGGCTTATGGATTATAAACATTTCTTTATTAGTTATAACATTTCTGCAGAGTAGAAGGATAATAATATCTGCATTGTTACTAATGGAAATATTAGGTGCAATATCTCACTGCCAGTATCTGTGAAATTATAAACTAAATATTAGCTTATTCGTTAACCAACAAATAGACCCAAGAATACATCAGTATTTCTTTCTCCAAATAAATCATCTGTTTTGAGGATCGCTAAAAAGCAGTTCATTTGATGCCAGCTACAGGAGAAAAAGCAGACGTGGTTTTCAGCTTTCATTTTTCTCTCTTGCTTCTGGACCTTCCCTTCATCAAAGTGAGGTTTTTTTACAGTAATGATTCCAATGAAGGAGAATATTTGTAGCTCAGGGTTGAAATGAGGGATCCTTGGTGCTCTCTGAGATAGCTTGTTTTCCTTGCAGATGTTTTATTACCCTAACTAGGTAACATCATCAGTGCTAGTAAGGAGTGCTGTCTGCTGTCTGTTTATATTCTGGTATCTTGCCTGTCTATGTGGGTGGGTGAGGGTGGTCTTAGGGATTGTTTGGTTGGGCTGATTACTAATGGTTATTTGGCAGTTTCTTAACTGGGGTCTTGCTTATTTGATTGTTGGTCTGAAGTTGACCTTGGAGTTAACCTAGGCCAGGGGTAGGCAAACTTGGCTCTTTTATGAGTCATGGACTTCAACTCCCAGAATTCCTGAGTCAACTATGGCAGTTGAAGTCCATGAATCATAAAAGAGCCAAGGTTGCCTACCCCTGACTTAGGCTGATCTGAGTGCTGATTACTGGTGGGGAGGTGCTGGAGTCTTTTTCTCTTTGGGGCTGGTTCCTTGTCTCTTTTGCATAGTCTATAGATGTTGCATAGTCTATAGACTATGCAAAAGAGTCTATCTCTTTTGCATAGTCTATTGACTCCAGCACCTTTCCACCAGTACTCAACACTCAGATCAGCATAGATTAACTCCAAGGTCAACTTCAGACCAACAGTCAAGTAAAGAATACCCCAGTCAAGAAACTCCCACAGAGCCATTAGTAAACAGCCCAACCAAAGTATCCCTAAGACCACCCCCCACCCACCCAGATAAGCAAGACACCAGAATATAAGCAGAATATAAACAGCAAAGAGCACTCCTTACTAGCACTGATGATGTTACCTAATTAGGTTAATGAGACGTCTGTAAGAAAACAAGCAAGCTGAGAGAGCACCAAGGACCCCTCGCAGTAATGATTACCACCGAGATTGCTTCTGAAGAAGCAATTCCAAATTTATGAGAATGCCCTTGTCTCTCCTTACCTCAGTGTAACTAAATGCCTATACATTTTCATCTCCTACTGCTACTATGAGAAAAAAATAAACATCTACCCTTCATGTTTACATTATTTCCCTTACCACATCAACAGTGAAATTCAGTGTCATGAGCAGGGGAAAAAAAAACAAACCCAACCAGCCCTCATTCTTCTGGTCTATTTTTAATCAAGGCACACTTTGCTAAATGAAAGCATTGCAAATCTTTTCTGAAGATGGCTTTCACACAATAATCATTCGATTGCTACTCAACTGCACAATTATTTAGCTATTTCCCAGTAAGACTATCTCCTCTGCTGGCAATTGCAGCTTGCTATTTAGCTGTTTTTGTTTATTTATTTGTTTGTTTTTTTACATTTTTAAAATGTTCTCCTCATTTCCATGGCAGCAGATGCTTCAATGCTTCTCCATTTCTCAATCAAAATGTATTATTTCTCAACAACGGTCTGCATGAACAAGAACTTATTAGGTCACAAGAGACTGATGAACACTGATTAACACAATGAATTCATGCTGTAGGTAAATCCAAAATACATAAACGGAGCTGATGTTGGGTACCATTTGCTGAAATCTAACATTCCAATCTATACCTATTTAGGTATATACAACCTATTTAGGGTTCCATAAAGTATTTGAAGAATTGTCTGTTTTAGTTTGAAGTATTTTCTGGTCCAGTGTCCCAAGCCAGAGACAGCTAATTAATTAAAGTTAGGCCACAACTTTGGCTATTATACTAAAATGCATCTTAAAGCAAAGATGTTGAGGTATGCACACAGAAATGTGCAAATAAATACATCTTGAGATAAAATGTAGTCCTCATCAATATGTAAATTGTGGTGCAGAACATTTTAAAAAAACAGATTCCCATATTGGAATGGACTGGCCAAAGGGCCAAGACTCTTTTTGCTGGTCTGTGACCATAATAAAGATTGACTGGTTGATTAATTGTTTGACTCACAAGATTTTATAGGGGGGAAATTGCATAGAACAGACTGAATACCATCTCCACTGGCATCTTTGAAAAGATGGGGGATATCAAAGTGACAAGATTCAAATGCAGTAGAGCAATCCAAGCTCTGCCCATTATGTTTGGGAACTGATCTTGCATGAATATTTAAAGGAGAAGGGATTTGATCAAAGTATTTCAGCTACCATTTTGCTTGTTTTGACTCTGACCTGTAACAACACTGATGACAACTTAAAATGGATGTAATCTATCCATCCCCCTATCCATATTTGGTCCTACATGTGCTAGGGTTTTCTTGCTAATTCCAGACATCAATTTAATATTTCCATCATATGAACTAAATTCTCTTTGAGGAAGATGGATGGTTCAGAAATGTGAAAAGTAAATAAATAAAAATAAGAAAATCAGATTTTAAAAAAGAGATTTGGTTTACAACCTGACTCCAGATAACTTTATTTAAGGTCTTTATGAAGATAAGAGAAACACACCAAAGAAGTTGGAGGACAGATGATTTTCATGACATCAAGCAATAATATCCTAGTTCCACTCTTTTTTTAAAATAAGTCTTGCAGGAAGAAATGAAGCTGCCGAAACATCATTCCCCCTCTCCAGAAAAGAAATCCTTTGTTGATGGATTGAGAAATTGGAAGGCAGTGAACAGCATCACATTTTCCTTGTCCTTTTCTACTCACAGAAAAATTATCCACAGTACAAATGCTTGCTGGTACCAAGGATAGAGATCTTGGTAACCCAATTGCTTTACTAACATTCACTCACTCACGCTTCCCAAGAAAAGGAATATTAGCTGGTAGTTAATAAAATATAGAAATCTGAGAAAAGTTGTTCAGTTGTTCAGATATGGTTTTGCGGCTTCTTTTGCCCTTAAAAACTACAACCAACATGTCTGCATGATTAAGCTGTGGCTATCATGGGTTTGCCTGCATGTGAAGTCATTGCCCAGTGTAGATCATGCTTCTTTAATGTGCTCCAGGTTGCCATCTTTCATAGGGTGATGAGTTGACACAATAAGAAAATGCTATCTATAGTAGTGAACACACACTAACTTTGGGTTGCTACAGTTTTGTCACGTAGGAATGCCAAACCTAATCTCTTGATTGATTATGTGAATTGATGCTGTGTCTAAATAGGAAAAGGAGCACTAAATTGCACTAATTGAAGCTAAAGTCAGGTGCAGTTGGAAGGCCTGATTCCCTTCTGTTGCCTGTTGATTCATTGACTTACCTATGTTAACTTGCTGTTGCCAAGTTGACTCGCAGAATGCTAATGTTTCCTCTCCTGCTGCTCTCTCCATCTGTTGGCTGGCCAGCTTTTTCCTCCAATTTCCCAGTCTTTTCTTAGAAAGTATTACCTCATCTTTGATCAAATCATAGCATGCTTCTGCCCATGGCAGCTTTTAATAATGCAGTATAGGAAGTACGTAGAAAAGGATATTCATGCTGACATTTTTAGATAGAAAAACAGCATTGCACATATTTATTGGCTGTGAACAACTAAGCTGTGAATCTTGAGTACAAGGTCTCATTCTTATTTATTAGACATTCGTACTTAAAAGGAAAATTGTTATTTATCAGATTTTAGAAAATGCCCAGCTCCCTCACAGAGGAACTCTGGGTGGCATACAAATAAAACATTGAAAACATGAAAACAGTATACGGAATTTAAAAAGAGGCAAACAATGTCAAAAATTAATTAAAAGGCAGAGAGAGTGCTTTCAGGGGGCCAACCAGCCCCCATGGCTGCATATTCCTCTGTACGCCCCAAGCAAGGCTGCAGAGTCATGTTTTCACAAAATGAAGATTGGCATTCTATTGTCAACTCAAGGAACAGTGTTCATATTGTAGCTCTGCAAAGGATGGCAGATTTTTATTACTCAGCTAATTCACAACTACCAAATTTCCACCTGCACACTCAAACATCTCAGCCTTAGAACTGCACTTCTAAAGAAGGACTGACCCTTTGGCATACTGGACCACTTACTTTATATATATATATTTGCAGTAAAGCCTTGATTTGTTGGGAGGGGAGAAAGGAATGGGACAGTTAGATTAGCTGTTGTGCTTCTTTATGGGAAAATCAAGCTGGGTTTGAAACTACATAGAAATTGACGATCAGGTTTGCTGATTAAAGTTGTCCATTTAGAAGAGACAGCACCTTTCAAGCAGCAGAGGCAGAATAAGACAATGGTTCCGGCAAGGGGTGTAAAATAGACTGGCCTCCAAGCTCTATGTAGTTTCAGCTATTGATGACCCCCTACTGCTGCTGCTGCTGAGCTAGAAAAAGATTACCTTGACTGTCTAAGAAAAATGACATCCTGGGATTGAAGAGCCAATCAGCAGAAATATTGTTATGTGCAGCAAGAGCAGGAGTTATAACTCATCTTCTATTTATGGGTCATCTGTTTATCGTAATGCATTACAATTAGATGATCGAGCAGTGACTTAACATAAAAAAATTAGCCAAGTTAAAATCCATCAGGCATGTAAGTTGGTTCTGGGTGAAATCATATATAGATTGACCAGACAATCTCACTAGATTTTCTCAATGCATATGTATAGGACTGGAATGTTAGCCATTTACTAAGGGAACTATAACACAGATTGTGGTATATGCCAGGATTCTAATTTCTCTAACCAATAGAGAAATGCCTGAGCAAAATAACAGTTCAATGTAGGTTTTCATGAATTTTCTCCCTCTTTGATAGAGCGTTACATGAATAAAGCATGAAGTCACATTTTATTCTTCAATGACCCATGCAGATGTCTGCAACAATCTAGCTGAAGAAGAATGCTAGAGACGTGGGATCTATCTAGGTCTTTTTCCTTTTTCCTTTTGCTAAAGAACATGAAAAGGTATGAGGGACAATAGTTTGTAGCAATTTGCACTCCTATCTGTTTGGATAAGCCAGGTAGCGTTCCTATAAATAAGCAATGCATTACGTACCAAGACTTCCATTTTTAAATATAATTTTATTGAATATATTTTAATAAGATAAAAATTTGCACTCCTATCTGTTTGGATAAGCCAGGTAGCGTTCCTATAAACAAGCAATGCATTACGTACCAAGACTTCCATTTTTAAATATAATTTTATTGAATATATTTTAATAAGATAAAAATTTGCACTCCTATCTGTTTGGATAAGCCAGGTAGCGTTCCTATAAACAAGCAATGCATTACGTACCAAGACTTCCATTTTTAAATATAATTTTATTGAATATATTTTAATAAGATAAAAATTTGCACTCCTATCTGTTTGGATAAGCCAGGTAGCATTCCTATAAACAAGCAATGCATTACGTACCAAGACTTCCATTTTTAAATATAATTTTACTGAATATATTTTAATAAGATAAAAATTTGCACTCCTATCTGTTTGGATAATCCAGGTAGCGTTCCTATAAACAAGCAATGCATTACGTACCAAGACTTCCATTTTTAAATATAATTTTATTAAATATATTTTAATAAGATAAAAATAATACAAATATTAAAAAAGAAACAAAGAAAATAACAAAGAATAGTAAATAAATAAGAAAGAAAATAGAACAAGAAAAAAACAGAAAAGAGTAAAAAAAACATATAGAGTTGGCTCCTGATCTTTTTAACAGTTATTAATGCATTTATATTTTACCCTCTGAGTTTATATCAAAATTTCCTTTTTTCCATAAGCTACCATTTCTGATCTTCAAAACCATAAATCACAAGTTCATGTTTTTCTTTTTTTCCAGCAAAAAGCCAATAAGGGGCTTTCAGTCAGTGATAAATATAATTGTTGATCTTTCTATAATCAAATTAGTTAATTTTGCTATCTCTGCTATCTCTGTTATCTTTAGCAACCATTCCTCTGTTGTAAGTATTTCAGAGTCTTTCCACTTTTGTGCATAAAATAATCTCACAGCAGTAATCATATATAAAAATAATCTTCCATCTTGCTCTTTTCTAATTGACTGTCAATTAATCCCAGCAAGAAAAGTTTTAGTTTTAACATAATTATTCTGGTATAACATACAATTCATATTAGTCATAGTAATACCCAAGTATTTCACTTTTCTTTCCATCTTAAAACCATTTTTTCTATCAGTTCCATTTGCTTTCCATTTTCTTGTTCTTTGTTAATATTTTTGTTTTTCATTTCTTATTTTCAAAACCCAGCCAACTCTCCAGAATCCTCTAGTTTTTCTATTAATATTTTTTATTCCTTCCAGAGGCTCTTCCAAAACTATCATGAGGTCATCAACAAATGCCCTGGTCGCAAAGTAGTTAAAATGCAGTATTGAAGGCAAACTCTACCTTTGGCCTGGAGTTCAATCCTAAAAGGGCTCAAAGTTGAGTCAGCCTTCCATCCTTCTGAGATTGGTAAAATGAAGGCCCAAATTGTTGGGAGCAATATACAAATAATGCTTCTACATTGTAAACTGCCCAGATACTGCTGTAGAATGCCATGGGGCAGTATATAAGTCTAAATTCTATTGCCATATGTTTATCTTTTAATTTTCACTTCAGTAATTCTCTCATCTTGTGTGGTGGCATATAGTCTGCATTCCCAGGAAAGAGGGGCGGCTTTTCAGAGAGCAAAGAGACTGCAAAGCTTGGAAAGTTTGGCTAGTAGAAAGAGGGTTAAAATGGTTCCTACCTAGCTTTTCTCAGACTATCTGTATTTATGCAAATATTGCTTTAGTCTGGCAAGATTCTGTCTAAAGATTCAGAGCAATAAAGGAAATTATTCTGAAGTTCAGTCCTAAGAGGGCTCAAGGCTGACTTAGCCTTCCATCCTTCTGAAGTTGGTAAATGAAGAACAATAAAGGAAACTATTCTAAAGTAACTTTATGTGCTGTTCTTAGTTCTTAGGGCCTGACACCATGTCTTATATATCTGTTCAATACTTCCACACTAAAATAAATAGCAATGGTGAAGAGGGACATCCTTGTCTACTCTACAGAGTCTTTTAAAAGAAAACTTGGCTGGTGAAGTCAGATGAATCTTAAAGCCTCAGGGAAGCAGGCCATTTTTGTCTTGATATTTTACTCCAAGGTGTTTAAAATTTTGCAGAGGCAATACTATTCCAATTCAGCTCAACCTGGTATCCTTCAGATGCAATGGAATTCCCATTAAACACAAAGGGCACAAGACTTGGGAATTCTTGTAAGTTTAAACCCAACACATACGAAGAATGGGGAGACTGTGCCAATCCTTCAGATTCTTTCCCTTTTCCAATGGCCGATCAAGTGTTGCTGCAAATTGCTGACCTAAGATAGGCCAGAAATCCATAATAAACTATGCTAAAGAAATGTGAGCTCATTCTGATTCAGCTAGGTAGCCCTTTATTCTCTAGGTAAATCAGATGCATTAGGGGGGTCTGGAAAAGAATGAGATTATTCGGCCCTTTTATAATCTTCATTTGTAGCAAAGCAAAACTCAGGAAAGATAAATAGCAGAACGAAGCTTGTCTGCTGTTTTAGTTCAATATGTATATGGGAATGCAAATGCCCCAATCCCAGGATACAGAGAATTAAGAAGCTATTTTATGAGAAGTCAAGTCATTTATCAACCTAGCATTATTTTTCATAGGCTGTTTTTCCCCAGTTCTTCTGAGTTTCAGATGGTTTCGCTCTAGCTGGAAATGCCCCGGTGGGTAAATCTGGGAATTTCTGTTATTGAACCATAATTCTTTCTATTGGATAGTCTCTATCAAGGAAAATATCCTGTTCTGACTAAATGCTTGCCTCATCAATTCCTATGTA
Source organism: Vipera ursinii (assembly GCF_947247035.1). Taxonomy (NCBI): domain Eukaryota; kingdom Metazoa; phylum Chordata; class Lepidosauria; order Squamata; family Viperidae; genus Vipera; species Vipera ursinii. Next base: position 222,183,485 of record NC_139513.1, on the reverse strand, counting down.
TTTTATCCCCTCTATGCAAGGAGCAAAAGCTATCCTTATTCAGCTGTAATAAGGTCCAAGCTCACACTTGGATAATCACTTTAGGAAATATGGTGCTATACTGATTATGCTTCTACTAAGACTATGTTTAAAAAAATAATCTAACCAGACTCATTTTCTAGATTTTATATTGTGAAACTTGTTAACTATTTTTTTAACATTTAAATTACCGGTATTAGTATGGCTGCCCATCTCTAGGAATATGCAAAATTAAAGCAACAACATTCTCACAATCCAAACTACAACATCCAACTTTAAAACAATAACCTCAATTTATAAAAAACCAATTTTGTTCAATATAGCTCATGACATCCTCCAACCCAAACATCTGAGGGACTAGCCAGGTCCTAAATATCTTATGAAAGGCTATCAGAATTTTGGATTTTCAGAAGGATGTTCTTCCATAGGGCAGGTGCTACCACAGAGAAGGCATTGTTTAATAATGGAAGGGACCCAGAGCATGCCTCTCTGCAGGATTTGATGGGACAAAAAGAAACAAGGTGAATCAGATGGGCCTGGAAATGATATTATCAGTGAAACCCTTTATGATATATACATCCTACAAAAATTATACATACCACCTCTGCTCTATTCAGAAATCAGCCAACTTTTATAGTTTAATAAGAAAATATTAAGAAATTTCTGCAAGTGTTGTCTAGACTTCCTCTCTCACCTGTCTGCCTCTATAAAATAAGGCTGAGAACTTTTTTTTAGCCTGCAAAGAAATTGGTATATTACCTTCACAAACTTAGAAATTAAATTCTCTGAAGATTCACTTATCTAGCATTTTAGATGTCCCACTAACAGTTTTTATGTTAAGTATTGGTTTATAGTTTTGTTTTGCCTTTACCTTCTTGCATTTTATTATGTATATAATATGTAATACAAACCTCTAATAAAAAAATCACTTAGATGCTTCTAATGAAAAGTAGTAGATGACCAGAATAATAAAGAATATCTTCAAATAATAATGTAAGAAAGACCCTGAAGGTTATAACAGTCTTCCCCAAGGCAGGTTTTAGCTCTACCAGTGAGTGTTTTTCATAATAATAAGGAAAAAATATCCTTCTCACAGCTATCTTTCTTTCCTGTTGCTGTTTATAGCAACATGAGTTTAAAACAAAATAAACTCCTCTTCTGATATTAAAGAAACATTTGTCAGAATAGAATGGAAAGTCATTTCGTTCTTCAGTTATCATAGACAGGTAAATTCCCAATAAATTTTTTAAAAGCATCAATAGACCCCAGTCTGGCACCCATATTGGCACTTTTCAGGATTTCTCTTTGTCTTCTGCATTTGGAGCTGACAGGAGCCTTTAAGACTAAACAATTGGAAAAGACATTCCCTAAAGGTAGCTATCAAGCACAATAAGGCTCAAGTGTTATGGCCTAGCTGTCACAGTAAAATACAGCAAATCTACTTTGTTCTTGTGGGAGAGGAAAAGTAATGCTAACCAGTTTCTTGAAGCAGTTTTTCTAAATAGCATCAGCATTAAGACCAAATTAACAAAGAAAATGAATTTACTGCCATGGCTGGGACTCTTGATTTAGTTTTCATACTTGGCTGTTATCCCTGTATTCAAATGATGAAAGACCAGCGAAATTTCACGGTGGAGAACTGTAGATAGGTAGGCTATTATCCCTAGGTTGTAGCAAACCTGAACTGAGCTGTGAATTTAAATGTATTCATCTCAGATCTCATATTAAGATCTGTTTTCATTTGTACACTGGAAAGCTTAAGCTGAATATATAAAGCTTAATATTCAGATTGCAGCTAAAAAAAGATCTTCTGAGAAAGCCCCAGAAATGTTTAAGGGAAGAGGAAGAAGCAGGATCTGCAAACAACAACAACAAAAAAAAACATGGAAGAATGTCTCAAAGGACTCAGAATATGAAATGTTCAGGGATATTCCCAGTGGTAAGATTCAGCCAGTTCGCACCACTTTGGCAGAATCTGTAGCTAATTTTTGGTTGTCCAGACTGTTATGTGTTGAGATGTTACACCATGTTATGTTACATTATATGTGAGTTATGAGGTAAAAACACTGACAGAGCACACGCAGCAGCTTTTGACAGCTGACAGCTGTCAAAAGGCTGCCGAGAGCAGAACACGCACGCGCGGCAGCTTTTGACAGCTCTCAGCTGTCAAGGCGGCCGCCGGTTACTACGCAAGCGCAGCAACCCGTTTGACAGCTCCAAGCTGTCAAACCAGCCGATGCTGATTGGGCCAAGCATCCGCAGCGGGAAAAATACGCTACACAGATTGGGTGAAGGCCCGCCAGCTGGGGTATAAAAGAGCTACACCAACACACTGTCAGCTGTCCGGTTCCTCACGAAATAAAGGTTATCAACTGTGAGCCAGCTGTCTCTTCGTGGTCATTAACTCTGAGAACACTTCACAGACCCAGAATGGACTTCTGGAAGCAGCATCCACACAGAGAACCGGTTGTTCACATGTTTGAATCCCACCACTGGATATTCCCCAGCCTTGTCACATACATTGGACTTGATACATATATGCATATTCAAGTATGTATGCAGAAAGTCTACCTGTGTATAACCATAACTCAGGAAAACACAGCTATATAAATTGAGTAATTGTGCACACAGTAATGCATAAATAACACTACACTAGGCTCACATATGGCTTCCAATGGCTTTCTTCCAAAATTTAATTACATTCAAATATAAATTTAAGTACATTTGTGATTTGCCTTTGCCCACCCAGTTGCCTACTAGAATCCATTACAAAAAATACCTGTTCAAACATCCTGTGCAACCTACAGCACACCCCTGTCATTAATATATCCTACCTCCAAGAAAAATACATGGATTCCTGGAATAATAGAATCATAGGGATGGAAAGGACTATGAAAGGATTCTAGTCCAATCCCCCACCCAAGACACAAGTCCTTATTCCATACTGATGAATGGTTGTCCAATCTCTTTTTCAAAACCTCCAGAGTTGGAGCACCCATAACTTTGGGAGGCAAGCTGTTCCACTGATTAATTGTTCTCACTGTCAGGAAATTCCTTCTTATTTCCAGGCTGGATCTCCCTCTGATGAGATTCCAACCATTTCTTCTTGTTCTACCCTCAGGAGCTTTGGAGAATAAATGGATGTTCTTCAAGTATTGGAAGATTGTAATCATGTCTCCTCTAAGCCTTCTCTTCATTAGGCTAAACATATCAAGTGCCCTTAATCGTTCATCATACAATTTAGCCTCCAGACCACTTATTATCTTTGTTGCTGTTCTCTGCACTCTTTCTAGGGACTCAGCTTTTTTATATATATTTATCGTGGTGACCAGCAGTATTCCAAATGTGGGCTCAGTAGTGCAGTATAGAGTGATACTATCATTTGATGCTTTCCATATGTTGATGCAGCCTAAGACTGTGTTGGCTTTTTTGGGCAGCTACAATACTGCTGATTCATATATAAATGGTGATCCAGCAGGAGACTTAGATCCCTCTCATAGGCATTACTGTTGAACCAGTTACTTCCTATTCTATATGGTGCATTTGATTTTTCCTGCCCTAAGTGCAGGACCTTATTTTTCTCACCACTGAACTGCATCTTGTTAGATAAGGCTGAATGCTCAAGTCTGTCAAGTTCCTCCTGGATCTTGAATCTTTTGTACATTAATTGGTTTAATATATATTAATTGGTTTAATATATACAAACAGACTGTGTTTAGGTGTAGCCTGGCCTTTACATACTGGACCTTAAAAAATTAAGGACCAGAATGGAATAAGCTAAGCAAATATTCTCAATCCTATGTTTTAAATAACAGGTCTACAGAAAAATAATATGTAGATGATTATAGCCAAAAGCAAATTACAATTGTTTCAAATAGCAGCAAATAGTATTAATTGGAGATATTTAATTTATTTAAACTTTGCTGTAGAAAAATAACTGTTAGAAAATTCTAATCTGTCTTTGCTCTTGAGAAGACTTAATAATATGAAGGGATGCTTGAAGGAATGTAGATGTGTGATATATGATGCTGAAATTCCTGATACTGGAAATATCAAAGCCAAATAAAGTCAAACACACAACTTGGCTTTCAAGAAAGTAGATTTGAATAAATTCAGAAGAAAGTTAAATAGAATTCTAAGGCAGAAAAAAATATTGGGAAAAGGAAACTATGATGGTGGGAGTTCCACCATAGTTGTAAATAATTCCAGTGAGGGGAAAAAGGACACCAGAAAAAAAAAGCCGACTTCCGGTGGCGGCGCAGCGCCGAAGACAGCCTTTCCTGGCTGCCCGCGGCTCAGCTGTTTGTTTTTTCGCCCGAAACAGCGCCGATCAGCTGTTCGGGCAAAATTGAAGCCCCCTCCTCGGGAGAAGAGGAGGGGGTGAGGCCCCAGGTAGGGGTAGAGTTCTCCGAGGCCGCCTGAGCTTGGAGCTTGGGCGGCTGGAGGATTGAACTCCCCCGAAGCCTGGGTTGCTCCCAGCTGGTCGTCGTCTCTGCTCCGAACTTCTTGGAGCAGAGCCAGGCGTCTGCGAACCATCCCTGCCTGAAGAAAGGACTACGATTTAAAGGAGCAGGCAGAGCGGTACAAGAGGGAAAGGTGAAGAGGATTATTTTACTATACTCTCGAGTTTGTTGGATTTTCTAAACTTTAAGTGAAAGTGCGTCATAATTGAGGACTAAAAGATGGCGGCTAAACCTCCCCCTAAAACTCTTCGGAGTGGTGGATCCTCGCCGGTGCAACAATCATCACTACAGGCGTTGCACCCTCCTGAAGTGCTGACATCGAAGGATTTGCGAGATGCTCTGGATAAACATGCCCAGGTACTTTTGGAATCAATTAATCAATCAATTGCTGATAAATTTGCACAGATGGAGGAGAAATTGGAGAAACTGGAGGAAAGAATGGAAGAAAGGATGGAACAGAAGTTCAGCGTGATGAAGGTAGACATTTTGTCTTCAGTGCATAAAGTGGCGGAATGTGTGGAAGATTTAGATGAAAAAATGGATGATTTGGTTCAAAGGAATGCTATATTAGAAGTAAAAGCACGGGAGAATGAAAATGCAAGAGACAAAATGGATAGGGAGTTAAGCCTTGCCCAATTTTACCAGATGCAGTTTGCTGTCAGAATCAGAGGTTTAAAAGAGAATATTAAAGAAGATTTAAAGCAGCTGATCTCTGAGGCTCTCGAAGGGGTATTGAACCAGCCAGCATCTGAAATAAGAGCAGCTATGGATAAAGTGTTTCGGGTGAATTCATGGATTGCTAGACAGAGAAAGTTGCCTAGAGATGTGGTGGTTTACTTTGCAAAAAGAGAAATTAGAGATCAGGTGATACAAGCTGCCTACGATGCTAAAGTCGTGATTGCTGAACAAGAAGTCTTGGTTTTAAAAGAAATTCCTCCAAGGATTTTAAGGGGAAGGAAGGACTATACATTTCTTGTGCATGAGCTTAAGCAAAGAGATATAAGATTCAGATGGGAGATTCCAGAAGGGCTGATGGTGATGCATGAAGGTAAAAGGTACAGGCTGATCACTGTGAAACAAGCGCGTGATTTCTACAATAATGTCTTAAAAGCAACCCCATTAACGCTTCTGGAAGCTGGAAAGGGATCTGGAGAAGAAGAACAACAACAGGAGGAAACAGAGGAAAATGGTGCTGGAGGAGATCAAGCTACAACTTCTTTGGATGATCCTAGAGAGCAAAGAGTGACGCGTGCTGCTTTAAGACGAGCAAAGAAAATAAAAGAACAAGATCAGCAAAAGTCTTCAGATTCTTCACAACGCATTCATAGCCAAGCTGTGGGAGGAGCACGGCCTAAAGAAATTAGTCCTATCAAAGCTGTGGTCCAAGAGCTTTTTGAGGATATACATGGCAACTAAATTTTTAACTTGGAATGTTAATGGACTAAATTCACCGCAGAAGAGGAAGAAAGTTTTTCAATATTTAAAACAATTTAAGATAGATGTTATATGTCTGCAAGAAACGCATATTAGAGTTTTGGATCAAAAGTATTTAATGAACTCGAGACTGGGTGCGCAATTTGTTGCTTCTGCAGAGAATAAGAAAAATGGAGTGGTTGTTTATGTTAAAAGTGCCTTAACAGCGGATTTAATTGAAGCAGATAAGCATGGAAGATATGTTATGATTGAGCTGTTGTTAGAAGGTAAAAAGATGCTTTTAGTTGGACTATATGCACCAAATCAACAACAAGCTGACTTTTTTAGCTTACTTCACACAAAGCTTACCCAGTTGGATTATAAATCTTTTATTTTTATGGGGGACTGGAATGGAGTTATGGATGTACAGTTGGATAAGGCTGGAGCTTTTAAGCGCATTCCAAGTCATGCTAGACTGCCTAAATCTTTTTTTGAAATGAAGGATGACCTGGAATTGCGAGATATCTGGCGTGAGAGACACTTGCAGGAGAAGGATTATACTTTTTACTCTGATAGACACCAATCTTTCTCGAGGATTGATTTTATTTTGTCGACTAATGATTTTTTTTTGAGAACTAAAAAGGTGAAGATTTGTGCAAGAACTATCTCTGACCACAGTCCAGTTTGGTTGGAGATTGATAAGGAAAAAAGAGATAGGCGCTCATGGCGTGTGAATGAGAATTTGTTTAGAAGCCAGAGAAATGTGGAAGAATGCAAACAGCGGATGAAGGATTTTTATGAGATTAATATGATCAAGGGTACCTCTATGGATATGGTTTGGGATGCTAGCAAGGCCTATATGAGAGGGGTGTTGATACATATGAATAATAGACATAGACGTGTAGTGGAGAATAGAAGGAAAGAACTGGAGAATGAAATAAAGGAAAAAGAAAAGGCTTTGATTTTGAACCCAGAGGATGTGAAGATCAAGGAGGCTATTAGATTGTTAAGAGGACAATTTGATAAATTAATGGCTGATCAAGTGGCGACCAATCTGCGGTTTGCTAGGCATAATACTTTTTGCAATGCCAATAAACCAGGCAGATGGTTAGCTTATAGACTGAGGAAAAAACAAAGGGCATCTAATATAGATAAGATTGAGTATAAAGGAAGGGTCGTGTTTCAACAGAATCTTATTAAGGATGCTTTTGTGGATTTTTATTCGAAATTATATACTAAAGAGGACATTAATGCAAAAGATATTGATATGTACTTGGAGAATGCTAGCATCCCGGTTCTTACGCAAGTACAAAAAGAGGGGATTAATCAGCTGATTACAGAAGAAGAAATTTTTACAGCTATTAAGGAACTGAAGGTGGATAAAGCACCAGGCACGGATGGCTTGACTGCGGCCTATTATAAAAACTTACAATTAGAGATGATAAAACCGTTAAAGGAACTGTTCCAGACAATCCAGAAGGGGGGAAAGGTGCCACCGTCTTGGAGAACAGCTTTTATCTCTTTGATTGCGAAGGAAGACCAGGATGCTACTTTAGTTAAAAATTATAGACCGATATCGCTTTTAAATACAGATTATAAGATATTTGCTAAGGTTTTGGCTAATAGACTGATGAGGGTTCTACAACAGGTGGTTCATGGGGATCAAACGGGGTTTATTAGTGGTAGACAAATGAAAAATAACGTGAGACATATAGTTGATGTGTTAGAGTTTTTGGAAAGGCACAACCAGATCTCTGCAGCGCTAATCTTTTTAGATGCTGAAAAGGCTTTTGATCAATTGAATTGGCAATTTTTGTTGAAAGTTTTAGACAAAATGGATTTTGGGGAAAAATTTCTACAACCGATTAGGGCATTATATCAAAAACAAACTGCCCGAATTATAGTTAACAATAGTCTGACAACAGCATGTAATATTGAGAAGGGCACAAGGCAAGGGTGTCCGCTATCGCCCTTGTTATTTGTGTTAACATTAGAGATATTACTGTATTGGTTAAGATTCGGAATTCGGATAAAATTAAGGGGATACAAGTCGGAGATCAGGACTATAGATTGAGAGCATTTGCAGATGATCTGGTTGTTACAGTGACCCAGCCAGAGAACTCTGTTGTGGACCTGATGGAGATAATAACACAATATGGGAAGGTTTCTGGATTTAAAGTAAACATACAGAAAACTAAAATTTTGGCCAGAAATATGACAGTTTCACAGAAGGCTCTCTTAGAAGGATTAACTGGATTCGAGATTGTTAAAAGGGTTAAATATTTGGGGGTGACTTTGTCGCCCTCTAATACAAAGCTATATAAAAATAATTATGAAAAACTATGGGGGAAAATTCAAAAAGAATTGGAGAGTTGGGAAAAATTGCAATTGTCTTTGTTGGGACGGATTGCAGCAGTGAAAATGAATGTCCTGCCCAAATTTTTATTCTTATTTCAAATGATACCGATTCTTAAGAAAGATTCTAATTTGGAGGAATGGCAGCGTGGTATCAATAAATTTGTCTGGGCAGGGAAAAAGCCACGAGTTAAACTTAAGATTATGCAGGATACTCGTGAGAGAGGTGGCCTTAAATTGCCTAATCTTAAATTATATTATGAAGCTGCTGCATTAGTAGGAATAAGCGATTGGATTAATTTGACGCAACCGAGGTTATTAAATCTTGAGGGCCATGATTTGTTGTTTGGCTGGCATGCATATTTGTTGTATGATAAGAAGGTAGATTCTGTGTTTAGGATGCATATTTTAAGACAGGCACTGCTGAGAGTTTGGAAGAAGTACAGATACAAGTTAAGCAGCAAGATACCATTGTGGGCAATTCCAAAACACGCAATAGAAAATATACATGCTGGCTTCAAACACGATGAGACTACTTACAAGGAAATTTTAAGTTTGGAAAGGAATGTTTGGTGCCTGAAATCATATAATTTCTTGCGAGAAGAGAAGGTTGTTCAAACTTGGTTTCAATATATTCAGTTACGGGCCAGGTGGAAAGAAGACCAGAAAAATGGATTTGTAATGACTGATGAAAATTTGATAAAGCAAATTAGAAATCAGGGACCAGCACATATTAAACGGATATATCTTGCATTGATAGAGATCGATTCAGAAACAGAGCTGGTTAAGGACTGCATGATAAAATGGGCCCAAAACATTCAGGAAGTTATTACAATGGACACCTGGGAAAAGATTTGGGTGAGGAATGTAAAATTTACACAAGCTCAAAATTTAAGAGAGAATTTTTACAAAATGTTTTATAGATGGCATTTAGATCCTAAAAAGCTTGCAAGTATGTATCCGAATTATCAGCCTAAATGTTGGAGGTGCGGTGATGAAGATGCAACATATTTTCACATATGGTGGACTTGTAAAAAGGTTAAGGCTTTTTGGATAAAAGTCTGGTGGAATATGCAGAAGGTTTTTAAACGGAGGATAAAGTTTTGCCCACAATTTTTTTTGTTGGGAATAATTGTCGACGCTACAGTTGTGGACTCCAAGTTGATGTTGAACTTAGTTACGGCAGCAAGACTTTTGATAGGTCAATATTGGAAGAAAGAGGAACTGCCGACTATACAAGAGTGGATTTTAAAGGTTTCCGACCTGGCAGAGATGGCAAAGATTTCGGCCTATTTGAAAGATCATTCGCAAGAACATTATATTATGGAATGGAGAAAATGGATTGAGTTTATCCAGAACAAGTATAGGGTTAAGAAGTTTTACGTAGCATTCGAATAAGTCTTCCTTCGCTTTGTTTTTTTCTTTTCTCTATTTTAGTTTCTTATATATATTTAATATTGCTAAGGCTTGTTTTATCCTATACAAGCTAGAGAGTAATGGATTTTAGAACTTGTAATTGCTAGTATATGGTTGTTTATGATTGCTTTTTTATATATATATACCTTGTATTTAGCTCTGGGAAGTCGGGGGGAGGGGGGGAGGGGGGGAGGTAGGGGGGCCAGGAGGGAGGGGGGGAGGGGGGGAGGTAGGGGGGAGGTAGGGGGGGAGGAGGGTGGGGGAAGGGGGGGTTCTTTAAAGGAAAACTGTATTGTAAAACTTTTCAATAAAAAAAAAAGCCAAATATGCCTGCCTAAAAAGCTTAGCAAAAAAAACTGAACATAAAAGATACGAATAGGACGTGGAAAGAGGAACAAGTCATCAAAGAAGGGTACAGTAAGGAGCCCAGAATTGTGGATGATGACAAGATGGCAAAAGATCAGACTGAGATGAAGGACGTATACTATAGACAGTAAAAGAGCCTCTTCAAAATAAAATCAAAAGGAAGGAAAGATGATATCAGCTGATCAGCGAAGATGGCAAAAGGGTGACAACAACAAAAGCCAGAACTATTCAGCTCCAATTTTGGCTCAATCTATTCTGAGAAGATGGTGTATGTCTCACTGTGCAATTGTGAAGAGCTAACTGAAAGAGCCAAATTCCAGCTCAAGCTTGTAACAAATATTATCTTGAATGTATTCATATTTTGAGTGCTTGTAGATTGCATGTAGGTACTGAAAGAAAGGAGCAATCCATTATCTTTGAAGTATGTTGGAGGATATGAGAAGTACAAGATGACAGGAGGAAAGTATGAGTAGTCCCTTTCTTCAAGGAAAAGAAGGACCCACACAACAATAGTCAATCTGACATAAATTCTTGAAAAAGTACTAGGGCAGATTGTCAAGCAACTGATATGAAAGTTGTTAAATATAACAAATTGATTACTATTATAATTTAAAATTTATTTGTCAAGAACAAGTCTTATTAGCTGAATCTTATTGATCTTTTGTATTAAAATCATGTTTTGCTGGACTATTTTTTAAACTGTGTATCTTCCTTAAATTCTGGAAATGCTGTGAGCATATTGTATTTTAACATCATCAAGGCTATTAAGGAGAAGTCCCATGATGTGAGATTAACAGACCAATTAGGTATGGGCTGGATGCCTATACTATTAATATTTGGCTCACAACTGGGTTTTAAAAAGTATACAAAGTGTACAAAAGTATACAAAGAGATATGAGGTATCATTCTGGTACCCGGCAAGATTTTGGTAAATGATTGAGATGCTATATTGTTTTTCACCTGAACCATCAAAATTCCTTGGGATTGGATTAGTTTTGGGTAAGACCTGCTCCCACTAACTCTGAGAGCAATATAATTTCTCTATGTAATTCATGGCAAAAATAGTTGATCAAAAGAAGTTATTTTAGAAATTATCACTGATAGCAGCAATTCTTCAGACTATTTAAGAAATACATTTAACAAAATGGATTTGCATAAGGGGAAAACATTTGACCTCCTTCCTATGATAACCAGCATTTAGTTGAAAAATTGAATTTTTCACTGAAAGATTAAGTTATTTTATTAAAAGGGTCTTCTTACAATTTAATAATTCAACATTAGTGCTGCCTTACACAGTTTGCAAAAAGGATTAATATTTATAAGAAATGAAATCCCAAATTTCTTGTTTTATACAGGTTTTATTGATTTTTTAATATTTACATATACATGTATTTGTGAAGCAATACGGTGGTTGGTTAGTCAAAATAACAAACAACAAGTTGTAAATAGTTCAGGTTGCATCAACAGGGATTCCCTCTCTGATTCCCTTAATTATCACATAGTCAAAATAGTCAAGTTAATACATTTCTAGTTGTAACCTAGTCAATTACCAAAATTTTCAATATATTTTCACTAATACATATCAATATCCTGTTTTTAAACTTTATCTAATTGCAATAGAATATTTTAGAATAACCTATAATGTACAAAAGAAAGGTTAATTTTTGGGTAACCCACAATTCCCTATTTCAACTCTCTTGCCTACAAAACTTACATTGTTCATTACAAAACATTCTTATGTTTTACCATTAAAATCTAGTTTTCATCTTAACAAATCACCAATTATAAGAAAGATATTTTTTGTCTTAACCGTTCAACTATTCAACATCTTAACAAATCACCAATTATAAGAAAGATATTTTTTGTCTTAATCGTTCAACAATTATTAAAATACTATCTTTTGTATATAAAATTCTAGATTCTATAATATAGTTCAAAAGTAACAACTAATATATTCTATAAGTTGTCTTAACTGTACATCAATTGTTAAAATACTATCTTTTGATATATCATTCCAAATTCTATAATATAATTCAGAATTATATTCTAAAAGCTTACTTTTGCTTTCCCTTACAGATCTAAAACCTAAATGTAAAATCAGTTATATTTTTTAGAGATTCCCCTTAATCCATTGAAAGGTATTTTTATACTCTATCTTTAGGAATCCCAAAAAAGAAACAAGTTCAGTTTTTTAAATCTAACTCTTGCCTTCCTTTTGTGCCAATCAGGCTTCCCTTTTGGCATCTTTAAATTCTCAAATGTATCTCCCTTTCTTCCTATACTCCTTATTTGAATCCAGGGAGAGTATCCAAATGTCAGTTTTGCAAAGAAAGTGTCCCCTTTGTAAGTTTTGCTTTAATAATTCAGTTTTTGATGATTGATGTAATATAGTTGTCAATTAAATCAAGCACATCTCTTTCTTCTTCCAATTCCATCTGGATTAGGTAGAAAGTAGTAGCTGGTGTGATGGTTGTCATTTGATTAGTTGAATTCTCAATAAAGTATATTTGAAAGCCTTTAATGTCTTCACTCTTAATATTGCTTTCTTCAGGTGCTATTGCTTTTTGAGTTATAAGTTTTGTAGTTAACATTGAAGTTTGGACTTTAAGATTTTCTGTAGGTTGCATTTGTTGTTCTTTGAAATCTCCTATTTTAGTGTTAGTTTCCACTTCTTCTATTTTCTCTTGGATTATTATTCCCTCATTTAAGGTCAGAATTTGATTTGGTGGCTTTAAGTTGTCAGATTTTTCTTGCAGTTTGGCTTTAATTTGCTCTGTCATTGCCAAAATCATGTCCAGTATCAGTTTATAATCAAGTGGTGGGATATATTCATCCATTTCGTTGTTGTTTGCAGCTAAATCTTCCATGGAGGCTATTTTAATAATAGTCAAAGATTATCCACCTCCAAAAGAGTTGTTTTCAGTGCCAGGTGTTCCCACACTTATCTTTAAAAGTAATGTCAAGGACAGCTCTGTTATTTAAGTCAGCTCTCACAACAGGAGAAAAATTTACTTGCTGTACCAAGTTTTGCCACAAGATGTCATCAATAGCACATAAAATGCAATGTAAAATTTTTCTTTTTTCCCCCAAATTAATATAAAACTTTTGTAGCATTAGTCCAAGTTTTTTTCTTTAATTCACAGCTTAGAGAGGAAATACGGTAGTAGATCCGCACCAAAAAATAGGAGCTTTTTAGTAAATACAGATAAAATTACTTAATTTCTTTGCTGAATTACTTGAATTTCTTTAAGGCTTTAAGATTTGTTCCCAGAGTAGATATTCACCATTTTTCGAAAAGTGGGGAAAGAAATTTTCAGGAAAGTCCCACAGGAAAATAGTTAAGGGAGTAAGAAAGGTAAAGTCTCACCCAGGTCCTCCAGATTGCTTCTTAGTGCTAGGTAGTGCTTTTGGCTTTCGGCAGGGAGTGGCTTAATGATCGGCCATCTTTATGGCCGGTCTCTTCTTCTTCAGGCCAAAAGAGTTGTCCTGGGTTCAAGCAGAGGGCTGATGCCCTTCCGCAATCACAGGGAAGGCCTCCTCTTGGTAGTTGCCCCTCCAGGGCGATTTTCTACCCTTTTCAGGGTCCTCCAAAAAAGAAAGAATGGAATGGCAGGAAGCAAACATACCTGAATATATATTCAAACCAAAGGTAGAAATTTACCTATCAGGTATTGCCCCATTAGCCTTCTCAGTATGGTTAGTAAATTATATGAAAGACACTTGCACAATAAGCTTCAGAGAAGACCATTCAATTATTGACTGCACTTTAACTCATAATAACAATAACAATGACAAAGTTGGAATGAAACTTGGAGATCATCAGGCAGGAAACTATACAATTTCAGACAAATGGCTGTCCAGTCTCTTCTTTAAAACTTCCAGTGTTGAAGCATTCACAACTTCTGGAGGCAGGTTGTTCCACTGATTCATTGTCCTAACTGTCAGGAAATTTCTCCTTAGTTCTAGGTTGCTTCTCTCCTTGGTTAGTTTCCATCCGTTGCTTCTTGTCCTGCCTTTGGGTACTTTGGAGAATAGCTTGACTCCCTCTTCTTTGTGACAATCCCTGAGATATTGAAACACTGCTATCATGTCACCCCTAGTCCTTCTCTTCATTAAACTAGACATACCCAATTCCAGCAACTGTTCTTTATATGTTTTGGCCTCCAATCTTCTAATCATCTTTGTTGCTCTTCTCTGTACTCTTTCTAGAGTCTCAACATCTTTTTTACATCATGATGACCAAAACTGGATGCAGTATTCCAAGTGTGGCCTTACCAAGGTATTATAAAGTGGTATTAACACAGGCATGTCAAACTCGTGATGTCACGTGACATCGCATGACGTATCATGACTTTTCCTCCATTGCTGGCAATGGGGTAGGCGCGGTTTCGGCATGATGCATCTGGCCTGCGGGCCGGCAGTTTGACATACCTGTATTAACACTTCACATGATCTTGCTTCTATCCCTCTGTTAATGCAGCCTAGCACTATGTTGGCTTTTTTGGCAGCTGCAGCACACTGCTGGCTCATATTTAAGTGATTGTCCAGTGGGACTCCAAGATCCCTCTCACAGTTACTACTATTGAGCCAGGTACCACCTATACTGTACCTGTGCATTTGGTTTTTCTTGCCTAAATGTAGAATCTTACTTTAACAACTACTTCAACAACTACTCAAGAAATATTCCTCCAGAACTCATTCATCATGCTATACAGTATTTATGGGTCTTATATGTGCTTTTGATCTCATCTATAGATCCAAGCTCTGGGAGAAACTGAACTCTTCCTCAATTGATAAAAGATTGCTTGTTCTTATACATAAATTATATGAAAATTTCCAGAGGAAGGTGTGATGTAATGTGCAAGGACAGTGCACCAAGGAAATTCCTCTCAAGTGGGAAGTAAGACAAGAGTATATTTAGCTCCCTTTCTTTTTAATCTATACATGAACTCCCATATAGTCAAATTAAATAATCCATCTCTTCATCTGCCAAAATTAGGAAATGGGCATATTTCTGTTCTTTTGTTTGCAGATGATGTTGTATTATTTTTTTAGAGACAGATTAGATTGAGACTGGCCCTTCATATATTTAATAATTTTTTTAATTTAATAATTTGATTTCTATACCGCCCTTCTCCCGAAGGACTCAGGGCGGTGAACAGGGCAATACACAATAAAAATCGAATACAAAAATTAAAAAGCCATTAAACATCATGCCCATAAAATCAATACATATTAAAGTTAAAACTAGTTTTAAAAACCCAACCCCATCCCGTCAGACCAGGCCAGCTTGTTCAAAAAAGAATGTTTTGAGATTGCGCCGGAATATTTGCTTAGCACTGTCAAGAAGAATAACTAAAATTTAATATCTCCTAAACCAAGGTCATGGTTTTTGATAAGCACCCTAAGGCACATACCTGGAGGCTAAATACCTAATCATTTAATACAGCAAGTCAAGACCTTTAAATATCTGGGAATTGTTTTCTATGCTACAAGCAATGGTAAAAATAATGCTGATTATGTTACTTTAAATGTACAAAACCCAGCATCATCTTTATAAACCTTCAACTTCTCCAAAGGAGCCCAGCATATACTTACAGCACTTGAAATCTTTTTGGCTAAAATCTGAACCCAGCTCCTTTTTTGGAATTCAGTTGGGCCTGTACAGGTCATTCCTTTCTCTTTAAAAAATTAAATCCAGATCAATTTTCCAAGTACTTTGCTGCATGGAATGATTGGACACATTATTTTGTATTGTCCCCTCTAGTCAGATGCTCACCAGGAATTATTATCTCTATTGTTTACTAAACATACTGGTCATCCTGATTTGTTTAATTTGAAGTTGTTTTATTTGAAGGTATTTTATTTGAACCTGGTTTACATGTTTTACAGTTTGTATAGTCCCACAGTTTGTATAGTTTAGTGTAGAGTCTTTTCAAATCTTTCTTGGATATTTTAGAACTTTTTTCCTTTTTATCTATATTAATTGCAATTTTCATGTTTCATTTGCTAGTCTATGGCCAAATAAAAATTGATGAATCAATATTCAAGCCAAAGGTGATACAGAGGGAAATCTAAAACTTACTTCTCTAATGTGAGGGAAACCAGGTTCTTAGGTTTTTTTCTCAACTCATGACCTGCCATTGCCAGATTGTAGACTTTGGGCATGTAAATCCATGTACTTCCATCACTGGGGATGGCAGGGTGTGTATGTGGATGAAGAATGATCACTGTAATGTCAGTCACACACAAATGCCTTGTCTTTAGAAGCACTTACCTTTGCAGGATTTCCATTCCTGGAACAGAGAAATTCACCTGTGGTGAAGGCCAGAGCACTGCAATGTATTCATATCCGTTGAAATTTTCCTGTATGTACATCTGACATTAATTGTATTTACTGCTGACCAAGTAGATTACCAGAAGTGGAAGACATGATGAATCCCAGATGTTATAGTTCCTGCTGTTGCAAATAAACAGCAGACATTGTCACAGGATCTGTTATAGCAGAAGCAGCCTTTAAGTAGTTTTAACTGAAAGAGAAGTTACTACCTAAATTATGCGAGGCAGTCTAAACTCACTGAAACATTTGAAGTGACAAGGAGCAGTCTGTAAATAAACAAGATGGGGAATGATTCCCCACCACACAACTGGATAATCAAGTACCTGGAATTAACAGGAATAAGTAGAAACAACAGAAGCTTTGGGCAAAGACTAATCACACCATGGAAAAACAGTTAGTGGTCAGTGGCAATATATAAAGGTTAATATCAAGAGGTTAATATCAAGAAAGGAATCTTTCAAGGAGACTCACTATTGTTGATCATTGCACTGATTCTTCTGTCAAAATACTGAATAAGTCAGGCCATAGCTATCAAACATCAAAAACAGGCTATTCCCATCTTCTTGATATAGGCAATCTGAAGCTATATGGGAAAAATAGATCCCTGTTTATCACTGTCTGAATATACAGCCAAGATATTACAATGAAATTTGGACTAGACAAATGGGCTATTCTTACCATTAACATGGAAAAAATAGTGAAAACTGAAGGAATCAAGATGTCCTAGAGAAATAACTTCAAAACTCTGGATGAAGAACATCATTATAAATGCCTGGGCATTCTCGAGTCTGACAATATCAAGCATACTGACCTCAAGAGAAGGTTAGTAGTGAATATATCACGAGAGTGAAGAAGATCTTAAAATCCAACTCAGTGGAGGCAATAGTATCAAGGCAATTAACACCTGAGCAATTCCAGTCATTAGATACAGAGCTAACTACTGGACTGGACTCAAGCAGATCTAAAAGCCCTGTATAGGAAAACCAGAAAAATAATGACTATGAGTCATGACCTTCATCCATGCAGTGAGGTCAACATTCTATTTACCAAGGAAAATGGATGGGTGTGGAATGTTGCAAGTACATCAGTTGAAGAAGAAAAGGCATTGGAAAACATATGAAGGACAGAGAAGAAGATTTACTGAATTTAGTCCACCAAACTGTCCTGAATTCACCATACTAAATACCAAAGAGACCAGACTGGCCTGTAATAGAGACTAAATGAAGAATAGAAAAGAGGCATGGCAAGTCAAAGTATTACACTGCCAGTACATAAAAGTAACTAGCAGGCAAAGTAGATAACAAAAAGATCTAGCAATGTTTAAGTGCAGCAAAGTTAAAGAGACAGAAGGGCTAATTCTGACTGCACAAGACCAAGCCTTATGAATAAATGCATACAAAGCCAGAACTGAGAAACCAGCAACAGACAGCAAATGCCACCTTGTGCAAAGAAACTGAACAGTGGACTATCTAGTTAGTTACTGTAAGCAGATCGCACAGACTGACTACAAACGGCATAGTGAAGTAGCAACAATGGTGCATTAGAAGATCTGAAAAAAGTACCAGGTGCCTGTAGGCAAGAACTGGTGGGACCACAAAATTGACAAAGTATTAGAAAATGAAGAATCTAAATTGCTCTGGGACTTTAGAATTCAAACAGTCAAGCACCTGCCACATTACACTCCAGTTTTAATGACACAGATAAGAAAGACAAAAAAGCTGGATAGTGGACATTGCAATATCAGGACACAGCAAAATAGAAGAAAAATAAATGGAGAAAATCATAAAAAAATAAAGACGTGCCAACAGTAACAGAATGACTGTAGCAAAAGAAAGCAAAGATGTTACCAATAATAATAGGTACCTTGGATGTAACCCCAAAACATCTGGAGCACCACGTGAACACCATCAGCATTTAAGAATTCACTATCAGTCAATTTCAAAAGGAAGCTTTACTAGCAATAGCTTACATCCTGTGTCAATAGCGTTAATGTTATTAAACAACATTTGCCTGCAGTCCTTGGAAAGGACTCCTGGATGAATAAAAATATCAGATCCAGTTTAAACATCTGGCTGACTGTGTGATCAACCATAATAATAAGACCACACTGTGCTTGGATCCACATATGTACTAACTATACTAATACAATATGACATCCTAGGTTCGTGGGAATAACTGGCAGCTATGACTTCACATTGTTGTGAACAGATAATAATAATCCAAAAGGCCCTGCTGCAAGTGTTGTGACTTGCCATCACAACTAAAACTGATTTTTGTTTTTAAGATATTTTATGACAATCCATTTTAATTTAAGCTATTAATCCATCATCAAGCTCTGCAAAACAGGAACTGTAGTAAACAGAGGAGGCTAAAATCAGAATATATATTGAACGACAAGTTAGCCCTAAATTCTCTAAACTTAATAAAGTTTAACTTCTTTTTGGTGTGAGCAGTCAGGAACTTGCATTTCAGCCAGACCTAATTGACATGTGCAATTATTTGAGAGGAAATAAAAGGATTAAAGCCTTTTCTTTCTGGCAAGTGAATCTTTCCTATTGTTGCTTTTTTGTTTTAGCTTGTGCAGTCATGATGCACAATGCAAGAACAAAGATCACAGAAGCAAAATCATTATAAAATAACCCTGTTGTCACTGAGTCTTGTTTGATCCTACATCCAAAGTAGATCTGAGACTTTGCACCGATCAATTGTAATATATTTCAATAGAAGATATCAATTGTAGTACATTTTTCTTCCTGAACCTTCTCATGTTATTTGAAAGCTATGCTTTTAAATCAGCAATACATGAAACAGCTGAGTCCACCAGAATGGACTTACAACACTTGTATTTTTTAACATTTCTTTGTTGCAAATTTTTACTATTGCAGGCTATTGTTTAATATCGTAGATTACTTTTCAATTTAATTATTTTCTGTAGAAAATCTAATACCTGAAAAAATGTTGGATTTTTATCTGATCAAATCATTAAACTCTGCCTGATTGCTGTTTGAATTAAATGTACATTACTCTCAGTTTTTGCATGATCTCAGTTTGATAATCCAGTTCTAGATGGATGACAAAAGGAAGCTGAAGGTGTCCTCTGGGTTATTTCCAAAATCTGTATTGGAACAATGATTTTATTTTTCCACTTTCTTTCTTCCCTTATTTTAGTACCCAATCTGAAATGCATGTTTAAGTGGCATATTGTTTTTATAGTTGTTTCATAAGCTGACAGCTTTAGACAAGCAAAGCACTATACTGTATCCCTTTTAAGCCATTATTTTTGGTTTTCCATGACCTTATCAACATTCAAGTGAATAATTCCATGTATTACGTGTTTCCTACATATCAACAGACAAATGTTATCTTTTCTATCTTCCAAATGCAGCTTCGTGGGCCATCATTTCCCCCTATCGATGTATTTTCCAGTTATACATTCTTACTTTTTTTCCAAATCTTTTTTAATATCCATGTTTTATTTTCTGTACTGGATCTCATTTTTTCTACTAATATTTTAAATAATCACTCTTAGAACAGTCTTGGTCTGTTCTAATGGTAGACTTCTAGCACAATGATTATTACTGGATGGAATGACCTTATGCTGAACATGAAAATTTGCAAAGAAATTCAGTGATTCTCCTTGGCTAGGAAAAGGTAAATCTGGTAACAGGGAGGCCAGGGGCTTAGCCTGAATCTGAAAGTTCTCCAGCCAAAATAGCTGGCACATAAGAGTGTGAGTAAGTTGAACTAGCTAAGAGACTAGCTCTGTGTGTTCTTTTCCCCCTCAGTATTATTCAGAATTATTAAATTGCATAGTTGCAAAGCTTTGTAGTGTCTTTGTATGTCATTCTTCTGCAGTAATTAGTATGTTTATTTTTGACAGGGTTAACCATTTAACTTAAATTACCCAGTTAATGTCCTGGAAAAAATTAAAATGTTTTGGCCTGGATGCAAAAAGGCCTACTCATGCTTGTTTTATCTGTAGCTTATTTCTGCCATAAACATCAGTTCTGAAATGATAATAATATATATATAAAGGCACAGTGGCATATTCTGCAGATTGCTGATTATCTGAATTAGGGTGGGTACTTTGCCACATCTCAAAATGACAGCCGGACTGAAAATGACATGTGACCTATGGCCCAGAAGCTAGAAATGAAATTGTGTTTGTCTGCAATGCATTTGATATTCACCTAGACTTTTCAGGATGCACTGGATCCGGCTCATAATGTCCCTCTTCTTTTCAGGTAATCATTATTTCTTGTTTTTGCCTTGTGGGGCATTCTTACTCTCCATTTTACATCTCAGGAAGGATGAGCATAACAGGATGAGAAAAGGTCATCTGCATCTAAGGGTTCACAATGGACATAAACCAAAATAAAGGATGCTTCTGTCCAAACCCTGTCATTTCGGTTATCTTAATTGCCTCCCTTTTTTCACTTTCTAATTAAAAGAACATGTTTCTAGAGAGAGAGAGAAAAAATCTAGCTGAAGTTTTATAGAACAAGATGGATATTCTACAAAAGTAAGAGGCAGGAAAAAAAAAGTCAAGTATGCTGAGATTTTGTAGGCAGTTGTGAAACCTTTACTTTTATCAGAGGCAGAGGTCTACCAGAAATTATTTCATTTACAATAAGTAGCTGATCTGGTGCCAATAAACATCTAATAGGACAAATCATACCATTTATATAAACAATGTGCTAAATAGCGGGTTCTTTGGTGCAGGAGTGAAGACGCGGAACTGAGTACAGGGTAACTCATCCTTTATTTTGTGCAGGAACTGTACTGAGGAAATGGCTGCAACTAGCCGCAATATATAGTCTAGCCCCTAGGCGGCAGCCAATAGGTTTGAATCAACCATTGCCACCTGGAGATAGCCAATTGCAGCACAGGAGACTTGTAGTCTGGGTTGCTGGAGAGCCATTAGCTGCTCCAGCAACCCACGTGGTATTCCTCAAGAGCCCAGTACATAACATAATGTACCAGTTTATATTTTTCCTATGTCAAACATTTACTCATACCGATTGTTTACCGGTAACAAAAGTCAATTTCATCCCAAGTCTCCTCAGCTGCAGTAAACTCTTATTTAGAAAGAAGACCTAAGAAATGCTCTCTTTTTTCTTTATCCATGATCTCAGGGTAAAGAATTTTCTATGCTAAAAAAGAATCCAAATTGCATAGAAAATAGGCCTAATTTCTGTGCTGGGAACAAATTATGTAAATTACACTTTTTTTGCAAATAAGATTTAATTTGAATCATTTGCTATTATTGTGATGTTGGATGTTCAGGCATTTCTGGATATTTTGACAAGTGTGCTGATGACAACTGATGAGAAAGGAAGAGGTGGGTGAGAGAAGCGAAGTGAGGAAAACATGAACTAACAACCGCAAGAAGAAATAAATAACAATGCCTAGCCTAGAAGATTCTAGGGCTTCTTTGGCTTCCTGAGATGACCAATTCTTCCAAATACTGTTGAATTTAAAGTTGTGAAATTCTATAGCTTGTGGTGATGGCTGTTGCTAGGCAGAAAATAAATAATGGCTCATGTTAGTTGCAGCAAGAAAAGTTTAATTTACAGGTAGTTCTTGTAAATTACAATTTTAACGGTCACTAAATGACCTTTAAAATTCATTTAGTGACCGTTCAAAATTACAACAGCACTGAAAAAGTGAATTAGCACTGTTTTTCATGCTGATGACCATTGCAGTATCCCCATGGTCACGTGATCAAAATTTGGACGCTTGCCAGCTGGCATGAATTTATGACAGCTTCAGTATCACTGGGTCACATGATGGTCTTTTGCAACCTTCTGATAAGCAAAGTCAATGGGGAAGCCAGATTCACTTAACAACTGCCTTACTAACTTAAGAACTGCAGCGATTCACTTAACAACTGTGACAAGTAAGGGCATAAAATGGGGCAAAATACACTTAATGACTGTCTTGTTTAGCAACAGAAGTTTTGGCCTCAGTCGTGCACGTAAGTTGAGGACTACCTGTACACTTCTCTTATCCTGCATGGTATTTGAAGCCCTTCATGCCGGATCTTGAACCTTCCCAGATGATTTTTCAGCTGGCTTGCATGGAAGTACACAAGGCACCTCAGTCTATTAAATTTATTGAACACCTGGAAGACCTGATATGTACACAGAGCTCTCCTAGACAATTTCTCCATTAATTTTCAAAGGAGAGGAAGCCCCATGCCAGCAAAAGAATTGGGGAAAGGGAAAAAAAGATTAATAACTTCCATGTGGTGTGTCCACATGGCTATGTTCACATTATGTTTAAATTGGCACAGGGCAGTGCTTCCCTTTGTCTAGACTTTTTGTTGTCGCAAATGCAGTGCTTCAAGCTTTCTGTCAGTTATCTGCTAAAACCAGCTTTTCCTTCACAACAAAATAATGGAGTGTCTGCTGCTGTGGCACTTGGACATTCCCTTTGTAAGCCACAGACTGGTTAGGATAATCATTATTACCAACACTGAGTTTTAACTCCCCAGCACGCACGTCATTTCCAAAAGGAAAAGGCCAGCGGAGGTTGTCTTTTTTTTTTCTCTTTCACCCTTTATGCAATCGTTATCTGCCAGAAGCTAACAGAAATCTATTTAATTTTTGAATTGTTTCAGCTCCACCCCGTTCCAGAGTTCATTAAGAATCTGTCTCATCTGCTTGCATAGGTATTGTAGGGGTATATTCCTTTCAGCTTTATCCATGGCATTTCTTTGTGATGGTATATTACAGGGGTGGAATTGTCTTTCAGTTCTGAGTGGTAATTTATTTGGAACATGCTGGCGTCTTACTTTTTTCACGCAAGAAAACTAATATCCTTTGCTAAAGAAGGAGGAGGAAAGGGATCTGCTTAAGAAGATGTATAATTATAATTTAATTGAAATATAGTGAATGAAAACAACTGTGCATATGAAAACAAACAACGCTGAAATAAAACATTGTTTCCCGCTCTTCATATATTAAGTAGACTTCCCATGGCTTTCAGGAGGCTTCCAGAGCACACATATGAAAGTAAGCTTTATTTTGCTTTATTCAATTTATTCAGGATAGAACCCAAACTGTGCTGCCCTGATTAAGAAACTACCTGGTGCCCTCTAAATTCTATAATCTTCCAGCCAACATATCAATTTATCCAAGAGATTATATACTACAAGCCATGTAGCTCAATATAGAATGCCAAACAGAGTTGAAATTCCTATTAGAATTTTAAAAAATCAATCCATCAACCAAAAGCACTGTGTAGCATCAAAACTCCTTTTTGTTGAACCCCAGAATTGCAGTGACTTAAACATGATAAACAACACCTTGAATTAGTGTTGTTATTACCTTTAACCACTTTATCTGGGGCTACCTGTGAAGAGTACCCAGAAGCTACAGTTGGTACAGGATGCAGTAGCACAAGCAGTTTGGGGGCATTGCTAAAGTTGTGCATATAACACTTCTGCTACAATTAGCGCGTTGCTGTAATCAACACAAGACATGACCAGGGCAAGGGTGACCGAAAGAAGAGTCTCTTGACCCAGAAGGGGTATTGATGTACAACATGGAGTTGAGCAAAGACCCTCCTAGCCATGACTGCCAGCTGCTCCTCAAACATAAGTCATGAGTCCAGGAGGACTTCGTGTAGTCCCAGATTACACACTGTCTGAGACAGT
Organism: Vipera ursinii; assembly: GCF_947247035.1. Lineage (NCBI taxonomy): Eukaryota > Metazoa > Chordata > Lepidosauria > Squamata > Viperidae > Vipera > Vipera ursinii. The sequence goes on along the minus strand of NC_139513.1, from coordinate 222,159,454 downwards.
GCAAGCCATCGAGGGCCAAAGACAGCAACATTGCCATGAATAGCAGGATTGTAAGATGAAAAACAGATTTGCATAACATTTTGGTTAGTCATTTCTCATTACTTGTTATAACATTTGGTAGAAGAGACAAGTGTAGAAAAAACATCACTCTCCCAAAGTTTATATTACTACAAACTTTTAGTAAGCTCAATCAGTCCTTGCTGATCAAAGCTCCCTTCCAGCTGTCAGACATGATGGAAATGCACATTCTGGAAATCAATAGGCCTTCGTTCAAAGAAACCTAGAGGCAGTCAGTCCTTTAAGAAGTTATAATGCTATTGCTGCTGCTTGTTGTGGGCACATTCATTTTCCCCCTCTCCACTTTAACTATCTGGTTGAACAGCTTTTTTTTTTCTTTTCTTCCGATGAAGAATAATTTTTGGAGCAAGTCTTGAGAAAGAAAATGCAGCCGTTTTTTTTAATAAGACAAAGGGGATGGGCAGAGATGCAGGGTCAACAAAAGCATCAGAGATTAGCAGAGATTACATTCACTGAGATCTCATTCTGAGAAAGGAATTTCTCATACAAGGCATGGGTTGATTTTTTTTTTTTTTACAAATCCTATTAATGATTTTGAATGATCTAGAAATGAAATGGTAGTTTTGAAAGCTTTGAGGAGGAAAACAGTCACTTATTCAAAGAGGAGCAGAATAATTTGAGTCAATCTACCAGCCAAATAACTAATATGATTGTACATATAACAAATATGAATGAACAATTAAAAGATGTCAGTGGGTCATTTTTAGGCACACAAATATGAATAAACAAAAATGAATTAATTCTAGGCCAGGTGTCCCATAAGTACAGTACTTATGGTTCTGGAAATGAACCAGGGGAAAGAAATTTCAACAGATTTCTCTTCAATTTATGTGGTGTGTGTGTGTGTGTGTGTGTGTGTGTGGTTATAAGAAGGTGGGGAATAGAATTTAGTTGACTGGAGAATGTAACATCAAATATATTAAACAAAATCATACTTATCTAAAAAGTAAAACAAGCAATCTTATATATTTTTAGCTTTAAGCAAGTCAATCTGAAACCAAAGAATTTCTAAGCAAATCAGGCTTATTCTAGTGCAAATCAGGCTACAAATCTATCAAAGGATTTGTACATGTGGTTTGTTGTAGTTCAGATTTAATCCTGGGTTCAGATTTAAGCAAGATTCATTGTCCTGTAGCAATTATAATAAAATGGATTAACTGATAGGACAAACCTGTTGTGAAACAGCCATTATTAGAGTGTTTCTCACACTGGATGATAGTGAACATGTGAATTGTTGTAACAGGTAGTAAATCTTTTCTAAATTTGTGCTTTCATTTTAATCCCGATGAATCACTCATTGCAACATGGTGGAAAGAAATTTCTCAGATGTCACCTAAGTTGCAGTGAGTTTTAAAATCTTTCATAATTTAGAAGACATCATTCCAGGTCATTTCATCTGAACAAGTTTAAACCATTACAAAGAATTATAACAAAAACAGAAAAGAAATGAGGACAGGAAGAGCATTTTATGGATTTCTAGGCCTTAATTTTCTGGGCAGTAAAAGCAGAGATTGAAGAAAATGATGCTGATGTACAGAAGATCCAAGTGATAATAATGTTCAGTTAGGGAAAATGTTAGGGATTCCTTTGTTTAAAGAGGGGCTTAACTTGAATAAGTACCTAAAGAAAGCTTTGTTGAATTTGGGCAATTTAGGTATAACATCCTTGGCCCTGAAGAACTGGATTCATCAAAGTAAAGTTTGGGAAAAGATAAAATTAGTTGCATAAGGAACATTTATTTTCAATTCACTGTTGTCCGTTCAGTAGCAATTTTACCTTTGGACAATTTTACCTTTGCTGCAATCCTCTACCTGTATATCTATTAGCTTGGTCAGACTGCTTAGAGTTCTAGAAATTTAGGAAGACTACCTTGAAGGATGTATGCAGGCAACAAGGGATAAAACATTTTTTTAATCTAAAATATCCAGATCATGTCTGAAAGAGAGACTCAGACAGACACTTGCCTAATTAATTGAACTATAAGAAGGAGGACCAAGTACAGTACAATCAGATTGGAAGATTTGATTATTATTGTCCTCTCAATAAAAGTAAAAGTAAAAGCCTTACTATGGAGTTTGTTTGTTTGTTTATTATTTCAATTTTTATAGCTCCCCCCCATCTCAATCAATATCTTTGGGTGGCTTATAGTTCAAAAATATAATGCAATTAAAATACTAAAACATTTTAAAACAACATAAACCAATAAAAACCAATAAAGACATCTGAAATATGACTGAAATCAACTGAGGTGATTGCTTAATATGGTCTAACTAGTACAGTGATGGCAAACCTTTTGGGCTTGGTGTGTCAAACATTTGGAAAATGCCTAATCTGACTCTGCTCTCTCTCTCTCTCTCTTCTCTCTCTCTCTCTCACACACACGCACACACATGCACACATACACACCAATGAACAAAGGAGAAACAATTCTCTATCTCCCCCACAACTACACACAAAACTAGGCCACTTTGAGCAGTGGCAGTCAGCAGCAATGCCAAAGCTGGGCCTAAATTAGAGCCCAGAAACTTAACTTCATCCCTAGTACCATTAAGGTTTGGATGGTATGGTTACTTATGGAATGATAAAGTTAAAAGTTGATTTCAACAATCATTTTATTAGATATACCATATTAAGAGTTTGGAATAAATATAAAACAAGGTGTGTGTTTTTACAAAGTTGCCTATTTAGCTGTCCCCCCAAGAAGCTTTTTTTTAAAAAAAAAGAAATGGTGGTGAAGCCAGACTGGTAGATATATGATAAAATAATATCTTTTAATTTTGGAGACCCTACCCTCAAGTTTAGAATTAGAAAGTCATGGTTTACATACTTACAAATAAAAGAAAAACTCAAACTATAAAAAGAGTCATGGTTTTCACTATGTTAAAAATGAATTGGAAATTTTACTATGTAATGATGACCATATTATTGCTAAGGTTTACAAAACATTATTGAAATTGAATTTGGAAAGTGAATATGTAAAACACTGTATGATTCAGTGGGCAAGGAACTTTGGGTATAATGTGATGCTTGAACAATGGGAGAATATGTGGACTAAAGGGTTAAAATTCACACAAAACTATAAATTAAAAGAAAACTTTTATACGATGATGTATTGCTGGTATTTAATACCAGATAAGTAATCTAGAATGTATAAAGGTATCTCAAATGAATGTTGGAAATGTACATGTAAATAAGGGACTTTTTATCATTTATGGTGGACATGTGATAAAGTAAAGAAATATTGGAGTATGGTTAATATTTAATGCAGAAAATACTTAAAGTGAACATAAAGTTTAAACCAGAAACTTGATCCCTAGCATCACCATTGCCACTTTAAAAAGCCACCTTGTGCAGTTCCCAAAGATACGTGGGCCTTAGGAAACAGGGAGATTGCCCATGTCCAGCATTCCCCAGGATCTGCTGCATGCCATTTAACTTCAGGTGATGTTCTTTTCTGTTGATTGAACCCTGGCCTAACAAAAACCTTTGCTCTTGAAGTAGCTTCAGAGATTGTTCTCCTGTGACCTCTGCAGCCTCTGAAAACTGCATAAGCATGAAACTGTTCTTGTGCAAGCTCCAGAGAGTCTGATGGCTAGGTGAGAGCATATCCCATTCTCAGGTGGCATCCAAAAATTGTGTAAGAACAGGGTGTGCTTTTGAGAACAGTTTTTGTCAAGTATTGGCGAATGCTTGTGTGTCATCCATGATGTCATGGTGTGTTACCTTGACATATGTCCTAGGAGGTTCACCATAACTGACTTAGTGGTTCTGATAAGTTTAGTGTTAACTTTGGTCATAAAGCTAATTACATTTTTTATTTTTTTGGATTACGGTCTATTTCTTGTTTTAAATTACTTTTGCACATCTTATGGTATAATCAGCATACAGAATTGCCTTTTCCAACTAGTACAATGTTGAATTCCCAGATAACAAAACTATTGACTGGAAATTATAGGGGATGTATGTCTAGAAGGTTTGAACTGTGATGCTAAGAGAAGGTTGGTACAGAATTTCACAGGAAGCATTAGCTAATTGGTATTTCTGATCTTCACATGAAATTGAAATTAAATAGTTTAGTATTGCTTCAATTTCCTTTGCTTTTTTATTGTTGTTAGCTGTATTCATTAAAATATTAAAATTAATCAGTTGTTACCAACAGCCTCAGGAAAAATCCAATTAATTTCACAAACAAACATTCATGTCTTCAGTAACAAAGCAGCAATAGAAGCAGAACCCCGAGAAATTTAAAATGAAGCCTATGCCAGATGCTGAACCCCTCTAATATTGACAGAATCAGTATACTTGGCAGCTCAGCATTAATGGAGACACCTGACTGACTTTCTCAATAAATTATTAACTGAAAGGCACAGCTTAGGAGGAGTTGGAAGAATTTGCTGTGTTTTCCTAGCATGCATGTTCTTAAATATAATGAAGGAGCTAAGAAAGTCCTTTAAGAACTTCAATTCCTATAGAATTCTGGCAGTTGAACAAATAGAGAATTCTTGTAGAAAAAGCATATGTGTTTTCAGGGAATTTATCTCATTTTAAGAAATAAAGTCTTCATGCCACACATGATTAGAGCCCAAATGCCTTCATCTCTGCCTTGCGTGTGCATAAATAATACAGAGAAAATGCAGTTGATACGAAGAATATGAAAACACTAGCATTTGCAAATGCATACTTTTAAATGGATAATGAGACAGGAGAAATTTGAAAAAATATATGCATGTCGGGTTAATATATACCAGGTGATGAGAACTGAAGAACTCTCTTGGATGAGAAGTGAAATATCTTCAAGGGGAAAAAAACGAAGTCCAGTTACCTTTTGAACAGCACCTTTGGGACAACCATGACCTGGTTAACTGAGAATCTCTGTAAACATACATCCAAAGTAAAACTTTCTTTTACCCAGTGCTTTTTTTGTAAAAGAAAAAGGTGCCGGAACTCACACATGTCATACAACCCGCCTTGCTTACCCTACAAAGTTCCATCCAAAAAAGGTGCCGGAACTCCGTTCTGAGTGTTCTATGAGAAAAAAAGCCCTGCTTTTACCTAAGAAGATAAGCTGGAATGCTGTCTTGAATAAGCGGACATTTTGATAACATTTTTCAATGGTAACAAAACCAGCTTAAAAGACAGAAAGGCCTAAGTGGGAAATACAAGTCTTTGCCGAGTGTCGTTTTTGCAAGCTTGCTCTTTTTACAAGGCAAAGTCAAATGCATTTATTTTATTTCTTTCTAAACTTCTACATGTTTGGAAATTTTGAAATATATAATGAACCCTGAAGTAACTTGCTGAGAAACAGGTAGTGATGAGAGGAATGATTTTGCATATAATATGTGTAACGTAGCGTGGGCGCACACAGAGACGGACACTCAGCTGGGTGATAACTTCTTTATTGAGGTCAGGAACAAAGCTGGGGAAAGGGGGTTACCTGGCGTACCTTTATACCTGCCCAGGTGAAAACCAACCAATGGATTCAAACCTGGGCTTCCCGCCAATGCAGGTGGCCAATAGATTTAAACCCTGGCTTCCCGCCAGAGCTGGCCATAGCCTGGGGCTGTCAAACTCATTCAAACCAGGCTTTCCCGCCAAATGCGGTTATAGCATGGAGCTGTCCAGCCCCCTACTGTGCTGACAGCCTGTGTATGCTTTAGCCGCATACACTACACCCCTTCCCCCATAGTGAGGTTTTATCCCCCCTACCATTCCTACCCTTATAACTATATACACTATTTACATCCTATTATTGTTTATTGACACTTCCACCTTCCTCCCCCCTTAGGACCGCACATAATCAGAGAGGTAGCTTGGAGCCTTGTGGGCCCTGCTTGATCTCCTTAGGACTGGTTTGCCTGGTGGTGTGTTGCTGTTTGCATTTTTGTTGTTTCCTGCCTTTCCTGGTTGTTGGGGTGGTGGTCCATGGTGTGTAGGTGTGGGTGCTGTGGTTCCAGGGGATTGTGTGAGGCTGGGGGTTGATGGGCTGTTTTGTTGGTATCGCAGTGACCTCCTTCCGTCTGGGTCAGGTGTTGCCCTGTCCCCACTGCCGGTCTCATGCTTGGAGCAGGGCTGCCCTTGTGACTCTCTGGTAGCCCTCCTGGATGGTTGTGTTAATGACTCCTCATCCTCCTCATCAGACCCCAGAGTGTCCCCCTCCCCCTTTTAGGAGCCCTTTTCCTTAACTGGTCCAGATGCCTTTTCCACAGTAGTCCCCCCTCCACCCTTACATTGTAGGACAGGGGGCCTGTTTGGTCCAGTATTTCCCCTGGCACCCATGGGTGACCTGAGCTATAGTTCCTTGCCCAGATGGTATCGCCTGTGTTGAAAACTTTTTTGATATTTGGGGTCCCGACGTCTGCTGCTACCCTGTCTGGGTGGAGCCTGTCCAGTGTTGTTATCAGGCATCTACCCCATCTGAGTTCTGCTGGGCTTTTGCCTGTTGCGGAGCAGGGCGTTGAGTGTTGGTGAAGAAGGAAGGTGGCCAGTCGTTCCTTCCATTCCCCTTGGACTATGCGCTTGAGGGCGTCTTTTGTGGTGCGTACAAATCGTTCTGCCAGCCCATTACTGGCCAGATGGAAGGGGGCTGAGGTGGCGTGTCTAATCCCCAAGGTCCTCAGGAACACCTGAAAATCCGATGAGGTAAATTGCGTTCCATTATCTGACACAATTACATCCGGAAGTCCATGGGTTGCGAACAGACCCCTTAGTGCCTGAATGGTTCCTGCTGAGGTCATGTTGCCCACAGGCACCACCTCCAACCATTTGGAATGGCTGTCTACCACTACTAGGAATATGTGGCCCTGGAATGGACCCGCATAGTCTATGTGCACCCTGGACCATGGGGTGTGTGTTTCCTCCCATTTGTGTACTGGTGCATGTGGTTGTTCGGGGCGTGACCTCTGGCATGTGTAGCACCCTGCTACTAACCCCTCTATTTCCTTGTCTAACCCCGGCCACCAGAGATAGCTCCTTGCCAGTGCCTTCATCCTTACTACCCCTGGGTGGCCCTCATGCAGTGACTGAAGAGTCCTAAGTGTCCTCTTAGACCTTGTGGTATTATGACCCTATTTCCCCATAACAGGCACCCCTTGTGGGTTGACAGCTCATGTCTCCTGGAAAAATAAGCAATGAACTCTTGCCCTGGTGATTTGTCCTGCCACCCACTGCTTACCCATGATTGCAACCGGCCCAGGATTTTGTCCTTGGGGGTCTCTGTGGCCACGTCTTTGGCATTGAGGGGGCATTCTGGCAGCTCTTGGATTGCCAGTATCTGGGCAGCAGGTGCCGGGTCTGGCTCAGCATCCCTTAAGGGGAGTCTGCCGAGGCCATCTGCGTGCCCCATCTCTTTGCCTGGCCTGTGTACCAATTTGCAGGTGTATGCTGACAGAAAAATAGACCAGCATAGCATCCTAGGTGACAGAATTTGTGGTGTCTGTTTATCTGTGGTGAACAAGCCTAATAGTGGTTTATGGTCTGTATATATTAGGAAATCCCTACCATACAGGTAATCATGGAACTTCTTTACTCCTGCGACCACTGCCAGTGCCTCCTTATCTATCTGGGCATAATTCCTCTCTGCAGCTGACAGGGTCCTGGAGTAGTATGAAATGGGGGCTTGAGTTCCATCCTCCTCTAAATGGCTGAGCACGGTCCCAATCCCATAAAGGGATGCATCGCAAGCAATGCAGATAGGCTTGTTTTCTCTGAAGTGTGTAACTGTGGCATTTCCTGCTAACAGGTTTTTTAGTGCATTGAATGCGTCTGTGTGTGTGGCAGACCAGTTCCAGGGTGATTGCTTGTCTAGCAGCCTGTGTAAGGGCTCTGCTATCGTTGCTTTGTGTGGCAGGAAAGTGTGGTAGAAGTTGAGCAGGCCCAGGAATGCCTGTAGCTCTGCCTTATTTTGTGGAATTAGGGCTTCTTTGATTGCCCTGACCTTGGATTCTGAGGGATGGATGCCTTGAGCATCTATCCTGAACCCTAGGAACTCTGTTTCTGTCACCCCAATCCTGCACTTGTCCCTTTTAAGTTTTAATCCTGCATCCCTAAATCTTTCCAACACAGCCTGCAGGCGGTCTGCCAAAATGTCCTCAGAGCTACCTGCAATTAGGACATCATCAAAGTATGGCCAGACCCCTGGTATCCCCTTGAGAGTTTTTTCCATGACCTCTTGGAAAATTCCAGGAGCCACACTTACTCCGAACTGCAGCTGGTCTACCCGGAACACCCCCTTGTGTGTAACTATCGTTTGTGCTTTAGCAGCCTCCGGGTCCACCGGTAGCTGTTGATGAGCCTGAGCAAGATCCAGCTTTGCAAACACTGACCCACCTTGCAGGGACGTGAGGATGCTGCTGACTGTGGGGACCGGGTAGGAGTGGGCGCTCAGGGCTCGGTTGATTGTCCCCTTATAGTCTGCGCAGATACGGACCTCGCCATTTGCTTTGAGGGATGTCACGATGGGAGTTTCCCATTCTGCTCCATCAACCGGAGTTAACACCCCCTGGTCTACCAGCTTGTCTAGTTCCCGCTCTATTTTGTGCTTTAAAGCAAACGGAACTCTCCTAGCCTTCATTCTGATGGGCTGGACCTGGGGGTTTAACTTAAAGGAAATTGGGGAACCTGTGTATTTCCCTAACTGTTCATCAAAGACATCTGCAAACTCTTCGCAGACAGTTTCAAGTGAATGGCAGCTTCGTGTCTGGTGAATCCCGGTGATCCCAATGCCCAGCGCTTTGAACCACCCCAACCCCACGAGGCTGGTTCGTTGCCCTTCAACAACCAACACGTTCAATTTGGCCCGAGAACCTCTTGTACTGCACCATCACTGATGCCTCCCCCCGAACGTTTATCGGTGAATTTTGGAAGTCAGAGAGGGTCAGTCTGGATGACCTCAAGAGGACCCGCTGGCCGCTATGCTCGCAAATTGCTTTAAAGGTTCTGGCAGAGATGATTGATACAGCTGACCCCGAGTCCAGTTCCATTGTGCAGGGGACCCCTTGCAGTTTCACCCTTAATTTTATTTTTGGGGTGAGTGTCTGCGGACCCCCTGTTGTGCAAACAGCCGCCCATCCCTTTGTGTGGCTGACCATCAGTCTCTGCAACTGCTCCCCGGTACCTGTGGCAGACTGGAACTCCGCTTCCACTTTGTGCAGGCTGTCCCTTTGCTTGCTCCTGCAGACCAACGCAATGTGCCCAGTCTTTCCACACGCTCGACACTTCACTGATTTGAAGCGGCAGGTAGACCAGGGATGCTGTCCTCCGCAGCTTGTGCAGCGGGTAGACCAGGAGCCATTCGTGCTGCAGCCGGAACACTAGGTAGACCGGGGATGTCCACAGCCGCCGTGCTGGGTAGACCGGGACCCGCAGCCACAGTGCTGGGTAGACCGGAGCCGGTTCGCACTGCAGCCAGGGAACTGGGTAGACCAGGGGGTGTTCGCTCCGCACCTGCACTCCTGGTACTTCTGGTCCATCGCGGCCGGTCTTGCTTCCCTCGGGTTGTCTCGGTTAGTGGCGAAGGGCCGAGGGGTTCGGTGTATGGCATCCACTTCGGATACTGACCCTTCTTCCCCGCTGCAGCCGCTCAGCTGGTGTATGGTTCCACTTGTCCTCGTGTCAGACTCCTCTGCCACGTCCCAGGCTAGGAACTCCTCCTGGACGTCTCTCAGGGTTAGTTTTTGTTTGGAGAATAGCTTCTGCCGCAGTTTCCAAACCCTCAGGCCGCAGACGATGTGATCCCGTAGCCTGATTTCTAGGTTTTCAAAATTACAGAGACGGGCTACCTGCCTCAGGGCGGCCATGTACTGTTTGGCGGACTCACCCGGATGCTGGTCCCACTTCTCAAAACGATACCGCCATGCGATCTCGGACGTGTCCAGTTGGAAATGTTTGATCAGCTTGGCCAGCAGTTCGTTGTAGCCGATGGTGTTGATGTCGTCCAGTGAGCAGAGACCGACCGCCAGCTGGTAGGTCTCCATCCCGCAGCTGCACAGCAATGCCGCTGCTCTTTGGCGGTCATCCTTAACCCCGTTCGCCTGGAGATAGCACTCGAGCTGTCCCACGAAGGCTTCCCACTCTTCGGGACGGTTACTGTTAAAAAGAAGATACTGACCCAGCTGTGCCATTTTGCTGTCTCGGGTCGTCCTACATCCAAATCTGGTGCTGCCGATGGGGTTTTCTTCCCTGGCTAGCGATGTCCAGGGCAGGATCCCACCTTTGTCGCCAGTGTAACGTAGCGTGGGCGCACACAGAGAAGGACACTCAGCTGGGTGATAACTTCTTTATTGAGGTCAGGAACAAAGCTGGGGAAAGGGGGTTACCTGGCGTACCTTTAGACCTGCCCAGGTGAAAACCAACCAATGGATTCAAACCTAGGCAGGTGGCCAATAGATTTAAACCCTGGCTTCCCGCCAGAGCTGGCCATAGCCTGGGGCTGTCAAACTCGTTCAAACCAGGCTTTCCCGCCAAATGCGGTTATAGCCTGGAGCTGTCCAGTCCCCTGCTGTGCTTACAGCCTGTGTATGTTTTAGCCACATACACTACAATATGCAAAACATACAGGAGGAAACCTTGTGGATTGCAGAAGCTGAGCCAACATTTGGAATTCCTTATAAAAGTCTGATGGATTTGTATGCACAACAGGATTACACAGAGTTCATGAGCTTTGTCATTTTTTGCTACTTCAGCAGAGATATGCATGGCAGTCTGCTTTCTCTCACATGCTCAGGTTTACTGACACCTAGCTCCAGGCAGCATTAAAATTATCTAATTATCTCCCAAGTCAATGGTAGCAATTTTCTGTTTTACAATCTTCCTAAATTTCCCCCTTTCAATTTTGACTGGGTGTTGAAGGCTGCCTTAACTGAGCTAGAAAAGTGGCTATGTCTGTTTACTTAATTGACTTGCTTACCCAATCCTCAATCTACACAGCTAGACTGTTGTCCTAAGGATAGGACAAATTGGGTTTGCATAGCTTTACTGATTGTACTCAGGATGGAACATATTATGAAATATCCCATAGCTCCTTCCTACAATGTCATATTCCAAGATTCTTGGTTTTCTGTTTGTGTCTTTCCCCCCCACCCTCCCACCAAAAAATTCTTATTTTATATAACTATAAATTTTCATCAGTGAATATGTAAGAGAAAATTGATCTGAGTAAAGATAGGGTTTTATTTCTTCTAAGCAAATAATAAGGTTGGCGATGGGTCTGTTTTCTCTCTTTTAAGATTCACATTAAGTATATATGCCTTCCACACCTGGATGCTGTGTTGTGGGGTTTTAGTGCAGCTTGGAAGCTGAGCTGATTAATTAATAGCTTAAGTTCAGTTTTGAAGAACATAGTTTACATCTCCACGGATATCTGGGGCCTAGCCCTAAAGTCCTTTGCAAACCATTGATTCATTTGTTTGCTAAGGCAATCTGATTCTACTTATGGGGAGGGGGAGAGAAAGAAGACAGCATTCAAAAAAATTAGATGGGAAAAATTGGGTTTTTTTTAAAGACAGTTCATAAACCATGTTCTTCTGATCTTGTAGTCCAGACATGTCAAACACAAGGCCCGGGGGCTGGATGCGGCCCGCAAAGTGGTTTCATGTGACCCGCGAAGCCATCCTGGAAACAGTGAGGGAACGGCCCCCACTGCCTTGGTCCTGGCCCAGAGACCCTCCTTCTGCCAGAGACCCTCAGATCTGTCCCACTCCTGCCCAGGCCCCCATAGGCACCCTTGATGCGAACCATGTAGAGCTGGCCATGCCCACCCAGTAGGCCATACGCACTCTAGCCATGCCTACCCAGTAGGCCACGCCCACCCTGGCCACACCCACCCAGCCACTTGAGGGCAACCTCAACACTGATGCGACCCTCAATGAAATTGAGTTTGACACCCCTGTTGTAGTCCATTAAAATATGCTTCAGAAACTGTGCCAATTGCTTTAATTCTTCAATTTTAAAAAAAAATATTAGAGAAGAATCACAAAGACATGACGCAGTTCAAGGGTCCAGAAGAATTAGATGGTTCTAATATATATACACATTGTACTTTAATTTTGACACAAATAATTGATTGTATTGCTACAAACACTATCTGGAATCCAAAAGGAAAAAAAAGACATATTCCTGCTAACTCTGGCTTTCTTGATGCAATTTTCAGATGCAAACTAATATCAAAGTGAACTATTTTTGGCTGTTGCAGGTATTCAGAGAACTCTTGAGCCAAAATCATCCAGATGCAAATTATAAGCAATGAATTCTTTAGAATTCAGTGGTATTTACTTTTGAGTAACCATGCTTAGGACTCTGATGAATGTAACTATATATAATTGGATGCATCAGCCCTATCATTTGCTCTCAGATTGCACCTGAATCATACAAATAGCACAGCCTGAAACTAGTGAATTATATGAAAAAATATGTATGATATTTGATCCATTTATATCAAGTTTTATCAAACAGCCATCTATCAAAAATAAAAAAACCCTTATTTTTACCAATAGGAAACATTCTCAATTGTAAACACTGGCAAAATGACCTAAGAGTACAAAGGAATTAACACTCAAAACATTTCAAAGAACCATTTAATTTGCATTTAAAAGGTAATTATTGTGAATAATTATAAACTAATTAAATATTGATTATTACAAGAGCCCCATTGTGATTGTATATAGGAATAAATCCTATTATAGCCTAATTCAAATTACATGAAATAAATGTACAATTATATTATTATTATTATTATTATTATTATTATTATTATTATTATTATTATTATTATTAAATTTTGTTTTCTCATTTATTTCCAAGAAACATTAAATTAGACATATTTTTCTGCTTTACTCATTTATATTACCACAGGTATCTAACTTAGCTGCCGCATTAAATGAGATAGCAACTCCATTCTTTTATGTGTGATCTTCATTTCCAGCTGGTTTAATCCTACATAAAATAACTTCTTTACTGCATAAATCTTTGGGTTTTTTAAAACTGCAAAAAAAGTTAACACTCTTAAGGCATGACATACAATCTTGAGCCCCACCAGCAATTGGCTCTTATTATTTGGAAGTGATATGCGAACTTCCTGGTCACAGGCCAAATATTGACAATCAGTGTCTCTGATTCCGTTCATAAGGTTCTATCCCACTCTAGTCCTCCATCCTCATGTTTGAGAAGGGAAAGTTATCTCCAATCAGCAGAATTTTTCCTCAGTTTGTAAGGCCTTAAATAATGTGCACTGATTTCTAGGCAAACTACTTTAAATCTTAATTGCCATATAGTGAGATTTTTAAGAGGGTTCAACTACATGGAAAGGAAGGGCTGTTTCACCCTAATGTTGGAATGCTCCCTTTTGCTTTAAAAATATCAAGGAAGCCTTGAAATAGCTTCATTAATGTCAGTCAGTTTTTTTTATCTTGGTTCACTGTACTGGAGGGAAGCACTCATCTTCCCAACTCTATGATCCTTTTCTTGAAAAGTAGTCCTCATGACATAGACTTCTTGTAAATAGAGGCCTAATTTTAACATGTGGCAGTTGAGGCAGGTTTGGGGAGAGTGCATGCATGTATGTGTAGAAATCAAATCTATAGATGTATGTATGGGGTATACTTGTGGCTGTGCGCATGCACAATTATTTGGCTACATGGTCAAACTTGGATGGTTCCATTTTGGTTTCTGCCTATTTCACTCTTAGACCAAAATAGGTTCCCAACTCAGCTCAGCAAGAAAAAAAAACCTAGAAAAATTCTTTTCCATTTTACACATGTCAATTAACCAGTGGAACAACCTGCCTCCAGAAGTGGTGAATGCTCCAACACTGGAAGTTTTTAAGAAGAGACCGGACAGCCATTTGTCTGAAATGGTACAGGGTTTCCTGCCTGAGCAGGGGGTTGGACTAGATGACCTCCAAGGTCCCTTCCAACACTATTATTATTATTATTATTATTATTATTATTATTATTATTATTATTATTATTATTATTATTATTATTATTATTATTATTATGCTTTTATTCATAAAACATGAAACTCAGTCAACTGAACACTCAAATTGACTGGCACTAGTGATTGACATGGGTTGCTGCCAGCGTCCTAGGTATCAACCAGGTATCTCCTTAAAATGTAAGATGTTCCGAGTAGCGCAGTTTTTTGTAGCTTTGCTGGAGTTATTGCAGAAAGCTGCAATTTCTTGATGTATTTTGCAAAGTTTTTGGACATAGTTCCCAGTGCCCCGATGACAATGGGTATCACTGTTACACGTTTCATCCATAATCACACAGTTTCAATGGCCAGGTCGTGGTATTTTGTAATTTTTTCCAGTTCTTTTTCTTTGACTCTGGCATCTCCTGGTACAGTGATATCAATCAACTGTACACTTCAGTACAGATGATGATGATGATGATGATGATGATGATGATGATGATGATGATTCTGAACCACTCCCATCACAACACTGACCAGATGAAACCATAGGAAAGGAGAACCACCTCCATATGGTGCCCGTAACCCCATGCAGCTGATCCAGCAGGTATTGAAACCTATTAAGGCATCATGAAGCACAGGTCACCTTTTGGACAGCCTCGACAGCCACAAAGGATCTGCTCAACTCAGATTGAAGGATCAGGAATCACAGGTTAGTGCAGCTAAGTCCACAAGACCACACTTGGCTGGAGTCCAGGTTCAGGCCGTCTATCAAGGGGATGAAAAAAGAAAGGAAAAACGGAAAACATTTCTTATTCACACCCATTATCACCATGTGTTAATCCCCAAAATATTTTTTTACTTCTTTGTCTCTCTCTACCAGGCATTTCTTCTTGTTCATCATTGCCTGGAGCCTCTCAGAAAATTAGTGTGTACCCCGGGATTGGTAAACAGAGACAGGGTATGTTAAGAGTAATGTGGTTCAAGGCCTCTGCCACAAACCTACATTATTCCAGGTTGTGACCAAGGCCTCAGCCAAACCGCCCACCAATTCCTTGGGGGAAACACCAAATTCCATCTGTTTTATACGTTTTATAAAAGTGTTATAAGTTCCTTGGGGAAGGCAATCTAATGAACCATATCTTTTGATGGGGAAGGATAACACCAGTGAGCCAAAGGCAAACAAAATAATCTGTCCATGGTAATGAACTAATTGTAATGTCCTCCCATACCTAACTCACTCCAACTGCCTAAGATCTGTGAGCAATAGACAAGATTTCACATCTATCTGTCTGTCTGTCTGTCTGTCTGTCTGTCTGTCTATTTCCTGCCTTTATTATTTTTACAAATAATTCAAAGTGGTGAACACACACAATTTTCCTTCCTCCTCCTATTTTCCCCACACTACCCCTGTGAAGTGGATTGGGCTAAATGAGAGTTACTAGCTCAAATCACCCAGCTGGCTTTCATGACAAGGACTTGAAAGGCAGGTCTCCTGCTTTCTAGCCTGACACCTTAGTCATTGGACCAAACAGACTCTCATTGGCTGGCATTATGTTTTCTTTTCAGGATTCACCCTAGATAATGTTCACTAAAGACTGGGGCTTGGGTACTTAATCCAAATTCTATCTTAATATGGTTTATATGATCAGCTAACAGAATATATGGCAGTTAGTCAGAAATCAGAAAAGCTCTGTATGCATATGATTCTGTGTAAAAAGATAAGTTAGAAGGAGAATAGGTTAAAACAAAAGGAGGATGGAGCAAATTTGAATATATGGGTTAACAGGAGAAATTGTGCAGCTGGGTATACTCAAAGTATGCATTTTAAAATGTAATTTAGGGACCTAAAGCTGAGTGATAATACTTGAGAAGTAAAAAAGTTTACATGATTCAGTATAATTCATATGGGAGGGTATCAAATTCACAAAACCTGAATTCTTCAAGCATCTTAAAAATGAACTCATCATTTAATTCGGCTGTTTCCAAATAGATTTTCACATCTGGGTTAGCAATCAGCGATCAGAATTAGCTATTTCAGTCTGGTACTTATTTGTATTCAGGATCGGCAAGACACACCACAACTAGTCCCCTGCTAACTAAAGGCCTGTGAATGGAGGATGCTCACTCATCATTCGTTTGATCTCTATGACTGATGGACTTGCAGAAACCCAATATATTTCCATGTTGTAGCTACATGAGTGCTTTTTGCATATTCACAAAGCTGGCTGGCTAGTCTTTAAAGCCCTTTATCTCCCCTGAGGAATGCGGAGCTAGGAGAAAGAGGGATGACACAGCATAAGTAGGAATTACCTTTGCTTGGGTATGTCTGCATAGTACAAATATAAGAAAGCACATACACACAAAGTCAGTACATATTTAATATATTAGATAAGTTCTAACAGCAAGGGTCTACATACCTGTGCCAATGTGTATTATATGTACAAATGAGGGGAGACTAAACTCAGAAAAACGGGACAGAAAAAGATCCAAGTACAGTAGAATTACTCTTGGGTCATCTGGAATACATCTGTCAATGTAAAGATTCAGATAAAAACATAAAAGATATTATTCTATTGTAGACGAATTTTAGAGTCAATTCTAATTAAACGTATGTATGAGTATGTGCGTGCATTTATTTTGTGTGTCATTTAGAGTAACTTGGATGCTCTAAGACAGTGTATCTACAAAGCACATTTCAAGTACAGATTTTTTAACTTGGCATGTTAAATAGTTCTTTTCAAAGTGTATTAATCTCTGTAAGCCTCTTTCTTATTAATATGCAGGAAGCTCCAAAGTATTGTTTTCTCTTCACAGAGCTCAGCACTAGGAAGGCACTTGCCCTTGTCTAATCACATCTGTAAATAAGCAAATATTGGCAAGAACTCATAAAACCTTATTATCCCTTCAGACAAATTATGTCCAATTCAGTGGCCGCTGTTCCCATTTATAAATATGAATCGCAAATCACACATGCACATTGCTTTGGGGTGTAGTAAGCAGACTTGCTCCTAAAATGTAAGTCAACTATTTAGTCTGCATAGAGAACTAGCATAATGTAAGGATTCAAAAAGAGACTATTTAAAGAGTTTTCCAGAAACATTACCAGAGAAAAGTATTCACAATGCAATGATATTTATTTATTTATTTATTTATTTGTTTGTTTGTTTGTTTTATATACCGCCCTTCTCCCGGAGGACTCAGGGCGGTGTACAGAGCAATAAAGTAAGAATACAATAAAGCAATAAAGTGAGAAAATTTTAAAACCCAAATCCATCAGGCCAGGCCGGCTTGTTGGAATAGATAAGTTTTTAGATCACGCCGGAAGGAGCGGAGGTCAGGGGCCATCTGGATTTCAGCTGGTAAGCGGTTCCAAAGGATTGGCGCACCCACCGAGAATGCTCTCCCCCTGGGGGTCACCAGCCGACATTCTCTGACCGGTGGCACCCTGAGAAGGCCCTCTCTGTGGGAGCGCACAGGACAGAGGGATGTTGACGCTGGCAGTAGGTGCTCCCGTAGGTAATCCGGACCCATGCCATGTAGGGCTTTGTATGTCATCACCAGCACCTTGAATTTCACCCGGAAGGCAACTGGAAGCCAGTGCAGCTCACGGAGCAGAGGTGTAATATGGGAGTATTGGGAGACCCCCAAAAGCACTCGTGCAGCTGCACTCTGCACCAGCTGAAGCTTCTGAGTGGTTCTCAAGGGCAGCCCCATGTAAAGAGCGTTGCAGTAGTCAAGACGAGAGGTCACAAGTGCATGGGTGACTGTACGCAAGGCATCCAGGTCCAGATAGGGTTGCAGCTGGCGCACCAGACGAACCTGGGCGAAGGCCCCTCTAGTCACAGCTCCTATATGATCTTCTAAGGAGAGCTGTGAATCTAAGAGGACACCCAGATTGCGAGCCTTATCTACGGGGTGGTAATAACTCGCCCCCGATATTAAGAGATGGAATAATCTGAATATCCTGACATGCCGGTATGTACAGCCATTCAGTCTTGTCCGGGTTGAGTTGAAGCCTGTTCCTCCCCATCCATTCCCGGACCGCTTCCAGGCAACGGGACATCACATCGAGGGCATCACTGATGTGGTTTGGGGTCGAGATGAAAAGCTGGGTGTCATCAGCATACTGATGATAACCCACTCCAAAACCACGGATGATCTCACCTAGCGGCTTCATATAGATGTTAAACAGGATAGGTGAGAGGACCGACCCCTGAGGAACTCCATAAATGAGAGGCCTCGGGGTCGATCTCTGGTCACCCGCCAACACCCACTGTGAACGTTCCAGAAGGTAGGAGGAGAACCACTGAAGAACAGTGCCTCCCACTCCCAATCTCCTGAGACGCCGCAGTAAGATACCATGGTCGATGGTATCAAAAGCCGCAGAGAGGTCTAATAGGACCAGGACAGAGGAATGACCCCTGTCCCGAGCCCACCAGAGATCATTCATCAGAGCAACCAATGCCGTCTCCGTGCTGTGTCCGGGCCTGAAACCCGATTGGTACGGGTCTAGATAATCAGTATCTTCAAGGAACAGAGGAAGCTGATGCGCCACTACGCTCTCAACAACCTTCGCAAGAAAGCAAAGGTTGGAGACCGGGCGAAAGTTGTTTAAAACAGCTGGGTCCAGGGAAGGCTTTTTGAGGAGGGGTCTCACCACCGCTTCTTTCAAGGCTGTGGGGAAACTGCCCTCTTTCAATGAAGCAGTAACCACTGCATGGATCCAGCCTCATGTCCCATCCCGAGCCAGCTCTTCCCTCTTGAGGCAGCAGCTGCCTCAAGAGGGAAGAGCGTTGGATGGGAGCCGGCAGGGAAGTCCTGCACGCGCGTGCATGTGCAGGACTTCCCTGCCGGCTCCTGTCCGATGCTCTTCCCTCTTGAGGCAGCATCCCCGAGGACTCCTTAGGAGCCGAGGAGCGATGCTGCCTCAAGAGGGAAGAGCGTCGGGCGGGAGCCGGCAGGGCAGTCCTGCACACGCGCGCACTCCCCGGCTGCTAAGGAGCAGCCGGGGAGTGCGCGCATGCGCAGGACTGTCCTGCGGGCTCCCGCCAGACGTCAGCCTGCCCTGCTTCCTCCACAGTGAGAGGGGAGGGCGTGCCTTCCCGGACTCGCTGATTTTTCGGCGTATAAGACGAAAAATCTTGAAAATCATCTCAAAAGTTGGGGGGTCGTCTTATATGCCCAGTCGTCTTATACGCCAGAAAATACGGTAATTGTTGAATGGTTAAGGCAAAAAATATATTTCTAATAACTGTTGATTCGCTAAGGTGAAAATTAGACTTTAATGGTAAAACATAAGAATGTTTTGTAATGAACAATATAAGTTTTGTAGACAAAAGAATTATCCTTTATTGAAATAGAGATTTGTGGGTCAGCCAAAATTAAGCTTTTATATATATATATAAATAAGCTTTTATACTATATATATATAGTATATATATATACTATAGGTTATGCAAGAATATTCTATTGCAATTAGATAAAACCTAAAAACAGGATATTGATATGTATTAGTGAAAATATATTTTGAATTTTGTTGATTGACTTGGTTATAACTAGAAATATACTAAATTGCTTATTTTGACTATGTAATCACTAAGGGAATTAGAGATGGCATCTCTGTTGATGTAACCTGAACTATTTACAAATGGTTATTTCTTATTTTAATTACCCAACCACCATATTGCTTCACAAATATGTGTATGTAAATATTAAAAATCAATAAAACTTGTATAAAAAAATCAAACAATTTTCATATATTCACAGATAAACATTAAAAGGGGCCAGTCATTAAGCAGTCATTAAGACCATTTGCAGCTTTGGCTTGGCACACTTTTGCATGCTCCCAACTAATGTATTAACTGCACCCATTCCTAAAACGAGAAGCCCTAACACAGGAGGCTTCAAACTTGGCCTTTTTATGACTTGTGGACTCCAACTCCCAGAATACTTCAGCTAGGCATGCTGGCTGAGGAATTCTGGGAGTTGGTCCACAAGTCATAAAAGGGCCAAGTTTGAAGACCCCTGAACTAGTGCAATGTGTTATACATGTCCTGACCTTGGAAACCACCTGAAAACTACAGTTGGACAGGAATGCAATAGCTTGGGCAGTGATGGATGTGCCATGATACATCCATGTGTCATCACTGCTTTGCAAGCTGCATTGTTTGTCCTGTGGCTTCATGTGAAATTCAAGCTGCTAGTTATCACCTATAAAGCTCTTTGTGGAATAAGTTCTGGTTATTTGAAGGACCATCTATTTCCAATAGATTTTACCCACCCATTAAGGCAGGGGTCTTCAAACTTGGCCCTTTTATGACTTGTGGACTTCAACTCCTAGAATTCCTCAGCCAGAAGGCCTGGCTGAGGAATTCTGGGAGTTGAAGTCCTCAAGTCATAAAAGGGCCAAGTTTGAAGACCCCTGTACTAAGGCAAGCTCCAGGTCCTTTCAACTAAGCAATGTTGTCTATTGGGATCTTGGAAGCACATTTCCTCTGCCACAGCAACTGTCCCCTGAAACAGCATCCTCCTGGAGATGGCATAAAAATGCATTTTTTACTTTCTTACCTTTAAAAGCTACTCAAAATTGTTTGGGAATCAGATGGTTTCTAAATCCAACCAAATTTAAAAAAAATGTATGGAAGAATAATGGCTTCACAAGCATGCTCCATACCCCTAGCATACTTAATGCTGACTATTAAGTTGAAAAATTACATGGGTAACAGTCAAAATGAGTCTGCTGGGAGGGGGTGACATTGACAGATTCAAAGACAGAATATAGAGAGCATGAAAACAAACTAATTTCTAAGTACAGATTGCAGAAAATGGGAAATGCTTAGGGACTTGATTTCTAGAAGTTTTCTTCTTCTTCTTCTAAAAGATGCTATTTACATTCTGTGTCAAGGCCATATTATTTGAGATATGGTACGATAGTACAAGCTGCCAGCCATGTCCAAAAGCAGTCTTTTCTTGTTATCTGGCACCCTTCTAATATTTTGGATTTGCATTTCCAAAATTCCTAGCAACTGACATGTTGATTGGAGATTTTAAAGTGTAATGTGCTAACACACTGCCAGCACTCTGGCAAAACTCACAGATCAAATGAAAACTTCATTTATTTTGTGGCCAGTAGAGTCCCAAACAACTTAATTAAAAATATGTGTAAAATTATATTCATAGGTTTTAATGTTTTTAATAATTATCAATGGTTTTAGAATTTTTCATGTGTTGTATGCCACCCAAAGTCACTTCTTTTCTAAAAAAAGTAAGGCTGTATAAATTAGATAAATGAAATGAAATGAGACTATTCTAATTGTTGCAGTAGGCTGAGACCTTAGATAACAATTTCTTACCAGCTGTGGGCAACAATATCTTACCTTGCAGTTACTGAAACTTATTTTTTACAAAACATAAAATGCAGATAAAATAGAATCTTTGAATCAAGTTATTCTTTAAAAAATAAGGTACTAAAATAGCATTACTGATCTCCCCTGCATCCAGAGATTGTGCTATTAGGAATGTAATTTACTTCCCAATACCCAAATATTATGTGAATGCTATGACAGGAGGAAAACATCAGAGTTATACTACTAAACAAATGAAGTTCTTTATGGGTTTGCAAATAGCATATTTCTTCATTGCAATGGTACCTTTCCCAGTAATACTTAATTTAATGGGATTACTTTCATTTGGAAAATTATGAGTAAAAATAAAATGCTATGGTTCTTATTTTTCCTTCCTCCAATTGTTGCACTCAAATTCACCTCTGTTAAAAAAGGTTATGAAAACATCCATTCACTTAGTTCTCAAAGATAGATTAAAGGAGTGACAGATTGAAGCTGATATTATGTTGCAAAAAAAAAAGCTGAATGCCCATCACTCATTCAGCATTTCAACATTACATGTGTTCAGGTGTATAAACATTAGAACATCAAATTTCTTTCATTTGATATCCATTTTCTCTGATTGGTATCATTGAATTTAGCTATTTAAATCAGACTCTTTTCTAAAAAGATTACATTTTTTCCCAGTCCCTAAAATTCTGCCTATTATAATGATTGAGTTGACTCCCAAGGTAATTAGAAAACTTTCTATGAACTTGAGGTTTATACAATATGGGTTTGCCATTGTGGATACAGGGAAGAATAGATGATTTCTTGTTTTATGCTCTACTTATTAATTTTTGTCAGATAAAATCACAAAGGCATTAGATGGTAGGAGGTACAAGAAAATGCAACTCTAATATAATCAAATGTTTCTGATGGGAATCTGATCCATATCTGTCCCTATTAAAACTGTGCTAAGAAAAATATGAAAGGATATACATTCAAGAAGGATCCGGAAACTATTTCATTTTGTTTTTACTGAATTGAAGAGACTGTGAGAAAAAGAAAAGATATTTAAAAATAACATTTATATATATACAAGACAAATGAAAACAATGAGCTAAATTAAAGCAAAAAAATTCCCATATTTATTTTTGAACTTTAATGGACTATGCTAAAAGAAGGCTTTTTAACTTGCAAGATATACAAGATATACCCATTTAGATGAAAATGTGTGTGTTTGAGAAAGAGAGTACATGGCATAATAGCTGTAAAGATATAGTGAGGTGAATGTCACACAGCATTCAGTGATTTTCCTTGAAGAATTGAGAAAATAGGTGTGCATAATTTTCATTTGGTGATATCAGAGTGATTTCAAAAGACTAACCTGAGGCAATTTATAACTGCTTTCACATCAAAACAGAATGAAAGGATACAGTCATATTTCAAGTATGCCAAATAGATTCATACAAAAGAAAGTCAAAATAATATCAACTTGAAGCTTCAAGGACCATTTCTTTCTTCCCCTCTATGCAAATGATGGCTTTCTTATTCTCTTTCAGTTCTTTGAGAGGAAGGAAGGAAAGGAGGAAGGGAGGAATGAAGGGAGGGAGGGAGGGAGGGAGGGAGGGAGGATAGAAGTAACATGCCAGTAGCAATGCAAGCAACAAAGCAAAGCAAAGTATCAGAAAGCTTGTGTATATTGTAGATTATTTTTCAGCATGAGTTCTGTCTATGTTTGACAATACACATTTTTAATAGAATACATCAGATCCTATAGCATTCTACTGCCTTTTCAGGAATCACTTGCAGTAAAGATGAACCCTGCACAGGTACTGCAAACTGCACACCAAAGTGCATATAACAGCTGTGGTTTTTTTAAAAGTTCCAAATCAGAAAGTTAGAAAACAACATAAATTTTCCTAAACTAAGACACACTCTTGCAATCTCTAATCTTTCCAGAACTGAGTGAGGAAGATGTTGGTTACATCCAGAGATGATGATGATAATAATGATAATAATGATGATAATAATAATAATAATAATAATAATAATAATAATAATAATAATAATAAGAAGAAGAAGAAGAAGAAGAAGAAGAAGAAGAAGAAGAAGAAGAAGAAGAAGAAGAAGAAGAAGAAGAAGAAGAAGAAGAAGAAGAAGAAGAAGAAGAAGAAGAAGTTGGAAGGGACCTTGGAGGTCATCTAGTCTAACCCCCTGCTAAGGCAGGAAACCCTATACCATTTCAGACAAATGGTTGTCCAGTCTCTTCTTAAAAACTTCCAGTGTTGGAGCATTCACCACTTCTGGAGGCAGGTTAGTTGTTCTAACTGTCAGGAATTATGTAGGCTTTGTCTGTGGGCTTTGTCTGTGATCTGGTTTGCAGTGGTCTGTCTGTCTCCAGCTAGTTCACTGGTTTTTGAAAAAGCCCTGCTTTTATAAGAGCTAGGCAGAAGCTACAGTATCTACCACTTTGCCTTCTACACTGGGCACATTTTCCTTTAAGTCCTAGTATGCATAGAGTGTACACCAAGGCAGACAAAACATTTGATACTTTGGCATGGGCTTTTCCTGCAATCTATAGCCACCATGCAGGAAATGCTAGAAAATCTAATATGTAGTCTTCTGTTCCAAGAGGACTGATGATTGTTCGTGTTGGCCCTTATAGAACTTTTAAAAAAAACCACTAATAGCTTTAACTTTCAATTAGGAGGAGACATAAAGAGGGGATGGGGCAAGGAGATTTTAGCCTTCCCTCCCTAGCTTCCAAATTCATAGAATTTTCTGGCATGTGAGGACTTCCCAGGAAGAAATGACAAACATGAAAAGCAGAGTGACAACTATGGCAGAATGAAAAGCCAGCAAGTGGACTGGCTGTTCATAATTCCTTTCTGGACAAGGAGAAGACTTCAGATCCCCCACAAGTGCTCCAGACAGTTGTTCTTTATGAAGAGGCCACAAGACAGTGGTCTTCAGTCAGTGATGGGATTCAAATACCTGAATATCCAGTTCTCTGCGTGGATGCAGACCTGGGCCTCCGAGGCCTAGAATGGACTTCCAGAAGTGATATCCATGCACTTCCTATGGGCTATTCTAGGCCTGAGAGGCCTCCTCCAGGCCTCTGATGCCTAGACTGGACTTCTTGAAGTGACATCAACACACATCTGGTGGGCCATTCTAGGCCTGGGAGGCCTCCACCAGGCCTAGACTGGACGGTTAGGATGCTGAGCTTGTCGATCAGTCTGCCAACCTAGCAGTTCGGAAGCACGTAAAAATGCAAGTAGAAAAATAGGGACCAGTACGGTGGGAAGGTAACAGCATTCCGTGCGCCATTGGCGTCTAGTCATGCCGGCCACATGACCACGGAGACATCCTCGGACAAGCGATGGCTCTTCGGCTTTGAAACGGAGATGAAACGACTAGCACACATTATATATATATATATATGTGTGTGTGTGTGTGTGTGTGTGTGTGTGTTTGTGTGTGTGTGTGTGTGTGTGTGTGTGTGTAAATTACTAACAAAGAATTTAGGGAGGCTGATATGCATTTGGGACTCATTAGTCTTCATCAGTCAGTCATACCCTTCTGAGATTCGAACCTGGGCTGCTTGCACGTTAGGCAGTGTTTTTACTTCTTCAGCCACAGGTTCTCTCTCGCTTTGTTAGCTTTTTTGCAAGGGGAGAAATATGTGTCATATGTTAACTCTTAGATTACCTTGCTAGGCCCCAAACATGGGGCAAATCTTTATTTCCTGTTTTCAGCCTTATCTCAAAGGCCATCGAACAAGCTGTAGTCACACCGGACAGTTCATATATTTGTGTAAATTACTAACAAAGAATTTAGGGAGGCTGATATGCATTTCGGACTCATTAGTCTTCATCAGTCAGTCATACCCTTCTGATTGCCTTGCCTTGCCTTGCCTTGCCTTGCCTTGCCTTGCCTTGCCTTGCCTTGCCTTTTTCTCCAGGGTCTCTGAAATTACCCCCTCCCCTTTGTGTGTCAGACGAGACTAATTAAATTAGAACTGGGAGGCTAGAGGTTTCCTCAAACATGTTTATTGGTTAACAAAGTATCAGCACAGTCAAAAGTGAAATCAAGTCTGAAATTCCCTCCAAAGAGTTACATTATTACAAAGTTATACTTTGCATCCCAGTGCTGTGCATGCAGCTACCCTTCCCAATAGAAGTGGCAAGAAAAAGCAGTCACACTGTCACCATTCTCTGATCTTGCCACTCTTTGTCTCTTAAGTGTAGTCTGCCTTTTGTTCCCTTCCTTGAGTTTGGTGCCACCATTGCTTTCCCTTGCCACCAGCATACCTGCCCTATCTTTTCCAGCTCTCATGTTCAAATTGCCTAACATTCCTCACTCCCAGCACTGCCACCAGTGGGCATTGACTCTCTGAACTTGCCACTCTTTGTCTTTTTAGTGTATAATCCACCAGATGCTTTTGTTCCCTTCTTTGATTTTGGTACCATCATTGCTTTCCCTTTCTGCCAGCTTACCTGCCGTATCTTCTCTAGCTTTCATGTTGTCATTGCCTGCGTACCTCCATTGTGGCCCTGCCACCACTGGGCACTGACACTCTGATCAATGGTGGCTGTGCTTGAATTGAGGCATGTAGGCAATGAACATCAGTTAGAGAAGATACGGCGGGTACTCTGGCAGCAAAGGAAAACAATGGTGGCACCAAAGGAAGGGATCAAAAAGCAGACTACATTTAAGAGATAAAGAGTGCCAAGATCAGAGAGTCAATGCCAAGTGGTGGCAGTGCCAGAATGGAACCACACAGGCAATGAGAACATCAGGAAAAAAATGAGATACGGCGGGTAAGCTGGCGGCAAGTTAAAGCAATGGCGGCACCAAAGTCAAGGAAGGGAATGAAAGCATCAGAGTTGTAGTGCCAGAAGTGAGGCACGCAGGCCCTCTGAAGATCAGAAAAAGATAAGATACGGCGGGTATGCTGGCGGCAAGTTAAAGCAATGGCGGCACCAAAGTCAAGGAAGGGAATGAAAGCATCAGAGTTGTAGTGCCAGAAGCGAGGCACGCAGGCCCTCTGAAGATCAGAAGATACGGCGGGTACGCTGGTGGCAAGTTAAAGCAATGGCGGCACCAAAGTCAAGGAAGGGAATGAAAGCATCAGAGAGTTGTAGTGCCAGAAGCGAGGCACGCAGGCCCTCTGAAGATCAGAAGATACGGCGGGTACGCTGGTGGCAAGTTAAAGCAATGGCGGCACCAAAGTCAAGGAAGGGAATGAAAGCATCAGAGAGTTGTAGTGCCAGAAGCGAGGCACACAGGCTCTCTGCAGATCACAAAAAGGTAAGATACGGTGGGTATGCTGGCGGCGAGTTAAAGCAATGGCAGCACCAAAGTAAGGGAACGAAAGAAAAAAACATTACACTTAAGGGAAGCTGTGCCAGCTTTCCATTCAAAAAAGCCACCCCACCCATCACCCCACCCAATCTCTGCTCTGTTCTCCTCCATCTCAATCGTTCTGGGCACGTGTCAAAGCTCTTTCCCAGGGTTCCTTCGTAGCAGCAGCTGCAGCAGCGTACAAGTAACTCCATCTGCGATGACGTAGGGGGGCCCCCTTCCTTCATCCGGAAACATGCAGGTGCAATGTCTTCTGAGCAGGATGACTCCAGCTGAATACGTTTACTCTGCAAAAAAGTACAAAAAAGCTTAAGTAAGTAAAAAACAGTGCCCATTAAGAAATGTGACTCAAATCACCCGCTCCTTACCTGTAAACTCCAAGCTCTCACTGTCCCGCCACACAAAGGCAAACGTGGTCATCTTGGTATCTCTATTCTCCAAAAGGCAGGCTGATGAACGGTCTTCGCAGAAGGGCTCTACGTCCATCCATCGAGCAGGCTAATTCTAGAAAGAGGGAGAAACAGGTAGTTACAGACTGCTTCTTGTCCCAAAAGAGGGCTAAATGCAAATTGCTAAATTGCTTAATGCAAAACAGCTACTGAAGTTGACCCTATCTATGCTCAGAAAAAAGAGTGTGAACTGAATAGGACCCAAAATATTGGAACAATTCTGCATTTCACCAGCCCACTAGCTTGCCGCAAAGCTACTCAACTACCTTGTCCTATCTCTTTGTTTTGGATTTTGTTGCTAAGATGGCCCCTGGAGGTCTTTCTAAATCTCTCCTCTTTGCCCAACCCTCAGAGGATTTGAGAATAGGATAATCGTACATCTCTTTGACCGAGCTTCGATCTGAAACTTATTCCCAAAGCTTAATTTGAACTAATTTCAATGGCATAACATTGCTCCAATTTTCAATTGGTATTTTTTTTATCATGGTAGGCACCTTGATGATTTAAAAAAACAAAAGTACTGGTGCTACAGGCACAGTGATGGTTACATTTCTGTTTTTTTATGTTATAACTGTGGGCAGCAATTAACCTTAGCGTTTTTAAAAGTTTAGGTTACGTTTATTCCTATTGCTTAGTAGACTAAGGTTTAAGGTATAACCTGTGTTTAGAGCTATTTCTAATTTTACGTTTGGTGGGTCAAATCCCGAGTGCTGCGTAACAGAGTGAGCGCCTGTTACTCGTCCCAGCTTCTGCCAACCTAGCAGTTCAAAAGCACGTAAAAATGCAAGTAGAAAAATAGGGACCACTCCGGTGGGAAGGTAACAGCGTTCCGTGCGCCTTTGGCGTCTAGTCATGCCGGCCACGTGACCACGGAGACGTCCTCGGACAAGCGCTGGCTCTTCGGCTTTGAAACGGAGATGAGCACCGGCCCCTAGAGTCGGAAACGACTAGCACACATGTGCGGGGGGAACCTTTACCTTTACCTAAGTTGCTTTATGTCTATCCAACTTTTGTTTCTTCTACCATCTAAGTGCCTCAAAAAATACTAACAGGTAATCTATAAATAATAATTGCTCTTAAAATTACACAAGAGAACCGTTCAGAAATCAAAAGCTCGGCAAAAGAGATGCGTTCCTACCTTGTCTCTAAATACCTGGAAAGTGGGGCCCACGAGCACCACCTGGCAGGCAACCTAAAGGGCCCTTTGCAATAGACTGCAAAACTCTGGATCTGGGCTGTGGGAAGACATTTCAAAAGGTCCATCCTGCTATTTTCCACCCAAACTGCAATATTTAGAGTGGAAATTAAGTATGTTTGGGAGCCAACTAAAAGCTGCAACAGGCAGTGGGTTATTTCCCACTGCCTGTTACAGCTTTTACTTGGCTCCCAAACATATTCAATTTCCATCCCCATCACCTCAAAAGGAAAAAGCCTGAACCTCAGTGGAACTGGGAAAGAAAGAAAGACACCCCAATTTCCCCATTGACTACTTATCCTGAGTTCCTTTGTAACAGCCTGCAGGACAGGTCACCATCCAGCAGTACTTCTTTCCCCAAGGCTGGTTCCAAAAGACTGAAGCGCTCAAGCTCAGCCAGCAGGCTTTTATAGGACTGGCCCCACCCTTCTACCTGGGCCACACCCACTAGATCAGTGAATGCACCTGTGACTGGGAGAAATTAGCAAAATTGCAAGCCAGACTCTGCAAAGACTCAAGTCTCCTGTTGCCTCCAGTGACCCGCTTTTGATTCTGGTACATCTGAAGCAATTACCATTGAGTTGGTCTTGCCACCTCTAAGTGACCTACACGTGCATTGGCTGTTCCCATTGACTTGCCCTCTCCGCCACTAAGTGAAAAACGTCATTAAGTGAAACACATGTGTTGTCTGTTACCATTGAGTTGGTCTTGCCACCTCTAAGTGACCTACACATGCATTGGCTGTTACCATTGACTTGCCCTCTCCGCCACTAAGTGAAACATGTCACTAAGCGAAACACATGTGTTGTCTGTTACCATTGAGTTGGCCTTGCCATCTCTAAGTGACCTACACGTGCATTGGCTGTTACCATTGACTTGGCCTGTCCGCCACTAAGTGAAACACGTCACTAAGTGAAACACATGTGTTGTCTGTTACCATTGAGTTGGCCTTGCCGCCTCTGAGTGACCTTCACGTGCACTGACTGTTACCATTGTCTTGGCCTGTCCGCCACTAAGTGAAACACGTCACTAAGTGAAACACATGTGTTGTCTGTTACCATTGAGTTGGTCTTGCCGCCTCTGAGTGACCTACACGTGCATTGGCTGTTACCATTGACTTGCCCTCTCCGCCACTAAGTGAAACACGTCACTAAGTGAAACACATGTGTTGTCTGTTACCATTGAGTTGGTCTTGCCATCTCTAAGTGACCTACACGTGCATTGGCTGTTACCATTGACTTGCCCTCTCCGCCACTAAGTGAAACACGTCACTAAGTGAAACACATGTGTTGTCTGTTACCATTGAGTTGGTCTTGCCACCTCTAAGTGACCTACACGTGCATTGGCTGTTACCATTGACTTGCCCTCTCCGCCACTAAGTGAAACACGTCACTAACTGAAACACATGTGTTGTCTGTTACCATTGAGTTGGTCTTGCCACCTCTAAGTGACCTACACGTGCACTGGCTGTTACCGTTGACTTGCCCTCTCCGCCACTAAGTGAAACACGTCACTAAGTGAAACACATGTGTTGTCTGTTTCCATTGACTTGGTCTTGCTGCCTCTAAGTGACCTACACGTGCACTGGCTGTTACCATTTACTTGGCCTCTCCGCCACTAAATGAAACACATCACTAAGTGAAACACATGTGTTGTCTGTTACCATTGAGTTGATCTTCCCGTCTCTAAGTGACCTACACGTGCACTGGCTGTTACCATTGACTTGGCCTGATCGTCACTAAGTGAAACACGTCACTAAGTGAAACAAGTCTTGCCTATTACCATTGAGTTGGTGTTGCCGCCTCTAAGTGACCTACATGTGCACTGGCTGTTACCGTTGACTTTGGTCTGACCGTCACTAAGTGAAACACATCACTAAGCGAAACACATGTGTTGGCTATTATCATTGAGTTGGTCTTGCCGCCTCTGAGTGACCTACACGTGCATTGGCTGTTACCATTGACTTGCCCTCTCCGCCACTAAGTGAAACACGTCACTAAGTGAAACACATGTGTTGTCTGTTACCATTGAGTTGGTCTTGCCATCTCTAAGTGACCTACACGTGCATTGGCTGTTAGTATTGACTTGCCCTCTCCGCCACTAAGTGAAACACGTCACTAAGTGAAACACATGTGTTGTCTGTTACCATTGAGTTGGCCTTGCCATCTCTAAGTGACCTACACATGCATTGGCTGTTACCATTGACTTGCCCTCTCCGCCACTAAGTGAAACACGTCACTAAGTGAAACACATGTGTTGTCTGTTACCATTGAGTTGGTCTTGCCATCTCTAAGTGACCTACACGTGCATTGGCTGTTATCATTGACGCCCTCTCCGCCACTAAGTGAAACACATCACTAAGTGAAACACATGTGTTGTCTGTTACCATTGAGTTGGTCTTGCCACCTCTAAGTGACCTACACGTGCACTGGCTGTTACCGTTGACTTGCCCCCTCCGCCACTAAGTGAAACACGTCACTAAGTGAAACACATGTGTTGTCTGTTACCATTGAGTTGGTCTTGCCATCTCTAAGTGACCTACACGTGCATTGGCTGTTATCATTGACGCCCTCTCCGCCACTAAGTGAAACACATCACTAAGTGAAACACACGTGTTGTCTGTTACCATTGAGTTGGTCTTGCCACCTCTAAGTGACCTACACGTGCACTGGCTGTTACCGTTGACTTGCCCTCTCTGCCACTAAGTGAAACACATCACTAAGTGAAACACATGTGTTGTCTGTTACCATTGAGTTGGTCTTGCCATCTCTAAGTGACCTACACGTGCATTGGCTGTTACCATTGACTTGCCCTCTCTGCCACTAAGTGAAACACGTCACTAAGTGAAACACATGTGTTGTCTGTTACCATTGAGTTGGTCTTGCCGCCTCTGAGTGACCTACACGTGCATTGGCTGTTACCATTGACTTGCCCTCTCCGCCACTAAGTGAAACACGTCACTAAGTGAAACACATGTGTTGTCTGTTACCATTGAGTTGGTCTTGCCATCTCTAAGTGACCTACACGTGCATTGGCTGTTACCATTGACTTGCCCTCTCCGCCACTAAGTGAAACACGTCACTAAGTGAAACACATGTGTTGTCTGTTACCATTGAGTTGGCCTTGCCATCTCTAAGTGACCTACACGTGCATTGGCTGTTACCATTGACTTGCCCTCTCCGCCACTAAGTGAAACACGTCACTAACTGAAACACATGTGTTGTCTGTTACCATTGAGTTGGTCTTGCCACCTCTAAGTGACCTACACGTGCACTGGCTGTTACCGTTGACTTGCCCTCTCCGCCACTAAGTGAAACACGTCACTAAGTGAAACACATGTGTTGTCTGTTTCCATTGACTTGGTCTTGCTGCCTCTAAGTGACCTACACGTGCACTGGCTGTTACCATTTACTTGGCCTCTCCGCCACTAAATGAAACACATCACTAAGTGAAACACATGTGTTGTCTGTTACCATTGTTGATCTTCCCGTCTCTAAGTGACCTACACGTGCACTGGCTGTTACCATTGACTTGGCCTGATCGTCACTAAGTGAAACACGTCACTAAGTGAAACAAGTCTTGCCTATTACCATTGAGTTGGTGTTGCCGCCTCTAAGTGACCTACACGTGCACTGGCTGTTACCGTTGACTTTGGTCTGACCGTCACTAAGTGAAACACATCACTAAGCGAAACACATGTGTTGGCTATTATCATTGAGTTGGTCTTGCCGCCTCTGAGTGACCTACACGTGCATTGGCTGTTACCATTGACTTGCCCTCTCCGCCACTAAGTGAAACACGTCACTAAGTGAAACACATGTGTTGTCTGTTACCATTGAGTTGGTCTTGCCATCTCTAAGTGACCTACACGTGCATTGGCTGTTAGTATTGACTTGCCCTCTCCGCCACTAAGTGAAACACGTCACTAAGTGAAACACATGTGTTGTCTGTTACCATTGAGTTGGCCTTGCCATCTCTAAGTGACCTACACATGCATTGGCTGTTACCATTGACTTGCCCTCTCCGCCACTAAGTGAAACACGTCACTAAGTGAAACACATGTGTTGTCTGTTACCATTGAGTTGGTCTTGCCATCTCTAAGTGACCTACACGTGCATTGGCTGTTATCATTGACGCCCTCTCCGCCACTAAGTGAAACACATCACTAAGTGAAACACATGTGTTGTCTGTTACCATTGAGTTGGTCTTGCCACCTCTAAGTGACCTACACGTGCACTGGCTGTTACCGTTGACTTGCCCCCTCCGCCACTAAGTGAAACACGTCACTAAGTGAAACACATGTGTTGTCTGTTACCATTGAGTTGGTCTTGCCATCTCTAAGTGACCTACACGTGCATTGGCTGTTATCATTGACGCCCTCTCCGCCACTAAGTGAAACACATCACTAAGTGAAACACACGTGTTGTCTGTTACCATTGAGTTGGTCTTGCCACCTCTAAGTGACCTACACGTGCACTGGCTGTTACCGTTGACTTGCCCTCTCTGCCACTAAGTGAAACACATCACTAAGTGAAACACATGTGTTGTCTGTTACCATTGAGTTGGTCTTGCCATCTCTAAGTGACCTACACGTGCATTGGCTGTTACCATTGACTTGCCCTCTCTGCCACTAAGTGAAACACGTCACTAAGTGAAACACATGTGTTGTCTGTTACCATTGAGTTGATCTTCCCGTCTCTAAGTGACCTACACGTGCACTGGCTGTTACCATTGACTTGGCCTGATCGTCACTATGTGAAACACGTCACTAAGTGAAACAAGTCTTGCCTATTACCATTGAGTTGGTGTTGCCGCCTCTAAGTGACCTACATGTGCATTGGCTGTTACCGTTGACTTTGGTCTGACCATCACTAAGTGAAACACATCACTAAGCGAAACACATGTGTTGGCTGTTACCATTGAGTTGGTCTTGCCGCCTCTGAGTGACCTACACGTGCACTGGCTGTTACCGTTGACTTGGCCTGACCATCACTAAGTGGAATACGTCACCAAGTGAGACACGTGAATTGGCTGTCACTATTAAGTTGGTCTTACAGTGACTAAGTGAGCTATTTGGCCTGCTGCCATCAGGAGCATTGAGTGTGTGTAGTTATACACAGCGATGACATTCTGTTAATGAAACACACTGTTGACAGTGAATACAAACATCCTCTTTTAGAATTTACCTCTGATGAACCCTCACACCAACACTCTTTGAAAGGAACACTGGCGCCGGCACAGGAGGTATCGAAGGATTTCTCTTTTTCCCACGTAACTGTCCTAGAAGAGAAAGTTCTGGACTACATTGAGGGGCCTTCTCAGTAATTGGCCTCAACAAACAGAAAAGGAGGAGTTGTAGTTATCCTAGACTCCCAAAGACCTTTTTGCCTTCTATATTGAAAGTTATAAAGTTCTGCATTCCTGTCTCTAGTGATAAACCTCTGCCTCCTCCATTTACAATTGTATACAAGGTTATAAAGTTCTGCATTCCTGTCTCTAGTGATAAACCTCTGTCTCCTGCTCCATTTACAATTGTATATAACAAGACTTGTCTCCTGTAATTGCCCTTGCCTCAAGATATGGCTTCCTGTCTCCTGTAATTGTCCTTGCCTCAAGTTATGCCTTCCTGTGATAACCCTTGTCTTCTCTGTTAGCATTTGTATACGATAAGTTATGCTTTATTGTTTCCTGTGATTACCTTTGCCCTCTTCATTAGCAGTTCTCTGTTAGCATTTGTATATGATAAGTTATGCTTTATTGTTTCCTGTGATGACCTTTGCCCTCTTCATTAGCAGTTGTATGCAATGAGCTATGTTTTCCTATGACCTTCCATATGTTGCTTCCTCATGTGTGTACTTCCCCCTCCCTGATGAAACTGCTCAATAAAAGAGTGCTGTGCAAAGCTGTTCGGGGGGCAACACCATCCACCCCGGGCACTCTGTGCTCTCTCACCTTGAACAAACTTGTGTTGGTGCCTCAGTTTGTCCTAGGATCCTGTTCCTGCGCTATCGCAGTTCCCAAATGTGACCGTCGGAACGTCCGGCACACTGCGTCGGTGGCAAAGGGCAAAATCCTTCCATATTCAAGGTGTTCACCCTTGCGAGGGTCCCTCTAAATTCTCACCCCTGTTACGGGGCTCTAAGAGTTGAGGCCAGAACCCTGATCGGTCGCTCGACGCGACAAGTGTGTGAGGGCAGTACCATTAGTTTGGTTCTGCAGCCACGATTAACCCTCGAGTAGGTGGCTTATTACCTTGATTGGGCTCTGCCTCCTTTTAGTACTCTGCTCCTTGATATTGAGATTACTCTCAGCACACCACTGAGGGTATATCTGCTTTTGAGATTCCTCAGCATATCACTGAGATATCTCTGATTGCAATGGCAGACGACTTGGCATCTCAAACTTCTCCAGATGCATATCAGCCTCCCTAAATTCTTTGTTAGTAATTTACACAAATATATGAACTTTAACATATGACACACACACACACACACACACACACACATATATATATGTGTGTGTGTGTGTGTGTGTGTAAAGTAAATTACTAGCAAAGAATTAAGGGAGACTGAAATGCATTTCTGACTCATTAGTCTTCATCAGTCAGCCATACCCTTCTGAGATTCGAACCTGGGCTGATTGCATATTAGGCAGTGTATTTACCTCTTGAGCCACAGGTTCTCTCTCGCTCCGTTAGCTTTTTTGCAAGGGGAGATATGTGTCAAATGTTAACTCTTTAGATTACCTTGCTAGGCTCCAAACATGGGGCAAATCTTTATTTCCTGTTTTCAGCCTTATCTCAAAGGCCATCGAACAGGCTGTAGTCACACCGGACAGTTCATATATTTGTGTAAATTACTATCAAAGAATTAAGGGAGACTGAAATGCATTTCTGACTCATTAGTCTTCATCTTTGTTCATTCGGTTTTTTCCCCACGTAGAATTGAAGGTGTAAGAGCAACATTTCGACGGAATCCCATCTGTCATCCTCAGGCTGGTGGCTTCAGCTTCCTTCTTCTGGGAGAAGCATGTGGTAGTGGCTGTTTGTTGATACATTATAAGAATGACATGGAAAAAGATGTTGTACTAGACACACAAAAGAAACCAGCTAATAATTAAAAGGATATACAAATAAGAATCAAGAGAATGACCTGGATAGTTTTCCTATATTGGATTTACAAAAGAGAGTTATTAAAGCTTTGAATAATTTTGTGAGAATGGCCAAAGAAAAAACACAAAAAAATCAAGTTCCAGGGCATTATTTGAAAGTACTAAAGATAAAGATTGTTAAAAGTAAGAGGAAGGAATATAAAGATAGCTTATTTGATCAAGTTTAAAATAGATATGTTGTTATCTTTGGTAACATTTATGGGACTTTTGCTGACACCAGGACTGAAATGGTGAGGTTTATGGATTTATTTATAGATAAGATATGGGAAGAGGAGCTCATATGTTATATTTAAAGAGAAGGTGGTAAGTTATTAAAATTGTTTATACTTGCGATCAGGGGAGAAATCAATTCTTCATATATTTCTTCTTATTTATTATATTCTTGTTTTTTCTTTTTTTCTAGTTTTCCATTTCTTTCTAGTTTTTTTCTTTTCTGTACTTTCAATTTTTTTTCTTTTCTTTTTTAATTTCTATTAGTTTTTATTGTAAATTGTAATTTTTAGTAAAAATCAAGGACTTTCTTGGATGAAAGAAAGGAAAATACAAGGTCATTTATGACTTTGTGTGAACCTAAATCCCCATTCATCACTGTATGTTTGGTCACCTTTGCTGTAAGGAACCACTGAATGGAACTGGGTTTATTTCATGTTCCTCAATGTGCCTGCTTTTATTTTTATTTTTTTCCTGTTTAACACTGATTTGTACATTCAATTGTTAAACAAAATACTTTTTTCAAGCCATAAATCACAAATCTTTAGAAACATGATTGAGTTTGTAATTGTTTAACAGAATAAGGTTGAAACTTTCAATTTCGCTAACATTTCCCATTGGATGATCAAGTCTGCCAGCCCACTTAGTTTGATTCCAATTTTCAAACTGCCAAAATGCACCTTAAAGTTATAAACATAAAATATTTAATTTTGAGGGCAATGTTAAATTTATTCTGATAACATTATTCACAAATCATGTGGAATACCACATAGTCTTTCTCTTGTCTTCTGAATGAACTGCCAAGAAAAGCAATCCAAATATAATTCATTTACAGTATGAAAAAGATACATCAATTCCAATGTTTCTATACACTGGGTTGACGTTATGATGATTCATCCTGCTTTTTAAATTGACAATCTGTAATTTCAGTGTTCACAAAACTATTATCTGGGCCACTAAAGAAATTTGGGTAGTCATTCAGGTTTTTTTTTCTTTTAGTTCAAGGCCAATTCTTTTTTTTACATTTATATAAAATAAATATAAATATATAGTTTTTATTTTAAAAAGTTTCCCATTGGTCTTAATGCATTGAAATGACTTCTGCAAGGCCAGCTGAAATCTATGGAGAAAAAAACTGTTCTAGTCCTGCTAACAGATTTTTGAGATGGAGAGACTAAAGAGCAATAAAATAGCAAGATTGTAGTCTATTAAATTATGGTAACCCCTTGTACTGTTTGGCAGAAAAACAAGCTCTTTCATTATGAATAAATAAATAAAAAATGAGAAAAAAATCTCAGTCCTAATGAGAAGAAATTTCTTAACCATGTTTGCAAGGTTAGTGACCCCAATTCCAAACAAAACATAATGAGGGCAAAAGCTCAGAATCCTTATTCACTCTATCGGATCAATTCCAATCAGGTCCATGCTCCCACATAACATTATAGGAAAACTGTACTGATACAGTCATATGCTACCTATAAAAAGTAGCAAGTACAGTAGTTTAAGTTTAAGTACCCTGAATGCTGTTCTGGTTCTCACTGAAAAGACCTTAGAACAGACTGTATTTGCATTTGTGTAAAGTGCAAGGCTATTATCGATACCATGTCTGATTTCATTTCAGAGGAGGGCATGAACTTCCTTGAACAAAATGGGACTTGAATTCCCATGAGCTGATATTTAAATAAGAGCGAACCAATTTATTAGTTATAAGCAAATGGAATTTCTCCAACTTTCTAGCTTTTTATTATTTGGATCCTTCCTTCCTTCCTTCCTTCCTTCCTTCCTTCCTTCCTTCCTTCCTTCCTTCCTTCCTTCCTTCCTTCCTTCCTATCTGCAGAAGAATCTTACAAGCCAATTCTATGACTCTAGGGACTCCTGATGAGGACAAAAAAAAGAAAAGCTCAGAAGCTTAGGAAAAGTGGATAAACTTTACAAGAGTCAAGCAGCCAAAAGAATTGGAGAGTTTGTTGTCCAGCACAACAAATGGAAGCATTGATCCTTGAGATTACTTTTCCCCATTTAAATCCGTTAAATACATGCAAAGCAGAGTGCTTTATAGTACCAGTGCTAATAAACTTAACAACAAATAAAACTGTCTAGGAGAGGAAAATGTCATTTGAAATCAGGTAGTTAGCACACTTGCTAAAACCAGGGAAAATGGGTTTTGATTACATAAAATCTGCTTTTGTGATTTCTTGTTTCTGAGATTCATTGAGTATAATCCATGCGTAGGCCACTGCCTGGGCAGAAGCGTGATTTGTTGCTAACTCATCCTTCCTCATTTAATAAAATCATGCCCTGTTATTAAGCCAAGAGAAATTTGCATGTTTACTTGAGAGCAGGATTTGCCCTTTTTAGTATGGGAAATTACCAGCTTTATCAAAGGATGCATTTTCTATAATACATGTTGACTGACAGAGATTCTCTTTGCTAGCGTGGATTTATTCTTGAGCGTTAATGTTATTTGAATGCATTTAATTAACTAGAGTAGCTGCATGGGATCTCTGCCATTATCATTTTTTATAGCACCACACTCTAACAGACCTGATGGTCATTATAGCTACTTCCTGAGATCACTGCATTTTTTTTCTGGGCTCCAAGTTAATCACATGGAAAATCCAATCAGTAAATTGATTAGGTATTAAATTATGTTCTTTGTTAATATTCTATATTTCTTCCCTTACAGTTCAAAGATGCTATTAACTTTCTCCTTTCCCCTTTTAACCCTGCTTGATTTTTGTTATTGCAGCACTTTTTCAATTCACAGATGTGGCTGAGGCACCCCTAAACAGGATGGTTAGTGTCCTGACACAGTTTAGTCACTAGGTGGCAATGGACTTAATTGTATCTATAAAAGATACTATCTTATTAGAAGAGAAAGGGACGGAGAAAGAGTGGGATTTCCATTTTGCTTGCTTGTGTGCTGTGTGTTGCATGTTGCGTGTGCATAAATAAAGAGTCAGACAGACAGACAGAAAATGCAAATTTATTTTGAGGGACATGTCCCACTTTTTTGCTAATAGAGCTTGACAATATATGTTTCTAAGTATGAATTTGCTTTAACTAGGACCAGAAGCCTTCTGAAAATAACCTCCCTGCCAGAAGCTGAGCTGATATGTTTTCCTGTGTGTTTCCTAAGCTATGGAAGGCTTCAGCCTCACTCTCTCAGGGTTAGAGATAAAGTTGGGACAGTGGCAGAAACATCTCTCTTTTGCTAATTGGATTGATTCTTCTGGTTTGGATATTGCATGTTTTAATGAGGAATATTATAAGGTTTTGGTCTGTTTTTTTGACTGGTATGTTCTTGAAATTATTTCATGATATAACGTTTGAATTTATATGTACTTTCTTCTTTAGAATATGCTGCTATGGAGCGATAATATGTTAACTTGTTAACACTATTTGCTTAAGCAATTACACAAACTTTCTTTCCCTCCTCCGTGAATGGGAACGTAAATTATGTGAGTTTCTGTACAATTCTGAACCCTGGAAAATCAGTTTTCAATTATAGGAGAAGCTGTCAGAAGCAGGCAAAATCTTTTTGCAGACATCTGGATTGTGAAAGGCAATAGAGACTGGGTCAGAGGTGGACATAATGAAAAATCACTAGAGCTATTGTGGCAAAACTCAGGACCATGTAATATGAGTGTAATATCCATATAATATGAATGTACCCAATTTAAAATTCCCTCCAAAAAATCGAAAGGATGGATTATTGTCGTATGTAGGTTTGCATCCTCTTTAATTTCTTCCCGCCAAGGTAGCAGCTACGGCATACTTCTTAATTATTTAGTTCACTGCATGCTACTCAGCCCTAATACTAATCATTGTCAATGTTAGCTTACAACATCAATGGGGGCAGGGAAAGGAGAAAGCTAGCAGCATATTGATTGACTTCAACCTGGATGCCACTGATAACACCAGCCAGTAGCTCAGTTGTTTCAGCTTGTTTTATCTAGAATGCAGAATCTGAAATTGGAAGTAATGATGTGTAGCACTGTAATGCAACAATACAGAACAATAACTTTCTCAATTTATTGTCACTGATAAGAAGATTTCACTACTGTGCATCAGAATTCTACGCATTTCATTCTAATGTTGGGATTAACGTTAAAGAGTGGACAACATGAATAATTCAAAATTAGCAGCTGCTAATTCGCCCACCAACTTTAATTTGGATGCTGTGAATTGTATTATTCCGTAAGTCAATTTTTGTCTGGGATTATGTAGGGTTACAAGAAAAAGGATTTCCATGCTTGTTTCATCCTCTTTTCTTCTTATTGCCTCTGTCACATTATTTACGGATCCTGAATGAATGATATGATCTTTGTTTTATTTGTAAACAGCACCCTAAATCATGATAATGTTTTGTTGTTATTTTCACTTCAATGTCATAGGTTTCACAAATGATAGGATGTTACGAATACTGTAGTATTGTACCTGGCTTATTCTCAACTGATTTTTGTAACTGGAAACCTGAAGTGGCCTACTGGCCATTTTCCTTTTTAGTTAAACACAACTCCTGATATATATATTTGAGGATGTCACGACCCGTCTGCAGGATGAAGCACACACACACATCCGACAGCAGGAACGGGTGACAACCAAGGATTGCTTTATTCAGCTTCTTCCAACACGGTCAAAGTCAGCGTTGGCAGCAACATGCTCCCAATGCTCTTTTATGGTCGTGCCGAACAATCCCCATTCCAGGACCACCACCCCTGGACCAGAAAGCCCCTGCACCTCACCGCCAGGCAGGTCCGGCAACGCCGGCGAGGAGCCTGTATCAGCCACAGCGTCCAAGACCCCGGCTGCCATTCCACTGGGGTTTCCTTTGCAGGCATTTGGCCCCGCCGTGCCCAACACCGGGCCCACCCAGGAGCCGGTCTGTTCGATTGTGGGCCCCAGTTGCTCCCCATCCCTTGCCAACCAGCAGGCATTGGGGCTTGGCCTACCCAGCTGAACGCCTGCAGGGCCTGCCAAAGGGTTCGACTGCGCAGGCGCAGCTATCAGCTGGCAGGTGGAGGCAGCTAACCGGATCAGCTGTGCGTTGGTGAGGCCTGCCATGGGGACTGTGTGCACAGGCCCAATGCCTGATGCCTGGACGGCTGCAGACCCTTCCGGGGACGGTGCAGGCAAGTCCTCCTGCAGGCAGGAGTTGGTCGGTAGTTCGGTCGGCTGGGAGGTGGAAACATCCTCCGAGGCTTTGCGAGGCATAAGGGGATGGTGACCAGATGCCGGACAAGATGAAGCAGGAGGGTCGGTGAACGTGGCTACCCCCCCCCTTGTAGTGTCAGGCCCACGGGGCTCGACAGTGGATGGCTTTGGGATAGTAGGGCCAAACTTTTTTTAACACTCATATATATAATGCCTTTACTTCCTATGTATTGCAAAGCCTTTCCCTTCCTATGCCTTACCTGTTTGCAAAGGTTTTTGAATTCTACAGAACAGTCTTTTCTCTTCATTGACATACTGTCATAGCTGAATGTGTGCACCAAATGGATTATTAAGTCCATCAGGCACAGGGGAAAAAAAGTTAAGTCCAGTCAGTATATAAGGTCTTTTACTCACAGAATTCCTTGCTAAACGGGACACTGGAGATAAATTCTGCATCCATTTATCTCTCCAGTTGAACATTACATTTGCCTCTATTTAACATCAGCACAGCAAGCTCTTATCTATGGGTTTGCTACAGCTAGCACATTTCCACCAAGTTGGTGTCAGAATGCAAAATTAGCAATTAATATAACAAAGCCAGCAAAAAAAGAGAACTGTAAGTGAGTGAAAGTGATGGGCATGATATATGAATATCATTAGTGCTTTCTCAAAGAAAGTGGATGTGGTTCTATACGTGCCACAAGGCAATGCAGTATTTCAGTATTTCACTAGTCACTGGAACGCTCTGAAGCAGATGGACTGTGTGACTGATGATTCAATAATTGCTCTCATTAAAAATGTTCACGCTTTTAATTTTTTCCCCCTCACATTCTGTGACGAGCCAGGGAATGAAATGGTTCTGTCATTGTCAGCAGATAGATAATTGAGTTTGCTTTGATTTCCTGGGGTGCCCAATCCCTACCCCGCATTGACGGTTGACAACTAGTGACAACTAGTGCAACATTTAAATAGTTTCTGCCTATCTGAAAGAAGAGAAATATCATAGAAAAATATCCACACATTTTCACATTCTTGCTTCAGTGTGCGTAGCCAGTAATCCACCTGGCCCAGGAGACGAAAATAAATTGGCTTTTTTCTGCAAAATTTAAGAAGGGGGAAATGGGCAGAGATTTGAACATAGACTGAATACTGAATACGGACTATTGCTACAAGTACATCATTTGAAAGGCAGGAGTTTTGGATTTCAGGAACTATTATATGGTTCTGCAAAAGAATGGATTCTTCTTATTCTTTTAAAAAAATGAATATTATTATTATTGATTAATTAATTGATTGATTGATTAGTGTCAACTCTTAGTGACTGTGGACTGGGACTGGTCCGTGGCATGCCAGCAACCAGTCCGCACAAACAAGCAAAGCCCCATCCACAGGATGTAGGCAGCACACAAAACCATACCCCCTCCAGTCCACAGAAAAACCTCTCTCCACATAACTGGTCCTTGGTGCCCAAAAGGTTGGGGACCTCTACAATAGAGCATCTACCCAAAGTGTTTTTCATCTTTTGAATTCGTCATTTGAGCCAGGTTATTACCCAATATATTTGTTTTAATGTAGGTTAATTTCTGGGTGCATCTAGCACAGACATGTCAAACACAAGGCCCGGGGGCCGGATCCGGCCTGCAAAGTGGTTTCATGTGGCCCGCGAACCCATCCTGGAAACAGTGAGGGAACGGCCCCCACTGCCTTGGCCCGGGCCCAGAGACCCTCCTTCTGCCAGAGACCCTCAGATCTGTCCCACTCCTGCCCAGGCCACCATAGCACCCTTGATGCGAACGATGTAGAGCTGGCCACGCCCACCCAGTAGGCCATATGCACTCTAGACACACCCACCCAGTAGGCCACGCCCACCCTGACTAAACCCACCCGGCCCCCTGAGGGCAACCGCAATGCTGATGCGGCCCTCAGTGAAATTGAGTTTGACACCCCTGATCTAGCGTGTAGATTGGCAGTGTTACTATCAATGATACAACCTGGTTTCATGAAAGGATATTAGATCTCTGATAATATTGGATTACTATATTTTAGCAATGCAGTCAGACTCTTGAAACACTTATAGAGGCTTAGGTGGATTTGGAAAAAGCTTTCAATATCATAGAGATTAAATTTTTTAAACATGTTCTGAAAAAAAATGATTTAACTTTTATTTCCTGGATTAAAATTTAAGTCCTTTTGCTTGAGTTATTATAAAGCACATTATTTTTCCACAAATTATCATCAAAGATGTATTTGGATTATTCTTCCACAATATCTTTCCTATTCAACAAATTAGAGACATTCAGTGTATATCAATGTCTGAAATAGAACAGAGATTATAACTGGAGGCAGATGAAATTTTTACACCTGTTAAAAATGGTCAAAGCTCTTTACTTTCTAAAACTATTTTTATCCTACCATTATTATTTTTATAAACAATCCAAGACAGTGATCATGCCTTATAATTCTTCCTCTTATACTTACATTTGCGAAAGTTTTGCAACAATAGAGCAATTTTTCTGGATACACAGTCCGGAAATAATAACAACCTGAATATATTTTACTGCCTGAGATAGGCAGATGTTGTTTCCCAGTATTAAAGATATCATCATGAGATGTAAGCTTTTCCAAGTAAAGCTGCCTTTTGCAATTGACAAATTTTGTCAATGCTGATGGTCTTACAGTGGTGCTCCAGATGTTTTGGGATTGCACCCAAGATGCCTATTGCTATTGGTCCATCTTTGCTTTCTTTTGCCACAGTTATTCTACTTCTATTTGCTGGCTTTTATATTTTCTGA
Source organism: Vipera ursinii (assembly GCF_947247035.1). Classification (NCBI taxonomy): domain Eukaryota; kingdom Metazoa; phylum Chordata; class Lepidosauria; order Squamata; family Viperidae; genus Vipera; species Vipera ursinii. Next base: position 222,115,800 of record NC_139513.1, on the reverse strand, counting down.
TTTTCTACAGTTCTTTCTTTTCTAGTTTGCTGTCTCCAGGTATTGCAACATCCACTATCTAGACTTTTTTGTCTCTCTGTCAACAATTGTTAAAAATCTGGGATGTTGTGTAGCAGATGCTTGTTTGAATTCTAAAGTCCGTGAACAAACTGATTTCTTCATTTTCAATTACTTTCTCCATTTTATGGTCCCACCAGTTCTTGCCTGCAGGAAGATGGTATTTCTTAAAGATATCCCAATGCAGCATTGCTGCTACTTTGTCATGCCATTGTTTGTAATCAGTCTGTGTGATCTTCTTACAGCAGCTTACTAGGTGGTCCATTTTTCTTCATGTTTGCTGCCTATATATATATATATATATATATATATATATATATATATGACAAATGTTTGTTAACTATTAGATTACCTTGCTAGGCCTCAAACATGGGACAAATCTTTCTCTCCTGTGTCAGCCTATACTGAAGGCCATCGACAGGCAGTAGTCACACGACAGCTCATATTTGTGTAAATTTTTAAATTGCTAACAAAGAATTAAGGGACACTGATATGCATTTCAAACTTATTAGTTTTCATCAGTCAGCCATACCCTTCCGAGATTCGAACCTGGGCTGATTACACATTAGGCAGTTGTTTTCACTTCTAAGCCACAGGATCTCTCTCGCTTTGTTAGCAGAGAAGCAAGGGGAGATACATATATTTACTAGCTTCTGTGAATCTTCTTCAGTTTTCTTCATATATTTTCTCAATGGCCTTTTCATTCTTTGCAACATTCCACACCCACCTATTTTCCTTGGTAAATCAACATTGCTGCATGGATGACTCCAAAATCCATTACAGCATATTCATCATATATTTGGATCGTGTTGAGCAATGATTCCTTTTCAGATGGTGTTTTTCCATACAGATGTGGATTGATTCATTGCAATCTCTTCAATGTTGGATTGCTAAAATATTTCTGATCTGATCCTATGTCATTCCATTTAATTGTGTACATATTTTTTTTTGGGGGGGGGAGAACATAATGTAGCCATTTTTAGCCAGGCATTTTACAGACGAGAAACTCTTTATAGCTTTGGCTTTTACAATACATCTTTGGGATCTTGTCTTTAATTCCATCTGCTAGACAAGCTATACTTTTGACACTTTTATCCATCGCGGCACTTTTTTTGGGCTAATTATGTAGTTAGTACCTCATTTGACCATACACCATTTTGAAACAGTGCCTCCTGTGGTTGCCTTGAAGCATTCACTTGATGACCTTCTGTATGTTTCACTAGTTATAATTTCTACTGCCTTCCAGACTGAGCAGTCTTTCTTTTGGTAATCTATGTTCTTGCAGTCAAAAATAGCAGGATTTTATCTTTTTCATTCCTCTCTTCCTCGGTCAGGAAATTTTCTTGTCTGTTTTTTGTTTGCTTGTCTCTTTCATCTTTCGTTCAAATTCAACAATTGGTTTGCTTCTCACAAATTTTTTGCCAGAGTTCACATTTTGGTCTTTATTCTAGGGCATTTAATAGAGAGCTGTACATTTCCCGCAAGGAAAGTGCTACATCTTTGCTTTCCTGTGCTTCTGAGTTCTTCTATAGTCTATATGATCAAATTCAAATGAGTTTGCATTTCTTGGGATTCTTGCAACCTCATACTATAAAGCTTTCATATAAGATACAATTTATTGCTTAAATTAGCTCACTCATACAGCCTCTGCATACATTTCCATACTCCCCCAGCTGTATTTTCTCTTATGTTGATCTGCTGATTACCCTCTACAGTCTACAGATAAGCTAACTGCAACTCTTACTCATTTATCTTTTCCCCAAAATTCAGGATTTTCTCTACGATATCTAGAGTATTGAGGCTCACATGTCATCCTTAGGGGGAAAAAATAAATTCCATTTTAAACTTCCAAAACTGGTAATTTTTGCTGTTTAGCTTTGCTACTTCTGGACTGCAACTACCATTGTGTCTCTCCGTCAATTATGTTTAAATGCCACCCTCTGTGTTTAGAGAGTCTCTCAGGTCAGTTCTTCAGCAGCTTCCTTTACATCTGCAGTCTGAATGACAAATCTACATTTTCCTGGGATGTAGTTGTTTTGTGCTGTGCTCCTAGGGGACACTGGGGGCTGCTGGGGCTTCCAAGGGGGTTGCAGTTTCATGCTGCATGACTTAGCTTAGGAGCTTCTTGCAGTTCCAGAATAGTAGCATGCCAAGAAGCTCCTCCGCCATAGTATGACAAGTACCCCCAGAGCCACGTTTGCCCATAAGACAGAGAGCTGAGCAGAGCAGCCCAAAGGGCAGAGAGTGAGAGAGGTGGGTGAGGGAGTTGGAGGCAGTCCCTTACTTAACTGAGGCTCAGAGCTGGGAGGGACCAATCCCAAAATGACTTATATTGGAATGGATTCTTGGCTAATGAGCATGGAATTGACAGTAACTTATTTTGAGTAACAAGGGGTGCCAGGATTGCTGTTGCTAAGTGGTACAATCACATGTCGTCATGCCACATCACTAGTGATGGAAATTTCAGTCTCAACTGAGGTCATCAGCCAAGGACTGCTTATAACACTACATGCTAATATTGTTTACGAATGGCTCAATATAGGCACTTTGTATCTGACAGATCAGATCATATGGTGAGGTCCTCAAGGTAAGGACTGAAAGATCGTATTGCATTTAACTTGTCAGTCAAGCACTCCAAAGGATCAGCAAATTGTTGCTTTTACTCTGGCAGATTCTCAATTTAGTCTTTGCAACTTTTGTTCAGAGGTTTTTCCACCTCAAAAGTACATGATAACGAAAAATCTGCAGTAATGTTGCTATGCATTTTTGTTGCAATTCTTCCAGTACATATATTTTCCTAAGTTCTTGTAATAGGAAGCTTTATAAGTACCGGTAGTTAATATTTATAAAAAGGGTCAAGCTTTGAACCTTGGCTCAGTCACCTGACACTTCACCTTTAGCTCAACTTCTCAGCTTTATGTCACCAGAGCCTCACTTTAGAATAGAACAACAATAATTCATTTAATGTGTGGGCCACCAGAATCCCAGAGACTCTGGCTGGCTGACAACGATTAAGCAGATTGCAAAAAAAAATATGTAGGTATCAATGAAGTCATACACACACAAAATTGATTGTTTACTGCAGTGGACAGTTGTCAGAGCTTTTATACAGTCTCAAGAGTTCAAATTCTTTAACTTTTTTCCTTCCTGCCCTTCCAAATAAATGGATTCTTGGTAATGTTTGGTAGCCTTCAGGTTGGGTATTTATTTATAATTTATAGAAATGGCATTTCTAACCAAGTAAATGTTGGTTCCTGCCTCATTAGTCTCAAATAATAATAATAATAACTTATAATAATAATAATAATAATAATAATAATAATAATAATAATAATAATAATAATAATTAATAATAATAATAATAAACTTTCCCAAATAAATCAAGAAATTGCAGCTTCCTGCAATAACTCCAGCAAAGCTACAAAAAACTGCGCTACTCGGAACATCTTACATTTTAAGGAGATACCTGGTTGATACCTAGGATGCTGGCAGCAACCCGTGTCAACCATTAATGCCAGTCAATTTGAGTGTTCAGTTGACTGAGTTTCATGTTTTATGAATAAAAGTTTAATAATAATAATAATAATAATAATAATAATAATAATAATAATAATAATAAGAAGAAGAAGAAGAAGAAGAAGAAGAAGAAGAAGAAGAAGAAGAAGAAGAAGAAGAAGAAGAAGAAGGAAGGGACCATGGAGGTCATCTAGTCCAACCCCCTACTCAGGCAGGAAACCCTACACCATTTCAGGCAAATGGCTGTCCAGTCTCTTCTTAAAAACTTCCAGTGTTGGAGCATTCACCACTTCTGGAGGCAGGTTGCTCCACTGGTTGATTGTTCTAACTGTCAGGAAGTTTCTCCTTAGTTCTAGGTTGCTTCTCTCCTTGACTAGTTTCCATCCGTTGCTTCTTGTCCTGCTTTCAGGTGCTTTGGAGAATAGCTTGAGTCCCTCCTCTTTGTGGCGGCCCCTGAGATATTGGAACACTGCTATCATGTCACCCCTCACCCTTCTCTTCGTCTTTCATTACCTCCTTCTCTATTTTCCCTTTCCATTCCCTCTGAGGCTGGAAGTGTCCTCTTCTTGTTGTCAGGAGGAGGATATTTTCTCTTCCTTCTCTCTCTGGAGCAATAAAAAGATGAGGCATTCCTCTTTCTACTAAATCCTCAGGATAAAGCCCCTCCCTCTACTTTTCAAAGGAGTGAAGGAAGCATTTGACACGGAGCATATTTCAATGCATGAGAGGCAGTGCATACTTCTGGCTTTCATCTATCTATCTATCTATCTATCTATCTATCTATCTATCTATCTATCTATCTAGCTATCTATCATCTATCTATCCATCCATCTAGCCATCTATCCTTCTATTTAGTAACTGTTTCTCTCTGTCTTTCTTCTAAATCAAGCCCCTCTCTCCAATCCCTTTCCTTATTCCGTAGAGCAGGGATCTTCAAACTTGGCCCTTTTATGACTTGTGGACTTCATCTCCCAGAATTCCTCAGCCAGACCCCTGCCTTAGCTGGTTTGTGCTATTACAGAGCTTTATCATTTAGGGAAAGATTCTCACAGAGTCTCACGCAGCAGATGAGCTATAAGAGGGTGCACAATAGTGGGTAGACAAGAATAATAAAATTACTTTTATGCTTTCTGGCTCCCGCCTTGGCTGGGTCACTCTGAATAACTTTTGAGGAAACAGAACATCCCAAATACTCCAATTCTGGCAATCAAAGGGACATTTCATGTACAAATTGCAGTCAGGAATGCATTAAAGAACTACTTGAACAGTATGGCATGCAGGATGCTTCAGAATAAGTCAGCAAATGGCCTAAATAAACAATCAAAAACTTTTCAGAAAAACAAGGAAAATATGATTCATAATGGAAGACCAGTAGGCTACTTGCTCATCTTTGGGGCATTACTTTATATTCAAACTTCCCATAGTGAGAATCAAAGCCAGCTAAATATTCATGATCCTCTCTTTTGTCAATCAAGCTGTATGTCCTTTTGAGGTCCAATTTATAAAATTGCTAACCTGTAGTTAGGACATTTCTTAGAAATATATATATCTAAATTGTTCTTAATTTCTGGTTGCTAAGCCTCTAAACCTTTGGCAGCTGGGACAGCCTTATTTGTAAAACAAAACAACCCCTCCCCCCAAATCTTAAGTATTTATGGCAACAGTTTGGAAAATGTCCCTCTTTTTTACATTCATGGTACCATACATTTGTCAGGCAATGAGGGATATCCAATATCAGAAGGCTTTAGCCTTAAAAGAGCTAGGTTTTATTCCCAGGACTGGGGGTGAATTATTGGATAAACTAGATCTATATAGTTAAATGGGATATGTTGTTTGTGTGGGCTTCAGGTTGTAAAACAATCCTATAGCAGTGTTTAGAGTGTTTTGCTGTTATTTAGAAGGTGGGGTTTTATTTGTATTTTCAGTGTACTCTTATCTGTACAGTAGTGTGATTTGGGCGGTCGTAGGGTACTGTAAAGAAAGAAAACTGTGTCACTTGAACTTATGGAGTAGCAAGTCCTATAAGCAATTTAAGAATCATAAATTGGCAGGTTTAAATTTGATACCATAGAGAAAACAAGCCAGCTCACACCCTAGATTATTTTAGAAAATGGTCTCAAATAAGCAACTTTGCCTTCACAGTCTACTAATTCTGCAGCAAAGGGTGTCAGGACAAAGGAAGCATTTATTCCACGGGGCTTGGTAAAAGATCATTTGGTTTTGACTCCTTTTCTAATTATCTAACCTTTGTGGTTAATTTTTTATCAGGCTACTGAAATGTCCCACTGGTTCACAGTTTAAAGATGCTTTCTTACTTGTATCGTGTATTTTAAATTAAAAACTGAAGATACACTAACTTTTAAAAATTCATCCATAAGCTGAAGCTGAGGTTAAAGTGATTTAAATAAAATTTATTTATTATACCTATCTTGCCACTCTTCCAAGAAAATAAGCCCATATGTTTGATTTCCATTGCCATTTTATTTGCAAAACCACTTAGGCCTGAGAAACCCAAATTAGTTCAAGATCAGCCAAAGCTTTCTTCAATTTTCCCTGATGTAAGTCCAGCATTGTGTGACTAAGCATGTGTCATATCTAACACACTTAAAATATTACTCGGCAACTATCAGTCAGCTATTTGGGGGGCTACCTGGGACAGTACCATCACGGTCCTGTTCTTTCTACCCAAAAGAATGGCAGCACAAGAGCAGTACAGGCTTAAAGAGGGATGCCCCTCCAGCTGATAGGCACCGTGCCTATCCACTCTGAATCATAGAATAGAATAGAATAGAATAGAATAGAATAGAATAGAATAGAATAGAATAGAATAGAATAGAATAGAATAGAATAGAATAGAATAGAATAGAATAGAATAGAATAGAATAGAATAGAATAGAATAGAATAGAATAGAAGTTGGGAGGGACCTTGTGGATTATCTAGTCCAACCCCCTGCCCAAGGAGGAGACCCAGCCTACACCATTTCTGACAGGTTGCAGTCCAGACTCTTCTTGAAACCTTCCAATGGTGAAGCTGCCACAACTTCAGAAGGCAAGCTGTTCATTGGCTGATTGTTCTGTCAGAACATTTCTCCTTATTTCTAGGTTGAATCTCTCCTGGATCAGTTTCCATCCATTATTCCTTGTCTGGCCTTCAGGTGCTTTGGAAAATAGGTTGACCCCCTCCTCTCTGTGACAGCCCCTCAAATATTGGAACAGTGCTATCATGTCTCTCTTGGTCCTTTTCTTCACTAGACTATCCGTGGCCATTTCCTGTAGCCATTCTTCATATGTTTTAGCCTCTAGTTCCCTAATTATCCTTGTTGCTCTTCTCTGCACTCTTTTTACAGTCTTTTTTATAGTGTGGAGCCCAAAACTGGATGCAGTACTCTAGGTGTTGATTGTTTCATTTCAGAGTAAATGATGAAGCGCATCCGATTTTACTCACACAACAAATTGCCATAACATTTCATAGGCCTAAGGGAATAAATATTATTTTAAAACCAGAAAAAGCTAAAAGTGAATTAAATTTCTCTCATACACAGTTTGGAGATAGGGCAAAATGAAGAGTTGACACAATGTGTTCATACTGTGGAAGATCTAAGCAAGGGAAAGATCCTTTGACACCACAAATTTCTGCTTATGTGGCAGCAACAATTTTCATAAAACCAACCTGTAAGATTGTTTTGGGAAAGAAATGCATTCAAGTTGCTTTTTGACGCCTGTTTGTGTGTACATCTGTTTTTCAGGGCATTTTCTCCTTTTGTGATGCGGGAATGTCTCTTCCCCTCTCTTCCTGCAGTGTTGTTTAGTCGATTTTACCTATTTCTTTAGGATAATATGCTTGCAGTATAACCTTGCCTCAGGATACTATGGTAGTTTTAAAAAGAAAGACAGGAAGAGAAAGCTCTATAGTTGTTGCCAATTTTGAGAAGACAGACAGTTTCTTTAGGGCTGGGCGATGATGTAGATAGCTTCTTTTTTAATCACTTTAGCTGAAACATTTTTTGTTGTTGTAACAGGCAGAAAATAGAGAGTCTAATTTGTATGCAGGTAGTCCTCGACTTACAACCACAATTGAGCCCAAAATTTAACATTTGTTAAGTGAGCTTTGTCCCATTTTACGAATTTTCTTGCCACTGTTGTTAAGTGAATCATTCCAACTGTTAAGTTAATAACATGGTTGTTAAGTGAATCTGACTTCCCCATTGACTTTGCCTGTCAGAAGTTCACAAAAGGTGATCACATGACCCGGGGACAATGCAACCGTCATAAATATGAACCAGTTGCCAAGCATCTGAATTTTGATCACGGACCATAGGGATGCTGCAATGGTCGTAAGTGTGAAAAATGGTCATAACTCACTTTTTTCAGTGATGTAACTTTGAATGGTCATTAAATGAACTGTTGTAAGTCAAGTACTACCTGTACAGATGTTGAAATTGGCAACTCTATGCTTCCTTGAGAGAATTTGTGTTGTTTATACGTGTATGCGATCTGGCACTGTGTCGCCCACCTTGTAATAAAATCTAAGTTTCAAACTATGGGAAAACTCTGCTTCAAAGGTACAGTGCCTCCTTAGAACATAAATTTAAAAATGAAAATAAATAAAAGGCCAGAAGGAAAGTAGATCGAACTCATTTCCAAAGGGTGAGGGATAGCAACAGGAGAGCAGTACAAAACAACCTTGGGGTAAATGCAGATAAACCCATCTTGACATTTATTAAGTTAAGCCTAGTTAAAATGTTGTGATAGATCCATTACAGAATGAATGACTGGATATTGATGTAAGGATGTGGATCAGTTGTTGATAGGAAGAGTATTTGAAATAGCATTAAGTCAGTATCAATTCTCAGAACCATACTGAGAGGCTCCTCCAGGATCATCTGTCTCCACTCTAACATTTCAGATCTTCCAATAGTGCAGCCACAACCACTGTAGCCAAATCCATCTAACTTGCTGCTGATCATGTTCTTCCTCTTTCACCTATCCTAGCATTTTAGGCTTCTCAAGAGAGCTAGGCCTTTGCATGATATGCCCAAAATACGAAGACTTTATCCTGGTCCTTTGTGCTTCAAGTTAGAACTCTGGAGTGATTTATTTGAATTTTGTCTAAAACGACGAATAATACATACATATATATATATATATATATATATATATATATATATATATATATATGTCAAATGCTTGTTAACTATATATAACTATATATATATCCCCTTCATGGATTACTGCCTTGTCGTGGCGAAGGGGCTTGAGTAATTCAATGAAGCTATGAGCTATGCCGTGCAGGGCCCCCCAAGACGGAAAGGTCATAGCAGAGAGTTCTGAGAAAACGTGATCCACTGGAGAAGGAAATGGCAAACCACTCCAGTATCTTTGCCAGGAAAACCCTATGGACAGTACCAAAAGGCAAAATGATATGACGCTGGAAGATGAGCCCCTCAGGTCGGAAGAGCAGAGGGCTAGTACTAGTAGCGCCAGAAAGAATGAAGCGACTGAGCCAAAGCCGAAAGGACACTCAGCTGTGGATATGTCTGGTGGTGAAAGGAAAGTCCAATGCTGTAAAGATTCTTTCTCCATAGGAACCTGGAATGTAAGATCCATGAATCAAGGAAAGCTGGACGTGGTCAAACAAGAGATGACAAGACTGAACATCGACATCTTAGGTATCAGCGAACTAAAATGGACAGGAATGGGTGAATTTAATTCAGATGACCATCAGGTATACTACTGCGGGCAAGAATCCCTCAGAAGAAATGGAGTAGCCTTCATAATCAATAAAAAAGTAGGAAAAGCAATACTGGGATACAACCCTCAAAATGACAGAATGATCTCAGTTCGAATCCAAGGCAAACCATTCAATATCACAGTAGTCCAAGTCTATGCCCCAACCACCGGTGCTGAAGAGGATGAAATTGACCGGTTCTATGAAGCCCTACAGCACCTTATAGAACTAACACCAAAAAATGATGTCCTTATCATCATGGGAGATTGGAATGCTAAAGTAGGAAGCCAAAAGATAACTGGAATAACAGGCAAGTTTGGCCTTGGAGTACAAAATGAAGCAGGGCACAGGCTGATAGAATTTTGTCAAGAGAATACAATGGTCATAGCAAACACTCTTTTCCAACAACCCAAGAGATGGCTTTACACATGGACATCACCAGACGGTCAATGCAGAAATCAGATTGACTATATGCTCTGCAGCCAAAGATGGAGAAGCTCTATACAGTCAGTAAAAACAAGACCAGGAGCTGACTGTGGCTCAGACCAGGAGCTTCTTGTTGCAAAGTTTAGGCTTAAATTAAAGAAAGTAGAGAAAAGCGCTAGGCCAGTCAGGTATGAATTAAATCATATCCCTGTTGAATATACAGTAGAGGTGAAAAATAGATTTAAGGAATTAGATCTGACAGACAGAGTGCCTGAAGAACTATGGACAGAGGTTCGCAACATTGTACAACAGGTAGCAACCAAAACCATCCCAAAGAAAAAGAAATGTAAGAAAGCAAAATGGCTGTCTGAGGAAGCTTTGCAAATAGCTGAGGAAAGGAGGGAAGCGAAAGGCAAGGGAGAAAAAGAAAGATATGCCCAATTAAATGCAGAATTCCAAAGAATAGCTAGAAGAGATAAGAATGCCTTCTTAAATGAACAATGCAAAGAAACAGAAGAAAACAATAGAATAGGGAGGACCAGAGATCTTTTCAAGAAAATTGGAGAGATGAAGGGAACGTTTCATGCAAAAATGGGCATGATAAAGGACCAAAATGGCAGGGACCTAACAGAGGCAGAAGAGATTAAGAAGAGGTGGCAAAATTACACAGAACTATACAAGAATGAGCTTAATGTCCCTGATAATCACAATGAGGTGGTCACTGACCTCGAGCCAGACATCCTAGAATGTGAAGTGAAGTGGGCCTTAGAAAAGCTGAGCAACAACAAAGCTAGTGGAGGTGACAGTATTCCAGCTGAGCTATTCAAAATCTTAAAAGACGATGCAGTGAAAGTGCTACACTCAATTTGCCAGCAAATTTGGAAAACTCAACAGTGGCCACAGGATTGGAAAAGATCAGTTTACATTCCAATTCCAAAGAAAGGCAGTGCCAAAGAATGTTCAAACTATCGCACCATTGCACTCATTTCTCATGCTAGTAAAGTTATGCTTAAAATTCTACAAGCTAGACTCCAGCAGTATGTGGATCGAGAACTACCAGAAGTACAGGCAGGATTTCAAAGAGGCAGAGGAACTAGAGATCAAATTGCTAACATACGCTGGATCATGGAGAAAGCAAGAGAGTTCCAGAAAAACATCTACTTCTGCTTCATTGACTATGCTAAAGCCTTTGATTGTGTGGATCATAACAAACTGTGGCAAGTCCTTAAAGAGATGGGCATACCAGACCATCTTATTTGTCTCTTGAGAAACCTATATGCAGGCCAAGAAGCAACAGTGAGAACTGGACACGGAACCACTGATTGGTTCAAAATTGGGAAAGGAGTCCGGCAAGGCTGTATACTGTCGCCTTGCATATTTAACTTATATGCAGAGCACATCATGAGAAAGGCAGGGCTTGATGAATCAAAAGTTGGAATTAAGATTGCCGGAAGAAACATCAACAACCTAAGATATGCAGATGATACCACTCTAATGGCAGAAAGTGAAGAGGAACTAAAGAGCCTCTTGTTGTGAGTGAAGAAGGAGAGTGCAAAACTTGGGTTGAAACTAAACATTAAGAAAACCAAGATCATGGCATCTGGCCCTCTCAATTCCTGGCAAATAGATGGGGAAGAAATGGAGGTAGTGACAGATTTTATTTTCCTGGGCTCCAAGATCACTGCAGATGGGGACTGTAGCCAAGAAATTAAAAGACGCTTGCTCCTTGGGAGAAAAGCCATGTCAAATCTAGACAGCACACTAAAAAGCAGAAACATCACCCTGTCAACAAAAGTGCGTATAGTCAAGGCTATGTTCTTCCCAGTTGCAATGTATGGCAGTGAAAGCTGGACCATAAGAAAGGCTGAGCGCCAAAGAATTGAGGCCTTTGAACTGTGGTGCTGGAGAAGACTCCTGCGAGTCCCTTGGACTGCAAGGCGATCAAACCGGTCAGTCCTAGAGGAGATCAACCCTGACTGCTCTTTAGAAGGACAGATCCTAAAGCTAAAACTCAAATACTTTGGCCACCTAATGAGAAGGAAGGACTCACTGGAGAAGAGCCTAATGCTGGGAAAGATTGAGGGCAATAGAAGAAGGGGACGACAGAGAATGAGGTGGCTGGATGGAGTCACTGAAGCAGTAGGCGTGAGCTTAACTGGACTCCAGAAGATGGTAGAGGACAGGAAGGCCTGGAGGAATGTTGTCCATGGGGTCATGATGGGTCGGACACGACTTCGCAACTAACAACAACAATAGAAAATGAAAATCATATTCATAGTATTCTTGCTCACTTATTCAGATCTTTTAAATGGGAAATTATTTAAAAAAACACAGGAGGATTTGTTGTCTATTTGATTTAACAGATAATGTTAGTTGTTCATAACCTGTCACCCTCTATATACGGTTGGATTTTTATTTCTAGAATTCTAAGTGGAAATTTTGGAAATTCAAGCCCAACTAAGTCAGAGAGTGCTACTTGAGGAAAGTGGGATTTTATTACCCATATTATTGGTCAATTTTATTCCTAGCCCTTCATAACAGGAACCTTAAGTTACCCCAATAGCTAGCATCAATAATGGAGCTGGATGCAAGCTATTGGGATAAATTAAGATTCCTGGTATGAGTATTTTTTAAAAAAATCAAACTATGAATGTTCCAAAGTATAATGGAAGGGTGGGGGGAAGGATTTACAAATTCAGATACATACTTCGTACCAAAAATGAAGATGGAAGGAGAAAAGTTCATATTTCAATGACATTTCTTCAAGAAACTCACATGTTCAACAGAGCCAAAATCCATTATCCAATACTCCTATGGTTTTTTGTTAATAATACACATTTATGTGTCCTGGACTCTACAAAGAAAAAGTTTTAATGAAAATTTTGCTGAACAATTATGTATGCACAAACACATGTAATATCTACTACCATGCACAGAAACAGATCAGAAGTCACCTCAGGATTAATGCACACTATTTAGCGCATATACTGCTATTATAATGAAAGGTTATTTTACATGCTACATAAAGATGTTAGAAACACAAGGCTCAGATATTACAAATTATAATAGTACAGTATCTTGCATGGGAGTAGCAATGACTAATATTTCAGTGGTCACTTCTCAATAATACATTTAGACATTTTACAGTAAATTAGCACAACTCAATGAAATACTGAGCACAAGTAGTAGTGGAAATTTCTGCTAAAACAATCAAAGAAGCATTTCATTGTCCTCAAATGAACTGCTTTGAAGAATTTTAATACTAAACCAATTTAGAGGCAAAAAAAAACCAATCATTTCGGTAAGTACTAAACACCAGGCATGTATACTTCTGAGTAGTTTGTAGAAGACATGTATGATAGAAATTCTTCAAGTAACATTGCTACCATTGTTCAGTACCATTATCTGTTCTTATACTTCTGATGTTATTATGCAGCTAATTGAACTAGATGATCTTCCAAATGTAACTTTTCCATTCTGTGATTCTGTAAGTACAGCTAAGCAAAATCTACCTTCTACAACTACAATTAATGGAGTGCATTATATCTATATAATCACTGGGACAGAGTAAGTTTTCCTTTAATTATGCAATCATTATAGAGATGGAACAAGAGGATCATATGGACTCCATATATGTATAGGCATGTGCATGTACATATTACATGTATGTGTGCATGTTTGTGTATGTATAGCAGTAGGTTAAAAGATTTATTCCACTAGGATTCACTGTTTAAATAACAAATAGCTAAAGATGTGTAGCATTAAATCTTTCAGAGGTAGGGATGAATATATTTTCTTAACTTAAATATCTTGCACTGAAAAATTTATCATTAGCTTTGTGATTAGTACAACAACAGCATTTAATTACAAAGCATGCAGACTTTAAAAGTGATCTTTGTGTCATCTCATTCAAAAAAAAATTGATAGTTACCATGTTCTGTCTGCTCTAGAATACTATAAGTTTGCAAAAAGTCTTGCAAAAGTTTACATGGGAGAGGTGTTTTTATTTTTAAAACAGATAATGAAATGGACTGCATACATAAATTAAAAAAACACCACCAAATGCCAAATGTTATATTTCAATACATTTATGACTAGTTTCTTGTTGTCCAGTCTCAAAAATCTTAACTTAAATGTGTTCTTCAAATTTGAAAACCCCCAAGCTTGTATATTAATCTGAAAAAAGTAATCCCTTTTCCTTACACAGACTGTTCAATTTATACAGATTAAGCCTGATGAGAACTCAGCAGTTCTTTTCTTCTGAAGGACAAATTCATTACTGCCATTTTGCTTACAAGATGACTGATGTTCGCCTAGTGTCTAAGGGTTGTGAGAGTATAGCAATTATGTATTCACATGGTGGCAAGCCCCGTGGTAGGGTCCTACTCTCCTCTCCAAATGTAAGAACTTCAAATTGGGTACCAATATAATTTTCATTTGCCCTGAATTTATCCCTGCCTATAACATAGCATACACATCAGAGGTAAGGAATCACTGCAGTGGTAAAACCAGAATTTGATCAGGGAACCTGATTTTTTTACTAGACTTACCTACAGTTCTTCAACTGTGCACAACACAAGAGAGTAAACCCATTGGGACAGGATTCAGCAGTTCATCTGCATCTGAAACACAAGGGTCACTCTTTTGAAGACAGCAAAGTCCACATTCTGGACAGAGAGGACGGCTGGTTTGAAAGAGGAATAAAATAAGCCATCTATGTTAAAATTGAACAGCCCTCCTGTTATGTTGCGGGGGGTGAGCCAATCAGGAATTGATGACAGGACAGCGGGTTAACAACTCAAGCTTTATTCGTAGATGGAACAGAGAACTCTCCACAGCTCAGCTCTTTATATACTGTTGCTGGCTAGCTGGTGGCCAATCCACATCCTCAAGGGGTCCCGCCAAAACGGCCTGACCAATAGGATACTGTTGCCGGGTGTTGCTCAGCTGATGCCCAGCTGAGCTGTCAAGTTAAGATATAACACTCAATATATAACACCTCCCTTCAACAGAGGTGAAGGGATACAACACCACCTATTTCCTGTTTACAATGCAATCTTTTCAGCTCTCCCAAGAAGTTCCATACCCATTTTCACACTGATCCAGGTGACTCTAAGGATATGGATAAAACTCCAAATGGCCTTAATGTCTCTCAGAGTGTTAATAACCTGCTGACTGCAAAGACTATAAATCCTTCCATTCCTCACCAGTTAGTTACAACCAAAGAAGCTTCTTGGATGAGAAGTGAAATATTTTTAAAGAAAAAAAAACCCCAAGAAAGCCCAGTTTTCTTTTGAAAAAGCCCCTTTGGGACCCAAAGTGGACAAATCAGCAAAAAGTAGACAATAGTCCACAGGTCACTTTTGCTATTACGTCAAAATGTATGCCAGCCACAAATAACTAACATTATATTTGAGATAGTATATCTGCATTAGTGTATCCCACAGACAGGAGCATAGCTGAAGTGGGGGGAAAAACAATACTTACTGCTGTTTAGAAAAAGACAAGTACTGTGAAGTTTGCCACTTTTAGTCACATTATGGGAGGCAAAAAAAAAAAACGATGAAATTCTCATTCCCTCCCTCTAGTGTAAAATTATGACCACTTTTTTTTTAAGCAGAGCTGGAACAAACATCAGGCTTGTATTTCTAGTCTGAAATTTGGCACAGATATACATAGCCTTGATGAAAAGGCTTTGTTAAATTTAGAGGGGAAAATTATAAGCAGTACATTGTAATCTATTGAGAAAACCCACTTTGAGGATACATTTAGATTCCATGCCAGGAAGAAAAAAAAATCCATAGATGCAGATAGCTTGGGCATCTGCTTAGAATTAAAAGGGCTTAATGATACCCAGCCTCATTTCTCCCACTCTGTTCAACTTAGGGTGGATTGCTTCTTCTCTTTTGAGGAGATACCTCCTTTTTCTCTTTGTGTGGATGAGGCAAAAGCTACAGCAGACCATGTTACGTAAATAAATATGTCATTTGAATGATCAATATTGCCACAAAACAAACTGAGGAGGAGGAGGAGGAGGAGGAGGAATTGAAACATAAGTTGGCAGAAATGCTAGCTTATAAAATATATACGATAGCATACATTGTAATGGTTGCAGAGTGGCTTTTTTTTCTTTGTTTCTCTTTCTCCTATTTTACTGTTTTTAATTTCCTGCAGGCCACTGAGACCGTCTGAAAAGATGCAGCAAAGAAATTTTTAATAAGTGTAAGTAAATAAATAAATATAGTGTTTGTTTGTTTATTTATTTGTTCGTGCTATCACGGTCATCGATCTATGGCCAAATTAAAGCCTAAAAATCTTCCTCTGGTGCATTTTGTGCAGACAATTGCTTTCTCTGAAGGGGGAAATCAGCCTTTGCTGCATTTACCTTAATGAAGTGTGAACTTCCAAGTTGAACTGAGACTATTTAAATACCATCAGCACAAAAGTTCAGTTCCCTGCAGCAACATTAACTTGACCAATTTGCATTGAACAGCTCCTTTCATTTTCTGGTTAAATGGTATGATTCCAAAGTATGAGCACCTAGCTTTTGTTTTCTAGCCACAAAAGTGAATTGTCCATGGAAATTAGAATCTTTCCATGTTAATGCATAGCACAGTCAGTGTAACCACATACTGTGTCTCCCAATTTCGTGTCCTTGGCTCTTAGCAATAGATAAACATCCATGTAAGGGTTGTAGTCTAATATGTACAGTATTTAGAAATATATCTGAATGATGTTCAGTACATCTGTTGTCAGTTGTCTGAATCAAAGAGGTACCAGCAGCACACTCACTCCACTCCAGACCAATTTTGTCAATGCTTTGAATAACCTTTTCAGCCACAGATGAGAAGTGCTACACACCACTAGGATCCTTGCAATGTCTAGTTTTTGATATGGCCTATCTCATAATTTTCTGCAGAGTTATTTCTAGAGTTAAGACAATTCACTTAGCGACCGTTCAAAATTATGACCCCCCCAAAAGTACTTACAACTTGGTCCTGAAGTTACATTTGTTTTAGCACCACAGCGGTCACTTGCCCTTGCAACCGACCGCAAAGATGCTGCAACATGCTTCCTGCCTATTCCCCCTCCCCCATCCTGCGTCCACCCCCCAGTTTCCACAGGCACTGGGCCTGCTTTGCTAGCCTCCCAGATTCCACTTGCTTCTCCCCACCCCATTTCCGATTGCTCACTTACCGTTTGAAGATCTCCAGAGCTCCAGAACAGGTTGACTCACATGGCAGAAAAGTGGCCATGTTTTACTTTATTCTTTTCCTTTAGAATCTCACATTCTTACCGCTTTGCCAGCATCTCAGTAAAAGACTGCTGCTTTTCTGCCATGAGGCCACCATCTCTGCAGGTCTCCATTGGCCCCAGCCTGGGTGGCACCGTAACCTCCTGCTTGCTCCTGAGTGGCTGGTTTGAATGAGCAGCTTCAGGGACTGGGGATGTGAAGGCAGTGGCAATAGCCAATCAAAATGGAGCTTTCAATTCAGCCCAATGAGACAAAGGAAACAAGCTCCACATTGATTGAGATATTTCAGTGAGTTGGAGGAGGCCTTGGGTGGTCGGAAGCAGGTGGGCTGTTCCAGCACTAGACACCCCTCCCCCATGATCTTCCCCATCCTGAGATACCTCATGTGCATTCAACAACCTGTGTATTTGATTTAACGAATGCACTGGGGAAAGCAGGAAGGGATCATGTTCATTTAATGTGATCCGATTAACAAATCCTCGATTTACAAATGTAATTGATGGGCTGTATTACATTTGTATCTCGAGGATTACCTGTATAGAGAGTATCATAATTAAGAATTAAGGATAACTGTATATTTTCTCCCAAGCCCAACTGTTTAGTTGTTTGGTTCTAATTGACGAGGACTCAGAGTGGTTTAACAATGAACGAGTTTATTGAATACACAAAGTCAACTGTCAACTGTCAAATGTTGCAACCCTTTTATAGAGAAAGCGTTTGAACGGTAACCAATCAATGGAGTCTCTTTTCCCGCTCCTAGGTTGTGGCGTCCAATGATTGCACCTTAATTTCCCGCTCTGAACCTTGCTAAGCTGCAATGTGTTTGCAATCTCTTACTTGCCTTGTTAATAACTATTTACATACACAACACCCCTTACCCCCCAGTTGATGTTATTTCTTTACAAAATCCTTTCGGTATTTTGGTGGCCTATGTATTCTAGAAGGGTATCTGTTACTTTGGCTGCTAGGGACCCCTCTTCCTGGTTGACTGCTTGGCTGCTTGTCACTGCTGGGCCTGGGCTCTGGGTTACTGGCTTCAGATGTGCTGTCTTGTGTATTAGTTTGTGTTTGTAATTCAGTGGTCACTGGCCTACTTCGCAGGGGTATTTCCCATTCAATTTGACTGAATTGTTGTTGTTGGGTACGAGGGGATGAGTCATTTTGCCCATCCTCTACGCCACTCTCTGGCCTGTTGTTATCTGTACTGTTTCCCCCTACTATGTTTTGGTCCCCCTCAACTGGCACACAACCACTAGATCTTTTCCTCAGCTGGTCTATGTGTCTTTTACAGATCCTCTTCCCTTCCCCCTCAATAGTGTACGACAGGGGACCTAAGATTTCAGTCACCACCCCTGGAATCCATTTGTCCCCTTGGGCATAGTTTCTGGCCCAGATCAAATCCCCCACTTTAAATGTTCTGTTAGGAATGTCAAATTCAATGTTTGTTTGCAGTCTGTCAGGGTGCAATCTGTCCAATTTGGTGGATAGTCTCCTGCCCCACCTCATTTCAGCTGGACTTTTCCCTGTAGCAGAACATGGGGTCGTGTGCTGAGCCAACAAGAACTCTGCCAGTCTCTGATGCCAGTCACCTCGAATAATTCTTTTTAAAGCGTCCTTCGTGGTCCTCACATTTCTTTCAGCCAATCCGTTGGTGGAGGGGTGGAAGGGTGCTGAAGTCTTGTGCTTAATCGAGTTGGCCTTGAGGAAATCCTGAAATTCAATAGATGTGAATTGTGGCCCATTATCAGACACAATTAAATCCGGCAACCCGTGAGTGGCAAAGAGGCCCCTTAATGCCTGTATTGTTCTGCCTGAAGTTACTGAACTGACCGGTACTACCTCTAGCCATCTAGAGTAGCTGTCAACCACTACTAGGAACGTTAACCCTTGGAAGGGTCCAGCAAAGTCAATATGAATCCTGGACCAAGGATTCCTAGCTTGTTCCCATTTATGTGTGCGGATATGTTGTTGTTCAGGCCTGGAACGTTGGCACAGATGGCAATTGGCAACACATTCCTCAATGTCGTTGTCCAGTCCTGGCCACCACAAGTGACACCTAGCCAACGCCTTCATCCTTACTATTCCAGGATGTCCCTCATGCAATTCTAGTAGAATAGCTGATTTGTGGATTCCTGGAATAACTACACGAGTTCCCCAGAGTAAGCATCCCAAATGAACTGACAGTTCATCTTTCCTTCTGAAATATGGACTGTATATTTCGTCCGGTTTGGCGTTAGGCCAACCGCTCATGACCCAGGCCATTACTCTCCTTAAGGTGAGGTCCTTATTGGTTGCCTCAGCAATGTCTTTTGCAGTTAAGGGCAAATCAGGAATGTCCTGTAGGGACATTATTTGTCCCACTGGGGCAGGGTCCTCCTCTGTTGTGCTTAGGGGCAATCTGCTAAGAGCGTCTGCATGACCCATGTCCTTACCTGGTCTGTATTGGAGGGAAAATGAGTATGCTGAGAGGAAAATGGACCACCTCAGCATCCTGGGTGACATAATTTGGGGAGTCTGTTTATCTGTGGTAAACAGTCCCAGCAAGGGTTTGTGGTCCGTCAGTATAGTAAAGTTCCTACCATACAGGTAGTCGTGGAACTTTTTAACTCCTGCCACTATGGCTAATGCCTCCCTGTCTATTTGCGCATAGTTCCGCTCTGCCTTGGTTAGTGTGCGGGAGTAGTATGCAATGGGTCTTTGTATTCCTTGGTTGTCTAAGTGGCTGATCACAGCCCCTACGCCATATGGCGAAGCATCGCACGCCAGGTAGATTGGTTTGTTTTCTATAAAGTGGGTTACAGTTGAATTACTGGAAAGGATGTCTTTTAAAGTTTGGAAACTCACTTTGTGCTTGTTCTGCCACTGCCAAGGGGTCTTCTTATCTAAGAGTCTGTGTAAGGGTTCTGCAATGACAGCCTTGTGTGGCACAAACGTGTGGTAAAAATTTACCAAGCCAAGGAAGGCCTGTAGTTCCGCCTTGTTCCTTGGTTCTGGGGCCCCTTTGATTGCTTTAATTTTTTCAGGGGTAGGGTGGATTCCACTTTTGTCAATCCTGAACCCCAAAAAATCAGTGGATTTAACCCCTATGCTACATTTTTCCTTCTTTAGTTTCAATCCAGCCTTCCTAAATCTACCCAGTACCTGTTCCAGCCGCTCTACTAACATTCCTTCATCCTTTCCAGCTATTAGGACATCATCGAAGTAAGGGCATACTCCAGGTATGCCCTTTAAGGTCCTCTCCATCACTTCTTGGAAGATGCCTGGAGCTGCTGCAATTCCAAATTGCAGTCTGTGGACTCGGAACGCCCCCTTGTGGGTAACGATCGTCTGTGCCTCTGCAGCCTCTTTAGAAACAGTCAACTGTAAGTACGCATGCGCCAAGTCTAGCTTGGCGAAGATGGCGGCGTCCTGGATCGTGGCGAGGACCTGCTTCACCGTCGGGACCGGGTAAGCGTGCTTTTTCATTCCAATGTTGAGGGTGGCTTTGTAGTCAGCGCAGATTCTCACATCCCCATTGGGTTTGAGGGGTGTGACAATCGGCGTTTCCCACAAACCGCCCTCAACAGGTTCTAATACTCCTTGGCCTACAAGCCGGTCGAGCTCGGCCTCGATTTTTCCCTTTAAGGCAAAAGGTACCCTTCGGGCCTTAAGCCTGATTGGTTTTACTGAGGGGTCTAGGTTGAAGTTAATGGGGGGCCCTTTGTACATGCCCAGAGATCCATCGAATACGTCTGCAAATTCATTGCAGACGGATTCGAGGGTCTTATTTTTAATCACTGAATTTATTCCCCCGATCCAAATTCCCAGGGCAGGGAACCAATTAAGTCCGATTAAGCTAGTCCTATTCCCCTCTGTAACTATTAGTTCTAAGACCCCCTTAAACCCCTTAAATTTTACACTAAGGCTGGTCTTTCCTTTTACTTTTATTGGACTTTTTTGAAAGTCCGTTAATTGAATATTTGTTGGACTAAGTGGAATTCTTTTTCCACTTCTTTGTTCAATTCTCTCAAGGGTTTCAGTGGAAATTATCGACACTGAAGCCCCTGAGTCAATTTCCATTCTGCAAGGGACCCCTTGCAGAAGGACTGTGATTTTTAATTTTCTATCCGGAAAATTGTGACCATTTCCCAGCCTTCTCCGATTGATTCGCGCCACCTCCCCTAGATTTGGAATTTTAACCCGGTTTTTAGGGGTCTCCTTGCCACTAGCATTAGGGGTTACCTTACCCTCAGGCCACACATCGACTTCGTTCAGACGGTTGTCGCGAGCGCGGTTTCTGCAGATGGCCTGGATGTGGCCGGTCTTGCCGCATGCCCTGCACTTGGCGGTACGGAATCGGCAGGAGGCGCGGGGATGGTTGCCGCCGCAGCTGCCGCATCGGTTCTGGCTATCGTTGTCGCGCGGTCTGGTTGCGGTGTCCCGCCACGGTCGTTGTGCCCCGGTCGGTTGTCTTTGCGGAGTTGTGGGTTGTTGACGGCGGCCAGGTTCGGGCCCCTCGTTTCTGGGTTGTCTTGGTGCCATCTTTCCAAATCGCCTGGAGACTTCGGCGATCTCTTCCTCCCACTGCTGGTCCACCTCCCCGCAGTCCACATAGCCCTCTTGGTTGATCTCGGGCGCTGCTGCCATGCTACTGTGGGGGGGGTCGCGATACCCGGTTGACTCGTAAGTTAGAAGTTCGTCGAGCACTTCCTGCAAATCGCCGGTGGGTTTGGCGATTATTCTGTTTTGTAGTTGTTCATCCCGCAAGCCCAGTACTACTCTGTCCCGAATTCTTATTTCTAAATTATCGTATTTACATCGTACTGCGGCTTCCCTGACGGCAGCAACAAATTTCTGTATGGACTCTCCCGGTCTCTGATTCCTCTTTTCGAAGATGCGCCGCCAAAAGAGTTCGGACCTTCGGGGTGTAAAGTGGACCTTTAATTTGGCGAGGAGGTCGGCATAAGGCACGCTAGAGACTGGTTGCGGTTGACACAGTCCGACAGCGACTCTGTAGACCGGTGTGCCGCAGATCGTCAATAATGCCGCCGCTTTTTTACGGTCGTCTGTGATTCCGTTCACTAACAGGAACCCTTCGACTTGACCGATGTATTCTTCCCAATCTTCGGGGAAGTTTGGGTCGAATTCCTTCAATGACCCGATTTGCGCCATTCGGAGAATTTTTTCTTATTCTGCCGCGGCCGCTCGGTTGACTGTGACTCGCTCTGAATTTGCCGCCTTTCGCGACAATTCCGCCAATTCTCTGGTCTTCTGTCAATCCCACCTTCGTCGCCAGTTGTTTGGTTCTAATTGACGAGGACTCAGAGTGGTTTAACAATGAACGAGTTTATTGAATACACAAAGTCAACTGTCAACTGTCAAATGTTGCAACCCTTTTATAGAGAAAGCGTTTGAACGGTAACCAATCAATGGAGTCTCTTTTCCCGCTCCTAGGTTGTGGCGTCCAATGATTGCACCTTAATTTCCCGCTCTGAACCTTGCTAAGCTGCAATGTGTTTGCAATCTCTTACTTGCCTTGTTAATAACTATTTACATACACAACACCAACTCTACCGACATATCTGAAGTTGCCTCTTCTACATAGGGATCTTTAGTTCCCCCCAAACTATCATCCCATATTATTGGGATTCTTCTTGCTTATTTACTTTTGGTGAAAACTTATGATTGAGGCAACTTCAGTACTTCCTCAATCGTAGTTACAACTCTGGATGAGTATAAAATATAACAGAACTAAAGCAGCAATTAAAAGTGAAGAAAAGCTAGGTGACAAGTGACAATAAAATCCCTAAGTGCCTACATTAAGAAGATCAACACAACCAGTTAGAAAAAGAGTGTGCAACATACGTCAAGGATCTGGATCACAAACGACCCTTGCCTGGAAACCACTAAAAAGCAAAGGTCTTCAAGGTTTTTGTTTTTTTAAAAAAACACTACAGTTTCAGACCCATACAGTTTTAAAGGGGAATGTTGTTTCTTTCAGAGGACAGGTAAAGAAAAGACCTGTCTTCAAACTTCAAAAAGTTGCCACTGTTTCACCACTGAGACCTGAAGTGAGCCAACTCTGCCAAATTTTACTGGATATGTAGAAGCAAGCAGAGAGAGGCAGTCTTGTAGATGCCTAGCCCATAAGCCACAAAGGGTTTTATACTGTATGTGACAACCAGTGGAAGGATTCAGCCAGTTCGCACCACTTTGGCAGAACCGGTAGCTAATTTTTTGTTGTCCAGGCTCATAATGGGCTTCCAGAAGTGGCATCCACACAGAGAACGAGTTGTTCATATATTTGAATCCCACCACTGGTGACAACCAGTACCTTGAATCACATCCAGAATGTAGTTGGTAACTAGTGCAGCTTGCGAAGTGGTATTATTGTACATGGATGAAACAAAATGCATACACAACTATTTGTGCTGCTACATTATCAACAGCTGCAGCTTATGTCGTATTCTTCCTCCTCCTCCTCCTCCTCTTTCTCCTTCCTTTTCCTCTTCCTCCTCTTCTTCTTTCCTCCTCCTTCTCCTCCTCCTCCTCTTTCCTCGTCCACTTTGGGTATTAATTGAGATTACAAAGTTCTCATTCTTGCTCTTCTGGTGTCCTCAACCACTGTTCTGTGATGCTGTTATAGTGTGTCTTTGATGTTGTCTCTTCATCTTCTCCTGGGTCTGCCTCGTATTCTTGGACCTCCTCTTTATGTATATGCCATGCACAGTATGGAATCCCAAGATATCCTCATATACAAGATGTCACTATAATCTGAATGAGAGATGACTAATGCATGAATAAAAATGAGATGAGCCTTCTGTTCAGGAAAGGTTATAACTATTGCAACAGATAAATCTGGTTCCTAGTCTTGAGTGTACAAACGGAAGTACAAGTAGTTACAGAGGAATTCTGGCACATGATCCATCATTTTCCTTTCCACCATCTCTATCATCAACTTGGCTATTTTAATTGCCATGAATAGAACACATGTACAAGCCAAGCTACTCAGAAAGATACAGATGGCTGGAGGTCTATACAAGAGGCATTCAATAGACAATGGCCTTCTACCAGATGCAATAGTTAATGTGCTGGAATAACTAATTGAGTTACATTCATACACATATAGTTTAGGACTAGTTGAAAAGAGAAAGGTAAGGAATACAGCCCTCTACTGAATGTTATCGTTTGAAAACAACTTAACAAAAGGCAGAGAGAACTTGGGATCTTCTCCCAAGTTTCAGTTTTGTATGAAGAGGAAGGAAGAAGGGAAGGAGATGTTTGATGATTATCCTATCATAATGATTCACTAAGGGTAAAAATAGGAAACTTATTATTTTCATGAAATGTGTGCCCTTGGTGGATAGCTCAGGTCAAAAACCATGGAACAGTAGGTTCTCAATCACAGAAGGAGACACTATGGTCCTTCTCAGTTATTCCAGTGCAAGGATGCTGTGATGGTGGGTCCTCCACATGTTTGTTGGACCCGTGCCCTTCCTGGCTGGTTTATGCAGCTAGGGAGAGGACACGAGGCTGGCTCCTGGCGGTTATATCTGCTTCTTTGAGTGAGGGTTATTTCCCCACCGTCTTGAAGGAGGCGGTGGTGAGACCTCTCCTCAAGAAGCCTGCCTTGGACCCAGCTGTATTGAACAACTTTCGTCCGGTCTCCAACCTTCGCTTTCTTGCGAAGGTTGTTGAGAGTGTGGTGGCGCATCAGCTCCCTCTGGTCCTGGATGAAGCGGATTATCTGGACCCCTACCAATCGGGTTTCAGGCCCGGGTACAGCACGGAGACGGCATTGGTCGCTCTGGTGAATGATCTCTGGAGGGCTCGGGACAGGGGATATTCCTCTGTCCTAGTCCTATTAGACCTCTCGGCGGCTTTCGATACCATCGACCATGGTATCTTGCTGCGGCGTCTCAGGGGATTGGGAGTGGGAGGCACGGTTCTTCGGTGGTTCTCCTCCTATCTCCTGGGACGTTCGCAGTCGGTGTTGGCAGGGGGGCAGAGATCGACCCCGAGGTCTCTCGCTTGTGGAGTTCCTCAGGGGTCGGTTCTCTCGCCTCTCCTGTTCAACATCTACATGAAACCGCTGGGTGAGATCATTCGTGGTTTTGGAGTTGGGTATCATCAATATGCCGATGATACCCAACTTTTCTTTTCGACCCCAAACCACCCCAGTGATGCCCTCGCTGTGATGTCCCGTTGCCTGGAGGCGGTTCGGGTCTGGATGGGGAGGAACAGACTTCAGCTCAACCCTGACAAGACTGAGTGGCTGTGCATTCCGGCATCCCGGGACATTCAAAATGTTCCACCTCTTTCTATGGGGGGTGAGCTCTTACCCCCCGTGGATAGGGCTCGCAACTTGGGAGTCCTCCTAGATTCACGGCTTACCCTAGAAGATCATGTAGTGGCCGTGACTAGGGGGGCTTTTGCCCAGGTTCGCCTGGTGCGCCAGTTGCGGCCCTATCTGGACCGGGATGCCCTGTGCACGGTCACTCATGCGCTCGTGACCTCTCGCCTTGACTACTGTAATGCTCTCTACATGGGGCTTCCCTTGAAGACCACTCGGAGGCTCCAACTGGTACAGAATGCGGCCGCGAGAGTTGTCTTGGGAGTTTCCCGGTACTCCCATGTTACACCTTTGCTCCGCGAGCTGCATTGGTTACCAGTTGTCTTCCGGGTGAGGTTCAAGGTCTTAGTTATGATCTTTAAGTCCCTACATGGCATGGGTCCGGGGTACCTCGGGGACCACCTGCTGCCGGCTTCAACTCCCCTCCGCCCTGTGCGTTCCCACAGAGAGGGCCTCCTCAGGGTGCCTCCGGTCAGGGAATGCCGACTGGCGGCCCCCAGGGGGAGAGCCTTCTCTGTGGGTGCCCCGGCTTTGTGGAACCAACTGCCGGTGGAGCTCCGGACGGCATCGGACCTCCGAACTTTCCGTCGTGGTCTGAAGACCCATTTGTTTGAATTGGCCGGTCTGGCCTGATGGGGGAGTTGGGTTTTAAATTGTCTTTTTAGATTGTATTATTGTTTTTAATTGGGCACTGATTTAATCTTTGTTTTAACTTTTGTATAGTATTGTATTTTTATTTATATGCCCTGTGAACCGCCCTGAGTCCCCAGGGAGAAGGGCGGTATATAAATTAAATAAAACAAACAAACAAAACAAACATAAGGACATACCAGCTGGAGGGACCATACTTCTTATTTTATTTGTTTATTAATATGTATACGCTCCCCATCTTCTCGGTAAGGCAACTCTGGAAGTCTTAAGATCATAAAAGATAAATACAAAAGAAGTTAAAATGTTAAAACTATGTGAATTAAAAATGTATAATTATGAAAAAAAACCCACAGGAACCAAGAGACAGATGATACTTCTTGGTCCTATAGCATTCAATTATTGCTTATGTGGAGTAGAAAAGTACTAAGAAATAAAACCAACCTTATTAATTATCTAATGGAATTTTTAATCCATTTTACGTTTTATGGCAGTTCACATTTTTATATTTGACAATCCTGCATGCATATAAGAATATATATAATATATTGTTATACACAATAATCTTTAAGAAGATGGAGTTCTTCATATTTCTCTTTTATACCTATAGTTTTTAGATATAAGTTTTAAGCAATGAAAGTGCATTTCACAAATTTCATGGGTAGTCCATCTTTTATTTTACTAATGCTGCATATCAAAAAGTATGTGACCTAGAAATATCATGTCTGTTTTATCTAATTGGCATCAATGTGGATTGATTCTTCTTTTTTTTAAGGTCATCCACAATGCAATCCTATGCTATACATGTAACTTCCCATAAGCTGAGTGGAATTTATTCCTGGATAAGCACATATGGGACCTGGAGCCTTAATTTTTTATATATATAAAAAATTGTGAAGCTAACTTCATTCCATCTGTTCTGGTTCAGCCTGTCCGTGCAAGAAAAAAGCCTTATGTAACATTTCTCATATAAATCATAGTAGCAATCCTTAAAACAGCCATGTTTGTTTCTTCAAAAAGAATAATTAAAAGGGCAAACAATACTTTAATGGACTATAATGTGATTTGAAATGTTAAGATTCTTCAATTTTTAATGCCTGAATTGTTTCCTGCACTCTGGGATTAGTAATAATTGCAGCCACAGTTTCCCACGCGATGAGCGAACTTTGACAGCATCAAGTACATGTTGCATGTTACAATAGTAGTGACTCCACACTCATGCAACAAAGTACAGGGAGCCACTTCTAATGTCTTCTAATTCCTCCAGATCGCTTATCCACTACCTTCCCTGATTCAAGTCTGTCTTTCTTTCCCAATCACTAGAGAATGGATTTTATCAGGAAAATTCATGGTAGGTGTGCCTGACTAACGAATGACTTCTTTATTACCATACGGCCAAAGGCTAGCCACATAAAATAACCTATAAGCACTAAAATGTCTAGACAGTAATAAAATACTTAGTCAAATAAATAGTAACCTAAATGCAATGAGACATTATAGGCTACAGCCGTGGAGAAAGAATTAAAGGTTTGCTGGCTATGCCAGGTTCTCTGTTGCTGCATTCTATAAGATACTGCACAAAATTATATTGCCTGACAAATGAGGAGCTGAATGCTACCAAAATGTTATGCCTTACAGGAAAATCCAGCTTGGTAAAATGCTGTCTTCATTTATTCTGTTCCTAATACATCATATTTATGTTCTTTTTAAAACTGTGTAACTGCCCATATATATCAACTTAAGGCAATTGCTATTTTTTAAAACCATGTTCATGATCCTGAAAAACTTGACTGGAATCCCTGTAGTCTTTCCAATTCAGAGAAAGAATATCTCCTTTGACCCAAAACAGGCAGTAAAATAGTATTCCTGCTTAATATTACGTCTCTAAATGCTTAGAAACTGCACAGAAAGCAAGGTTCGGCATTATATTGCATAGATGAGTCAAAGAAAGAGACTATGATGATAGGATGATATGACTGAACCATATTTTTTTACCTAAGATTTCTCCTCGTCTTCCTTCTCCAGCACCACCACCACTTTGAGTGTCAAAGGATTCCTTTCTAGTATAGTACATAACTTTATTTCTTGATTTCTGAAACTAATTTCAGATGCCTAAAATGGATTATATAATAAAAACAACAGTAGTTCATAGCTATGACATTACACAAAATATTTCTGTTTTTTCTTTCTGGCAGTTTACTTCCAGATTATAAGTATATAAAGTATATATTTTGAGATTCTGATAAAAATGTCTGTTGATTATAGATTAGCCTACCTATCTGTTACTCTCCAGATATACTGGATTATTGCTCAGAATTTCAGCTAACACAATTTGATGTTATATATATATATAAATATATAAGATCAAATCTTATATATTTATATGCAGATGAATTAATAGCCTTGGTGGAGCAGTGGGCTAATGCCTCCTTAAGTAACATCAGCTGCCTGCAATTAGTGCAGGTTCGAGTCCCACCAGGCTCAAGGTTGACTCAGCCTTCCATCCTTCCGAGGTAGGTAAAATGAGGACCCAGATTGTTGGGGGCAATTAAGCTTGACTTTGTAATAATGCCGCTTGGGGGGGGGGGCAAAAGCCCTAATAAGCAGGCATATACATAGAATGAAGGCTACTGATAAGCACATTGATTTGTGCTTAGATTGTAAGCCGCCCTGAGTCTTCGGAGAAGGGCGGGATATAAATGGGATTAAAATAAAATAAATAAAAATAATATAAAGTTAATGATACCTAGGGACTATAGCAGTTGCAGTCACAGGAGGCTCTTGAATGTGATTGCTATTTTTACTCAAAATGCCTGTTTTTGAATTCTCTTTTTCTTCTATATATCTCAAGGAGTGTACAGTTAATAATAATACAGCAAACTACAGAGGGAAGTGGAAACAGGAGGAAATAGAATAAATATGTTATTTTAGTTACATAAATGTAGAACTTGTTGCACCACAACACAGAGAGATTAAGGACTGAGCCAAAGGATTCGTGGAAAAGGAGGATTAAAGTCTTTGCATGCAAAATCCCCTACTAACTTCAGAAGCAAGCAGGTTGATGGTACTTTTGTAAATTGACTCTACCCTACATTTTTTATCAACAACACTTCATTAATGATGCTTGAAATATGATAAATTGATGTTACACAGTACACAGGTCATTGGATAATTAGAAGAACATTTAGAAAAATGCAGTCTGAATAACAGCAAGAGATTATGTAAGGATTTATTTTAATCTTCAAAGGATCAAATAAAAAAATAATAATCTATGGACTGCCTGCAGTTAACCTTACATAAAATATTAAAGTAAGGATGGGAGGGGGAGGTTGTTCTAGAGAGAGGATCCAAGTAAAGTGAATGTTTCCAAATACATTGTGACCCACATTTTCACAACCATTTTAAAAAATTAAAGCTTGGGCATGAAAATGTTGTGTTTGACTAGCTAAGTCTGCAGTTTTCTACTAGCATAGTTAGATTCCTCTCTGCAGGAACACTATCTAATACAGATTAAAATGTCATTGGTTTCCCCACAGGATCTCATGAAATCTGCAAAGATTCTTCCTGCAGGGAATTTCACTCATCGCTGGTCACCATGGTACATCAGACTGAAGCTTTCCTTCTGTGCTCTTTAATTAAACCTAATTTCACAAGTTAAGAAACAAATGGCTCTTTTTCCCCCCCAATCAACCCTTTGATATCCTTTTTAACCCTTATGAAACTCAACGCCCTACTACTGAAAATAACCGGAGATACCACCGAGGTCTCTTTAAAAAGATGGTAGGAAGCAAAGCATGTTGCTCACAAACTAGAAGGAAAATTTCCAGGCCAGGCTTAAAATAGCACAAGATAGAGTCTCGTCTCTTATTAGAGAGAGATTTAAATATTATTAATATATAAATAAATGCCTGTTTTCAGTTGCTGCTCCTCTTGATGTTTTTGCTTTTCCTGGAGGCTCCTGAAAATAAATTATTTTGGGAATTCCCACATAGTCTTAAATCATTCTCATAGCAGGTCAAACTAGAGTTTCTCAATATTTCTGCCAAATAGGAATAATCTGATGATATTGTACGTATCGGCTTTGTACCTATCATCTAATGGCAGAAAGTGAAGAGGAAATAAAGAGCCCCTTGTTGTAGGTGAAGAAGGAGAGTGCAAAACTTGGGTTGAAACTTAACATTATAAAAACCAAGATCATGGCATCCGGCCCTCTCAATTCCTGGCAAATAGATGGGGAAGAAATGGAGGTAGTGACAGATTTTATTTTCCTGGGCTCCAAGATCACTGCAGATGGGGACTGTAGCCAAGAAATTAAAAGACGCTTGCTCCTGGGGAGGAAAGCCATGTCAAATCTAGACAGCACACTAAAAAGCAGAGACATCACCCTGTCAACAAAAGTGCATATAGCCAAGGCTATGGTCTTCCCAGTTGCAATGTATGGCAGTGAAAGTTGGACCATAAAAAAGGCTGAGCGCCAAAGAATTGAGGCCTTTGAACTATGGTGCTGGAGAAGACTCCTGCGAGTTCCTTGGACTGCAAGGCGATCAAACCAGTCAGTCCTAGAGGAGATCAACCCTGACTGCTCTTTAGAAGGACAGATCCTAAAGCTAAAACTCAAATACTTTAGCCACCTAATGAGAAGGAAGGACTCACTGGAGAAGAGCCTAATGCTGGGAAAGATTGAGGGCAATAGAAGAAGAGGACAACAGAGAATGAGGTGGCTGGATGGAGTCACTGAAGCAGTAGGCGTGAGCTTAAATGGACTCCAGAAGATGGTAGAGGACAGGAAGGCCTGGAGGAACATTGTCCATAGGGTCGTAATGGGTCGGACTCAACTTCACAGCTAACAACAACATTGTACCTATGTAGAATAGGGTGTTGTCCAAGCCAGGAATAAACAAAATGGAGACTGCTTTAGAACGAAGGTTCTTGTTTATTTAGTCACCAGAAACTTCAGTGACAGCAGCATGTGTCTGGGGTGGCCGACCACATGGAGCTGGGAGTGGTGGGTTTTTATGCCTAGTTGGGCTTTTGTGTTTGGAGTTGTTCCTGTGGCATGAACTTTGACCTGAAGTTCAGTGTGCCCTTTTTGTATTCTGATCGTGGTGGATTAATCCTATTATGTCCTAAAGGTCATGTCCTGCTTCCCTAGGGCTGTGGCTAATTGCTATGTCCTGTGCTGGATTTTTTTGGGCTGAGGGGTTGTTGGTTCTAGAGATCTTTGTCCTTCTAATCCCATCAGCTCGTCAGCTTTCTCTGCTGTATATAACACAGTTTTTAACACAAATCTCTGACATATCTTTTTAACATAAAGTATTAATGAAGTTTTAATATAATCTAAGCTCTTTTTCAAACACAACTATTCTATTTCTTATGAGAGGTTTGGAAACCCATTGCTGTTTTTCAAAAATATATTCTACTAGTCTTTTTTTTTAACATGAAAGTACTATGCTGAATTTTGTCTGGACAAAGACAGATTCTAGCAAAGTTCATTTTAAGCATCATTAAAACTTGGAGACAACTTCTTAGTATTTTGAAATGCTACATTTTTTTCAGTCACTTGGTTATCCTACGTTTCTTACAACCTGGCATTTGTCCTTTTAGAATCTTGCAAATAGAATGTTTTTTCAAACAGATATGCCTATATTTAAATAAAAGGTAAAGGTAAAGGTTCCCCCGCACACGCGTGCTAGTCGTTTCCGACTCTAGGGGCCAGTGCTCATCTCCGTTTCAAAGCCGAAGAGCCAGCGCTTGTCCGAGGACGTCTCCGTGGTCATGTGGTCGGCATGACTAGACGCCAAAGGCGCACGGAACGCTGTTACCTTCCCACCGTAGTGGTCCCTATTTTTCTACTTGCATTTTTACATGCTTTCGAACTGCTAGGTTGGCAGAAGCTAGGACGAGTAACAGGCGCTCACTCTGTTACGCGGCACTCGGGATTCGACCCGCCAAACTGCCGATCTTCTGATCGACAAGCTCAGCGTCCTAACCCACTGAGCCACCGCATCCCTTTTTATTATGCTCTTTTTATTATGATCCATTCCATTTATCCAAAATCATTTTTTAAAAAATAAACAAGAAGGATCTAACAAGCAACCAAACCATCTCATCCAACTGACCCAAGCTTCTTTTAGTGGCAAAAGAAATCAGATCTCTGTCTATTATCCCGACGCTGTGAATGTTCCCAACTTAAGCATGTCATCATAGATTAAAGACAAGGTTTTATGACTTCCAAATATTTTTACAATAAGACTAACCAAGAAAAAAATGATGTGGAGAATGCAAAACAAATTGCTCCGAAGATATTGGGGATGGTGAAAAGAAAGAGAAAAACTCCATCCCATCCTGTTTATGATCCTGTCGGTTGAAAATTTTCAAAGCGCTGAAGCTGTAAGAAAGAAGACTGCTCATCAGCATCTGTGTTTCCAATTTGCATAAGTAATTGGTAAGTGATTAGGAGCACACACTGACAAAAACAAGCCCAGCATGCAGCAGAAAATGGATAATTTCCATGGTTCAAATTGAAACTTAAAAATATTCAAGAAAAAAT
The DNA here is from genome assembly GCF_947247035.1 of Vipera ursinii. Lineage (NCBI taxonomy): Eukaryota > Metazoa > Chordata > Lepidosauria > Squamata > Viperidae > Vipera > Vipera ursinii. Next base: position 222,083,288 of record NC_139513.1, on the reverse strand, counting down.
AGAATTTATTAAGACAAAGAAAAATCCTATTCCTCCTTAAAGATAAATTCTCTTAATCTGGCTAGATTATAATGGCTAGCATCCAGTATGTGAAATTCTATCTTAAAGATGTCCTTGAGTTCAGCTCTGTTCCTGCCAGATGCCTCTGTGCATTTTTCTTGTAACAGAATTTACATTATATTGCTCTATATGTTTATACCAATCTATTTTTATCTTCTCTGTGTTAATGATGCCATCAGTGCAAGATTTTGGAACAAAAATTCATAACACGCACAGTAGAATAGGTAGGTCAAACCTAACAAAATTGACAACTGTCTATGGAAGCAAAGGCTGAAATATGCATTACAATCTAAACCAGACAGAATAATTTACAGAATGGTTCTTGATCACGATTTAAAAATGGAATGGATCAACTGCTATTGCTTGATCTAATAGGCTTGTAAATGTTTACAATTTTTCTCCTTTCTTTCTGTAAACTCTGGATTTTAATAATATATGTTTATTTCTCTGCCTTTGAATAGAGGAATTTATTTCGTGCACTTGACAAAGTAGGTTTTAGTCCAGGACAACCTATAGCACCATATTTTTGAATGTACATATCCTACACTAACTGGAAAGTCCTAATAGAATTAAGTTAGAATTAAGTGAGAGCTGTATTGCCCAGAACTAAGGGATGACTACCACAAATGGAAGTCTGGAGTCAGAACCAAAATGCAGAATTTTGAATATTTCCCAAATATCTGAACTGCTGTCAGTTAATACTGGTTGGCAGTCTGTGTAGGACAAATCTACTATCTTAAATTTCAAGACAATTTTGTTTTCCCCTCTCCAGAACTAAAGCATTTAGCTTATAGATTCTCCCATTTGTTTTCTCCCTCAGGGCTCTTCCCACAGAGCGGCACTTAAAATCAGAAATAGATCAAAGAGTCTTATTTAGGTGGATACAAAGTTTAGGCAATCATGTCATTTTCCATAATGGCTTTCTATTTTTTTGCTAGTCAAGATTCAGAAGTGCCTGCTCATAAGGTATGAAAGAGCTACTTTTCTTTTATAATCCATGTAATCAAAATTAACAATCTCTCTAATGTCTCTAGCCTACTGCACATAATTAGCAATTACCAGAACTGTGCAAGATGCAGTGATTTCATTTCAGAAGCAGGAAGAAGATGAAGGAATTAACTCTTTGTTTGGAACTGATCACACGCGCTTGGACATGAATTTGGCCCAGCAATCCTCTATGAAGGTTCATAAGAATAGTCTGCTTTGATTTAAAAACTGTATTTAAATTCCCATTTAATCCAAGATCAAACTGAAGTTGCAGCACACTTCACAATCTCGCCCATGGTTTGTCTGCTTTGAAAAGACACCACTGAGATGGGCAATCAGTGGTGCAGCTAATTAATTTAAACTCTGAAAAGTGCCCAAATGCCTGAGGGAACAGCCCGTTGTCAAATGCCTTACAAAAAGCTAACAAATTCAGGGCCAGCCAGATTTCAGGAGAGATGCTTTGCCACAAAAAAGGCATACTCCTGGGTCCAATAAAATGACGTTATTTAATGGCAGAAACCCAGAGTATAGGGGTCAAGCCTACAATCTGTATTCCACAACACTCTTGAGGGTGGCCTGAACCAGATTCAAATGCAATTGGGTAATATTTAAGAAAATAAATTAAAAATGTAACATAGATAACATTACGCTTAATGCTAAATAAGAATACATTTAGTCACCAATCACATCTGAGCAAGAGCACCATGCAACAGGAGCTCCTTGTGAATCTGTGCTGCTGCAGTGAAGCTCAGGCAGCTAGCTTGTAGCTTCTCCTTGGGCAGGAGGAAGATGAAAATGCGCTGGAAAACAGCTACTCCAGATCTCAGGCACCCGATACCTTTCCCCCAAACATACTGACCTGATTTTCTCCCTTCCCATCCCAAAAGGGTTATGTTTTCTTCTCCCTCCAAAAGAGATTCAATCTCTCTTCTCTGACCAACAAAGACTGAATTCATTCCTCTTCTTACTCCCCCTCCCAAAAAGGTTTAATTAATGTAGTTGGGTTTCATCTCCACAAGGCTGGTGATCACGATTAACTTTATAAAAATGGCTCCAATTTATGACCCCCATTTCTATTTGACTTTGACACCAGGGATCCAGTAGATGATGCCTGTAGAGAATAAAGAAAGATGATCTTGGTATGCAGGAACCATTGTATAGACAAGGGGTTCCCAACCAGGGGTGCAAGACGATATTCCAGGGGGTGCGAAAACTTGGGTTTTCAAAATTATAGTGTATATGCATAATTCATTGCTGTTATTTCAAGCTTTTGTAAGGGGTGTGAGAATATATCAGAAGCGTTCTAGGGGTGCGGCGTATAGAAAAGGTAGGGAACCACTGGTCTAGACAAAAGCGGCTGAAGCGTTTTTAAAGTCCAGGACTAAAAGAATGCCTGACTTTGACAGAACCATGTAATATTGAAAAGGGTACAAGGCAGGGGTGTCCACTGTCACCTTTATTATTTGTTTTAACATTGGAAATATTACTGATTAAAATACGATATTCGAATAAAATCAGGGGAATCAAAATAAGAGATCAGGATTATAGACTGAGGGCGTTTGCGGACGACCTGGTTATTACAGTAACTCAGCCAGATTATTCAGTTGTAGAATTGATGGAGATAATAATGTTATATGGGAAAGTTTCTGGATTTAAGATAAACATACAAAAAACCAAAATATTGTCTAAGAATATGACTGTATCACAAAAGGCTATTTTAGAAGAGCTAACGGGATTTGAAATAGTTAAAAAGGTTAAATATTTGGGGATATATCTGTCAGCCTCAAATGTGAAGTTATATAAAAATAATTATGAAATGTTATGGGGAAAAATACAGAAAGAATTAGATAGTTGGAAAAAATTACAATTATCTTTATTGGGAAGAATTGCAGCAGTGAAAATGAATGTTTTGCCAAAATTTTTATTTTTATTTCAAATGATACCTATACTTAAAAAGGATTTAAATTTGGAGGAATGGTAAAAAGGAATTAATAAATTTGTTTGGGCAGGGAAAAAGCCACGAGTTAAATTTAAGATAATGCAAGATACGCGTGAAAGAGGTGGTCTTAAAATGCCTAATTTTAAATTATATTATGAGGCTGCTGCTTTGTCAGCGATAAGTGACTGGTTTAATTTAACACAAGGGAGATTATTAAATCTTGAGGGTCATGATTTGTTATTTGGTTGGCATGCATATTTATTGTATGATAAGAAGGTGGATAATGTGTTTAAGATACATATTTTAAGGTATGCTCTGTTGCGAGTTTGGAAAAAGTATACCTAAACATGCAATAGAAAATATAAATGTGGGATTTAAACATGATGAGACTACATATAAGGAAATCTTAAGTTTAAAAAGTAATGTATGGCAATTAAAGCCATATAATATTTTAAAAGAAGAAAAGATTGTACAAACTTGGTTCCAGTATGGGCAATTACAGGCAAGATGGAGAGAGGACCAGAAAGTTGGTTTCTCGATGATTGATGAAAATTTGGTAAAACAAATTAGAGATCAAGGTCAAGCACATATAAAAAGGATATATAATGCATCGATAGAAATTGATTCAAAAATGGAACTTGTTAAAGATTGTATGATAAAGTGGGCCCAGAATTTTCAAGAAGTTATAACAATGGACACTTGGGAAAAGATTTGGGTTAGAAATGTAAAATTTACACAGGCCCCAAATTTAAGAGAGAATTTTTATAAAATGTTTTATAGGTGGCACTTAGATCCTAAAAAATTAGCAAGTACGTATCCGAACTGCCAGCCCAAATGTTGGAGGTGTGGCTGTGAGGATGCAACATATTTTCATATATGGTGGACTTGTAAAAAGGTTAAAGCTTTTTGGATTAAAATTTGGTGGAATATGCAAAAGATATTTAAGAAAAGGATAAAGTTTTCTCCGCAATTGTTTTTATTGGGTATTATTACAGATACTACTGTTATAGATACAAAGTTGATGTTGAATTTAATTACGGCAGCGAGACTTTTAGTATCACAATATTGGAAGAAGGAAGAACTGCCGACTATAGAAGAGTGGACTTTGAAAGTTTCTAACTTGGTGGAAATGGCAAAGATTTCAGCATATTTGAAAGATCAATCACAACAGAGATACATTGTGGAATGGAGAAGATGGATTGAATATATTCAGAATAAATATGGGACTAAAAAGTATCATTTAGCATTTGAAAAAGTAGCGGATTTTTATGACGTATAATTAGTTAGTAGTTATTTTATTAATATTTTGACTATGGAGAGTTAAAGTGTGATAGAATTTGATGTTTTATTATTATTGTTAGCATATTTTAGATTATGCTTGTTTGTATTATTATACCCTGTATTCAGCTCTGGGAAGTCGGGGAGGGGGGAGGGGAGGGGAGGGGGGAGGGGGAGGAGGGTTTTTTTCTTTTTTCTTTTTGTATTCAAAATGTATTGTAAAACTTTTCAATTAAAAAAAGAAGAATGCCTGACTTGCATTTAGAAGCAGGTCAGGCAGATGCCTCTCTAATGCAATTAAGGAGGAGGAGGAGGAGGAGGAGGAGGAGGAGGAGGAGGAGGAGGAGGAACTGCACAATCAGACTTGCACAATTCCTGTATTGAATTGTGCCATTGTGGCGCAGTGGTTAGAATGCAGTACTGCAGGGTATCTCACTGTTCATTCCAGGAGTTCAATTCTGACTGGCTCAAGGTTGACTCAGCCTTCCATCCTTCCGATGTTGGTAAAATGAGGACACAGATTGTTGGGGACAATATGCTGATTCTGTCAACTGCTTAGAAAGGGCTGTAAAGCACTGTGAAGTGGTATATAAGACTAAGTGCTATTGCTATTACTATTGCAGTCAATCTGAATAAAAGTAGTTTTAGTCTTCCTGTGGAATTGCTTTCCTCGTCTGGTCTGCTTAGCAGGAGTAACAATGCCTTCCTTGCTGGTGAGAGACAGGCAATTCTGCAAATAGCGTGGTCCTATGCCATGCAGGATATTTTGGGAGACAACCAATATCTTGAATGGAACCTGAAAACCAGTGGTTTTATGCAGATATAACAGTAATAGGCAGTGCCATAACCTCCCCATGTTACCACATTCTGGAAGAGCTGGAACTTCCAAACGTTCTTCAAGGCAATTGCCCATGTAGAGTCTAGTATAGACTTAGTTTTAGGATTGAATCAAAGTCTGTTTTCTGCCATCCAAAACACCACTGGCCCAGGCACTGGGAAAGAACTCAGCAGCATAATCAGATTAATCCAAGGCAGAGATGAACAGCTGCATATCATAAGTGTACTTATCTGTGTCACAGATGACCTAATTCTGAAGTTCCATGTAGATGCTAAATAGGAATAGGAAGAAAGAAGAATTCTGGGGTAATCCACAAAGCAGGGCCCTCTAGCTCAGGGGTCCCCAACCTTGGCCACTTTATGACTTGTGGACTTCAACTCCCAGAATTCCTCAGCCAGCATGGCTGGCTGAGGAATTCTGGGAGTTGAAGTCCACAAGTCATAAAGTGGCCAAGTTTGGAGACCCCTGCTTTATCTCGACATTTTCCTCCTTGCCAACACCAGCTGGAAAAAGAAGTAGAACCGGTGCAGTGCCATGTCTCTCACATCAGTGCCCCCCCCATGGTGGCATAAAATAATACTACAATTGATATTATTGGGGGCCACTAAGAAATCAGAAAAGCCCAGGATGGATGCCAAAAATAATCAAATAAAATCAATGCTGTCTCATGATGATAGCAAGGCCTGAATCCTGATTGAAAGGGGTTCAAATAAACGGCTTTTTCCAGGGCCCACCATAGCTGCAGATTGACCACCTTCTCTACAATCTTCCTTAAAAAGTAGAGACTGAAAGAAAATTGTACAGATTTATTAGGTCTGGTGATGGCCTCTTAAGGAAGGAGTGGGCAACCATTTCTTTCAAAATGAATGGAAATAGTCCCTTACACAGAGAAACATTTGCCACTGCAAGGAACCAATCACATGTCACCTCCTGGAAAATCTTAATCAGCCAGGAAATACAAGGATCTAAACCAGTGGTGTCAAACTGCCGGCCTGCAGACCGGATGTGTCATGTCCATACCGCGCCCGCCCCATTGCCGGCAATGGAAAAAAAGTTGTGATATGTCACGACACATCACATGACATTGTGAGTTTGACACCCCAGTGTAAACACTAGAATTTCTTTCTCCAGGCATTGCTTTAAGGCAGAGTACTTTGTTGATTGCCAGGTATTTTTACCATAGAGAAATTTGAACTATTCAATTAGAAGAGGGGCGGGGCATAGGGAGATAGTGAGGGCCTTATTTACCAATATTGACACCTCATAATTTCCCTGAGCTTAGACTTAATTACTTTTTAAAGCCAACATTGCAAACATTATTTCCCTGTGTACTGCTGAGCAAAGACCACAAATCCTTTTACTGTGTGGTCACATTTCGCACATTTGGGGATATGTGCAAGTAACAACTTAGTGTGTTATCTAAAGTGAGACAAGGAAAAATAAGCCTGCTTGTTGGTTTTATGGTTATGATTACTATAACAGCACATGAAAGGTGCAATTTTTGAAAGTACTTCTAGGATGAAAACCAAAAGGAATAAAAGGAGCAGAGATTGAAAATCAGGAATTAACGTGTTTGGGGAAAATATAGGAATGGTTTACCATTGCCTTCTCCCCCACGTGTAAAATGATACCATTGTCATTGTTGTGAGGTTCTTTGTCTCTAAGGACAAGACACATCACAGCATATCAAATCTATACTAAATATTTTATTACAACACATACCTTCCTCCAAAATCAGCTATTGCTCTGAGTCACCTCCATCCTTCAGGGCTTTGTATTTATGTGGTCACATAAATAAATCTTCAATACTCTGTCCTTTCATACTTATTCTTTTACTACTCAGTTAAACACAAGTCTCAAAGTCTTTAAAGTAACATACAACTATTGGCTTTCTCTAAACATTCTTGCACCAGTTAGGAGGTGCTATTTCTGCGTGGCTTCTCCTTTTCTAGTTGCTGCTGATCTCCAGACAAAGCATCAAGTGCCAATTAACTCTCCCACCAGGATTCACCATCGCTTGGGGTCCTCCCGCAGTTGAATGAAATTTCTCTTCCCTGTTTGTGGTAGCTGTCAAACTGCAGAGGTCATCGCCCCTCCCTCATCTGCAGGCCACTGGTTTTTACCTTTCCTGTTACATACCACCCCTTCCCCACTCTGTCATAATAGCATTTCCTTTTATAAGATTGGGTGGGTGAGGCTGTCTCTGAATGACAGCATGTCCTTGAAAGCAGCAGGGTGTGGCTATCTTAGCCAAGCAACTGGGACCTGGGCTTGAATGCCTGTGAACGCAGTTCTCAGGGAATGGATGGATGGATGCCTGAAGGAGGTTGGGTGGAGGGGACCCGTATACCTGACTGCAGCAGCTTTTTAAAGGAGCAGATAGCACCATGGTGGCGAAGCTATGGCACGCGTGCCACAGATGGCATGCAGAGCCCTCTCTGTGGGCACGCGCACCATCGCCCCAGTCCTAGGCCTTTCACTGGGTTTTATAAAACGTTTTCGCTTTAGGCCTCGACCTCCGTGTGCAAAAAAAAAAAAGGTTCAATCAATCAATCAATGTCAACTTCTCGGGAGAAAAAAGAGATCTCGCAAAGTTGGAATTGATCGATTGAACATTTTAGTCCCACCCAGTCTGCCGTTACCACCACAGCCATGCCCACCCAATGGCTCATGCCCACCCAATGGGCCACACCCACCCAATGGGCCACGCCCACCCGGCACCTGAGGATACATACTGTAAGTGGGTTTTGGGTTGCAGTTTGGGCACTCGGTCTCTAAAAGGTTCGCCATCACTGAGATAGCAGCTCTGACCTCACTCCTTCACAACTGTCACCATTGTGGCTGCCTGTTACAGGTGCCTGCTTGTCTTAGCTAAGTAGCTGAGGTGACCTTTGCAATTTGGGTGACCCTGCTGTGGGTATGTAATCTTGGCACCCACTCCAGGTTTCCTTTTCTTATCCTTTCTTTGAAAGCACTCCTGGTGCCACAATTATTATTATTATTATTATTATTATTATTATTATTATTATTATTATTATTATTATTATTATTATTATTATTATTATTAATTAAATTTTTATACCACCCTTCTCCCGAAGGACTCAGGGCGGTGTATAGGGCAATAAATATCAAAATGTAAATACAAAAGTTAAAAAAGAGTTAAAAAGAATTAAATAATTATGCCCAATATAATACCAATATAATACAATAATAAAACTGTGTTAAAACTAAATCCAACCCCAAACCCATCAGACCAGGCCAGATTGTTCAAATAAATAAGTTTTTAAATCGCGCCTTGGAAGGAGCGAAGGTCGGGAGCCATCCGGAGCTCAACCGGCAATGAAGCAACATAGCAGATTTGAGGGGGCTGTCCCAAGTACCGGTGAAAAATTGTTTTGCCAAGGACACAATTAAAGCATTTCAATCAGAAATCACTATTCAAATTGCTTTAACTATGCTGACAAAGAAATATTCAGCATGTAGTAGGAATTTACACACCATGTTTTTAACTTGCTTAGGTATTTAAAAAAAACATGCAGAGAGAGAAAGAGCAGATATAATTCAGCAGGAAATGGCTTTGGAGAACATCTGCTATAAGCTGTCTATAGAGTACTAGATGAATGTGAACTTGTGAAATTAATCAACCAGGCCGTGACCTTCCTGAAACATTTATGGAAAACAGTTACAAACCATGGCAACATCACTTTGCAGACTTACTCTCAGTTGCAAAGTTCACTCTTCACCACTTTCAGTGCCCACACTCTTCAGAGATGCAGAAGGCCCAAGGAGCACTAGGGATACAATTAATCAGGTGAACTCTGCAAAAGGTCATCCTTTAGATTAAATCTGGCAGAAGTGTGAAGCTTTTATCAATTATCATCAAATAGTGTTGTATCTCACAGGATTTTCTCACCACAAAATGTCAAACAAGGCTAGGTTCTCCATGTCTCTCAAGGCTGTTTCGCACACACATGTCCCATTCAGATATAATTTTCATGCAGGTGAAAGCTTTGCTATCATGTGTGAAGTATGCCATAAGTTCTGTTTTGTGCCAAAAGGCTTCTTGCGTACATATTCAGACCAAAATAAAAAGGAATGCTGTACTTCTCACGGACTAGTCCTTATACAATTTGCAGTCCATGCTTCCAACAAATAATTGCAAGAAGGTTATTGCAATTATTTGTTGCAAGAATAAGTACAGTTATTTTTCATAATTGTTAAAATTTATATATATATATATAGAGCAGACTATATATATATATAGAGAGAGAGCAGACTATCTATATATATATAGAGAGCAGACATGTCAAACACAAGGCCCGGGGGCCAGATCCGGCCCGCGGAGTGGTTTAATGCGGCCCGCGAAGCCATCCTGGAAACAGTGAGGGACTGGCCCTCACTGCCTTGGCCCTGGCCCAGAGACCCTCCTCCTGCCAGAGACCCTCAGATCTGTCCCACTCCTGCCCAGGCCCCCATAGGCACCCTTGATGCAAATGATGTAGAGCTGGCCACGCCCACCCAGTAGGCCATACGCACTCTAGCCACACCCACCCAGTAGGCCACACCCACCCTGGCCATACCCACCCGGCCCCCTGAGGGCAACCGCAATGCTGATGCGGCCCTCAATGACATTGAGTTTGACACCCCTCATATATATATATATATATATATATATATATATATATATATATATATATATAGAGAGAGAGAGAGAGAGAGAGAGAGAGAGAGAGAGAGAGAGAGAGAGAGAGAGATATTTAAATACAACATTGAACATTCTATCTCACTTTTTAAATGGCAGACAAGGAAAACAAGAACTTTGCTCTTGGAAAGAGGACCAGAAAGCTGGCTTTTCGATGACTGATGAAAATTTGGTAAAACAAATTAGAGATCAAGGTCAAGCACATATTAAAAGGATATATAATGCATCGATAGAAATTGACTCAGAAACGGAACTTGTTAAAGATTGTATGATAAAGTGGGCCCAGAATTTTCAAGAAGTTATAACAATGGATACTTGGGAAATATATGGGTTAGAAATGTAAAATTTACACAGGCCCAAAACTTAAGAGACAATTTTTATAAAATGTTTTATAGGTGGCACTTAGACCCTAAAAAATTAGCAAGCATGTATCCGAACTGCCAGGCTAAATGTTGGAGGTGTGGTTGTGAGGATGCAACATATTTTCATATATGGTGGACTTGTAAAAAGGTTAAAGCCTTTTGGATTAAAATTTGGTGGAATATGCAAAAGATATTTAAGAAAAGGATAAAGTTTTCTCCACAATTGTTTTTTTTTGGGGGGGGGTATTATTACAGATACTACTGTTATAGACACTAAGTTGATGTTGCATCTAATTACGGCGGCAAGACTTTTAGTTGCGCAATATTGGAAGAAGGAGGAATTGCCGACTATAGAAGAGTGGACTTTGAAAATTTCCAACTTGGTGGAAATGGCAAAGATTTCGGCATATTTGAAAGACCAATCGCAACAGAGATATATTGTGGAATGGAGAAGATGGATTGAATATATTCAGAATAAATATGGGACTAAAAAGTTTCTTTTTTTTTTATTGAAAAGTTTTACAATACAGTTTTCCTTTAAAGAACCCCCCCTTCCCCCACCCTCCTCCCCCCCTACCTCCCCCCTACCTCCCCCCCTCCCCCCCTCCCTCCTCGCCCCCCTCCCTCCCCCCCTCCCCCCCTCCCCCCCCGACTTCCCAGAGCTAAATACAAGGTATATATATATAAAAAAGCAATCATAAACAACCATATACTAACAATTACAAGTTCTAAAATCCATTACTCTCTAGCTTGTATAGGATAAAACAAGCCTTAGCAATATTAAATTTATATAAGAAACTAAAATAGAAAAAAGAAAAAACAAAGCGAAGGAAGACTTATTCGAATGCTACATAAAACTTCTTAACCCTATACTTGTTCTGGATAAACTCAATCCATTTTCTCCATTCCATAATATAATGTTCTTGCGAATGATCTTTCAAATAGGCCGAAATCTTCGCCATCTCTGCCAGGTCGGAAACCTTTAAAATCCACTCTTGTATAGTCGGCAGTTCCTCTTTCTTCCAATATTGACCTATCAAAAGTCTTGCTGCCGTAACTAAGTTCAGCATCAGCTTGGAGTCCACAACTGTAGCGTCAACAATTATTCCCAACAAAAAAAATTGTGGGCAAAACTTTATCCTCCGTTTAAAAACCTTCTGCATATTCCACCAGACTTTTATCCAAAAAGCCTTAACCTTTTTACAAGTCCACCATATGTGAAAATATGTTGCATCTTCATCACCGCATCTCCAACATTTAGGCTGATAATTCGGATACATACTTGCAAGCTTTTTAGGATCTAAATGCCATCTATAAAACATTTTGTAAAAATTTTCTCTTAAATTTTGAGCTTGTGTAAATTTTACATTCCTCACCCAAATCTTTTCCCAGGTGTCCATTGTAATAACTTCCTGAATGTTTTGGGCCCATTTTATCATGCAATCCTTAACCAGCTCTGTTTCTGAATCGATCTCTATCAATGCAAGATATATCCGTTTAATATGTGCTGGTCCCTGATTTCTAATTTGCTTTATCAAATTTTCATCAGTCATTACAAATCCATTTTTCTGGTCTTCTTTCCACCTGGCCCGTAACTGAATATATTGAAACCAAGTTTGAACAACCTTCTCTTCTCGCAAGAAATTATATGATTTCAGGCACCAAACATTCCTTTCCAAACTTAAAATTTCCTTGTAAGTAGTCTCATCGTGTTTGAAACCAGCATGTATATTTTCTATTGCGTGTTTTGGAATTGCCCACAATGGTATCTTGCTGCTTAACTTGTATCTGTACTTCTTCCAAACTCTCAGCAATGCCTGTCTTAAAATATGCATCCTAAACACGGAATCTACCTTCTTATCATACAACAAATATGCATGCCAGCCAAACAACAAATCATGGCCCTCAAGATTTAATAACCTCGGTTGCGTCAGATTAATCCAATCGCTTATTCCTACTAATGCAGCAGCTTCATAATATAATTTAAGATTAGGCAATTTAAGGCCACCTCTCTCACGAGTATCCTGCATAATCTTAAGTTTAACTCGTGGCTTTTTCCCTGCCCAGACAAATTTATTGATACCACGCTGCCATTCCTCCAAATTAGAATCTTTCTTAAGAATCGGTATCATTTGAAATAAGAATAAAAATTTGGGCAGGACATTCATTTTCACTGCTGCAATCCATCCCAACAAAGACAATTGCAATTTTTCCCAACTCTCCAATTCTTTTTGAATTTTCCCCCATAGTTTTTCATAATTATTTTTATATAGCTTTGTATTAGAGGGCGACAAAGTCACCCCCAAATATTTAACCCTTTTAACAATCTCAAATCCAGTTAATCCTTCTAAGAGAGCCTTCTGTGAAACTGTCATATTTCTAGCCAAAATTTTAGTTTTCTGTATGTTTACTTTAAATCCAGAAACCTTCCCATATTGTGTTATTATCTCCATCAGGTCCACAACAGAGTTCTCTGGCTGGGTCACTGTAACAACCAGATCATCTGCAAATGCTCTCAATCTATAGTCCTGATCTCCGACTTGTATCCCCTTAATTTTTTCCGAATTCCGAATCTTAACCAATAATATCTCTAATGTTAACACAAATAACAAGGGCGATAGCGGACACCCTTGCCTTGTGCCCTTCTCAATATTACATGCTGTTGTCAGGCTATTGTTAACTATAATACGGGCAGTTTGTTTTTGATATAATGCCCTAATCGGTTGTAAAAAATTTTCCCCAAAATCCATTTTGTCTAAAACTTTCAACAAAAATTGCCAATTCAATTGATCAAAAGCCTTTTCAGCATCTAAAAAGATTAGCGCTGCAGAGATCTGGTTGTGCCTTTCCAAAAACTCTAACACATCAGCTATATGTCTCACGTTATTTTTCATTTGTCTACCACTAATAAACCCCGTTTGATCCCCATGAACCACCTGTTGTAGAACCCTCATCAATCTATTAGCCAAAACCTTAGCAAATATCTTATAATCTGTATTTAAAAGCGATATCGGTCTATAATTTTTAACTAAAGTAGCATCCTGGTCTTCCTTCGCAATCAAAGAAATAAAAGCTGTTCTCCAAGACGGTGGCACCTTTCCCCCCCTTCTGGATTGTCTGGAACAGTTCCTTTAACGGTTTTATCATCTCTAATTGTAAGTTTTTATAATAGGCCGCAGTCAAGCCATCCGTGCCTGGTGCTTTATCCACCTTCAGTTCCTTAATAGCTGTAAAAATTTCTTCTTCTGTAATCAACTGATTAATCCCCTCTTTTTGTACTTGCGTAAGAACCGGGATGCTAGCATTCTCCAAGTACGTATCAATATCTTTTGCATTAATGTCCTCTTTAGTATATAATTTCGAATAAAAATCCACAAAAGCATCCTTAATAAGATTCTGTTGAAACACGACCCTTCCTTTATACTCAATCTTATCTATATTAGATGCCCTTTGTTTTTTCCTCAGTCTATAAGCTAACCATCTGCCTGGTTTATTGGCATTGCAAAAAGTATTATGCCTAGCAAACCGCAGATTGGTCGCCACTTGATCAGCCATTAATTTATCAAATTGTCCTCTTAACAATCTAATAGCCTCCTTGATCTTCACATCCTCTGGGTTCAAAATCAAAGCCTTTTCTTTTTCCTTTATTTCATTCTCCAGTTCTTTCCTTCTATTCTCCACTACACGTCTATGTCTATTATTCATATGTATCAACACCCCTCTCATATAGGCCTTGCTAGCATCCCAAACCATATCCATAGAGGTACCCTTGTTCATATTGATCTCAAAAAAATCCTTCATCCGCTGTTTGCATTCTTCCACATTTCTCTGGTTTCTAAACAAATTCTCATTCACACGCCATGAGCGCCTATCTCTTTTTTCCTTATCAATCTCCAACCAAACTGGACTGTGGTCAGAGATAGTTCTTGCACAAATCTTCACCTTTTTAGTTCTCAAAAATAAATCATTAGTCGACAAAATAAAATCAATCCTCGAAAAAGATTGGTGTCTATCAGAATAAAAAGTATAGTCCTTCTCCTGCAAGTGTCTCTCACGCCAGATATCTCGCAATTCCAGGTCATCCTTCATTTCAAAAAAAGATTTAGGCAGTCTAGCATGACTTGGAATGCGCTTAAAAGCTCCAGCCTTATCCAACTGTACATCCATAACTCCATTCCAGTCCCCCATAAAAATAAAAGATTTATAATCCAACTGGGTAAGCTTTGTGTGAAGTAAACTAAAAAAGTCAGCTTGTTGTTGATTTGGTGCATATAGTCCAACTAAAAGCGTCTTTTTACCTTCTAACAACAACTCAATCATAACATATCTTCCATGCTTATCTGCTTCAATTAAATCCGCTGTTAAGGCACTTTTAACATAAACAACCACTCCATTTTTCTTATTCTCTGCAGAAGCAACAAATTGCGTACCCAGTCTCGAGTTCATTAAATACTTTTGATCCAAAACTCTAATATGCGTTTCTTGCAGACATATAACATCTATCTTAAATTGTTTTAAATATTGAAAAACTTTCTTCCTCTTCTGCGGTGAATTTAGTCCATTAACATTCCAAGTTAAAAATTTAGTTGCCATGTATATCCTCAAAAAGCTCTTGGACCACAGCTTTGATAGGACTGATTTCTTTAGGCCGTGCTCCTCCCACAGCTTGGCTATGAATGCGTTGTGAAGAATCTGAAGACTTTTGCTGATCTTGCTCTTTTATTTTCTTTGCTCGTCTTAAAGCAGCACGCGTCACTCTTTGCTCTCTAGGATCATCCAAAGAAATTGTAGCTTGATCTCCTCCAGCACCATTTTCCTCTGTTTCCTCCTGTTGTTGTTCTTCTTCTCCAGATCCCTTTCCAGCTTCCAGAAGCGTTAATGGGGTTGCTTTTAAGACATTATTGTAGAAATCACGCGCTTGTTTCACAGTGATCAGCCTGTACCTTTTACCTTCATGCATCACCATCAGCCCTTCTGGAATCTCCCATCTGAATCTTATATCTCTTTGCTTAAGCTCATGCACAAGAAATGTATAGTCCTTCCTTCCCCTTAAAATCCTTGGAGGAATTTCTTTTAAAACCAAGACTTCTTGTTCAGCAATCACGACTTTAGCATCGTAGGCAGCTTGTATCACTTGATCTCTAATTTCTCTTTTTGCAAAGTAAACCACCACATCTCTAGGCAACTTTCTCTGTCTAGCAATCCATGAATTCACCCGAAACACTTTATCCATAGCTGCTCTTATTTCAGATGCTGGCTGGTTCAATACCCCTTCGAGAGCCTCAGAGATCAGCTGCTTTAAATCTTCTTTAATATTCTCTTTTAAACCTCTGATTCTGACAGCAAACTGCATCTGGTAAAATTGGGCAAGGCTTAACTCCCTATCCATTCTGTCTCTTGCATTTTCATTCTCCCGTGCTTTTACTTCTAATATAGCATTCCTTTGAACCAAATCATCCATTTTCTCATCTAAATCCACACATTCCGCCACTTTATGCACTGAAGACAAAATGTCTACCTTCATCACGCTAAACTTCTGTTCCATCCTTTCTTCCATTCTTTCCTCCAGTTTCTCCAATTTCTCCTCCATCTGTGCAAATTTATCAGCAATTGATTGATTAATTGATTCCAAAAGTACGGTACCTGGGCATGTTTATCCAGAGCATCTCGCAAATCCTTCGATGTCAACACTTCAGGAGTGTGCAGCGCCTGTAGTGATGATTGTTGCACCGGCGAGGATCCACCACTCCGAAGAGTTTTAGGGGGAGGTTTAGCCGCCATCTTTTAGTCCTCAATTATGACGCACTTTCACTTAAAGTTTAGAAAGTCCAACAAACTCGAGAGTATAGTAAAATAATCCTCTTCACCTTTCCCTCTTGTACCGCTCTGCCTGCTCCTTTAAATCATAGTCCTTTCTTCAGGCAGGGATGGTTCGCAGATGCCTGGCTCTGCTCCAAGAAGTTCGGAGCAGAGACGACGGCCAGCTGGGAGCAACCCAGGCTTCGGGGGAGTTCAATCCTCCAGCCGCCCAAGCTCCAAGCTCAGGCGGCCTCGGAGAACTCTACCCCTACCTGGGGCCTCACCCCCTCCTCTTCTCCCGAGGAGGGGGCTTCAATTTCGCCCGAACAGCTGATCGGCGCTGTTTCGGGCGAAAAAACAAACAGCTGAGCCGCGGGCAGCCAGGGGAGGCTGTCTTTGGCGCCGCGCCGCCACCGGAAGTCGGGACTAAAAAGTTTCATTTAGCATTTGAATAAGTAGTGGATTTTTATGATGTATGATTAGTTATTTGTTACTTTATTAATATTATGACTATGGAGAGTTAAAGTCCGATAGAACTTAATATTTTATTTTTGTTGTTAGCATATTGTAGTTTATGTTTGTATTATTATACCCTGTATTCAGCTCTGGGAAGTCGGGGAGGGGGGAGGGGAGGGTACGGGAGGGTTGGGGAGAGGGGAGGGGGAGGAGGGAGTTCATTGTATTTAAAAATTGTAAAACTTTTCAATAAAAAAAAGAACTTTGCTCTTAAGAAATTCCAATCCATTTCCAGTTCTAACCAACAAGCCTATAAAAACATTACAGGGCAACAAAGGAGACAGCTGTCATCTATAACTCTGTTGTGCGTGCAGATACACATAGACTCAGACACACACACATACACACGCTTGTAATCTGAATTACTGTTGAAAGAAATGTGGCAGCTTATTGCAGAACATTAGTTTATTTCTAATTTTTGCACACAAGTAATTCAGGAGTTCGATCCAATTAAAACTAAGAAAAATTAATCAGGGGATATGTTTGTTGTGAGAATACATGTGCACCTACACTATATTTCTATTTTTACTACATTGTAAGCTGCCCAGAGTTGCTTTGGACATGAGATGGGCAGAACATACTGTATAAGTGTACTAAATAAATGAAAAGCAACAAAGGCAATAAAATAAAAGTTTTCTTACTGTAAAAGTTTAGTGCAGGGGTCTTCAAACCTGACCCTTTTTATGACTTGTGGACTTCAACTCCCAGAATTCCTCAGCCAGTGTGTTGAGTCCACAAGTCATAAAAGGGCCAAGTTTGAAGACCCCTGGTTTAATGTGTAAAGCAGCAGGAAATAATTTAAAAAGACAAAAATAAGAAAGCTTTGACCCCTGTTCTCATTGGGGATTTGTGTTTTTATTTTGTCTCATGAGTGGAACATTAAACAGAATATTTAAGGAACATTTTATTTAGGAATTGTTAAAACCAAACTTCATAGTAATTATGACTGGTGGAAGCTACAGTGTAACACATTTAAAAGACAAATAGGTCCTCTGATGTAAATCCTTCCATTTCCCCCAACCCACACCCCCCCCAAATACTGCCTTCCCAGTATTTGTTGCTCCCTGCATATATACATATTGCCTGTGAATTCAACCAGATTTATCATGTGCATGATACATTCAAGTCTAAGACCATAAGAAATAAGTAACAGTCCTACTACTACAAATGCATAGGATTAAGGAGTGCAGTCTTTACAGACTCAGATTCTTGTTTATAACTGAAGTAGGTTCTGGACTCAGGAGGCTAACTTAATTGCTTTATATAGTGAACAACATTTATAGGTCTGGTGTTGCATAATGAGAACCTGTATCTGTCCTGTTCCATTCTTTAAAAGAAAAAAAATATTCTGAAGTCTCAAAAGGCCCAAAGGAGAAACTAATAGGTGATGAACTGATGTCTCATAAAATGACTCAGTGTGATAATTTTACACTACTTGTGAAAGGAGTATGAAAGACATTCTAAAAAAAACCCGAGGGAGTTAACTTGTAAAATTATAATATTTGGAATGTATGCTAAAAGGTTTACATATTTTTAGAGCACATTAAATTTCATAAAATATTCTTTTACGAGGATCTTAGGAAGGGAGCCCAGATCCAACTCTCTGCTAAGAAAGAGAAGATAATTGCTCCATGGTGAGCAAATGGCCTTCTGCACATGTTTTTTTTTATTTAATGAATGAGTCCAGAAACAGGAGAGAAGGAGCTATAAGATATTTCTAATTACACCACTAAGCTTGTACAAAGCACTTTAGGGTGGTGCAGCATGCTGGCTGAGGAATTCTGGGAGTTGAAGTCCACAAGTCATAAAAGGGCCAAATTTGAAGACCCCTGGGGTGGTGCCTCAAAACTATGCTTCTTTTCATAAAAGGCCCCCTCAGTCACAAATTTAGATAAGCAAAAGAATGGAGAAATTTGTAACGTATTGGAATCTTTACTTGAACTGTTAATGTGTCTGTTTGAATGCTGCTTATGGTTGCTTAATGGTGTGTCTGTGTAATGTTCACTGACTAAGCCAGACTTGCTGTCTCCAAGAAGATCATTGGATGATTTGGGGCAGGAATGGGTTCCTTTAAACCTATTGGCCACCGCCTAGTGGTGTAGCTGCACAGCAGCCTCTGTTTTAGTTCTGTTCCTGTTTGCGTCAATAAAGCAATGCTCCTGTTTGCAACCTCTCGTCTCACTTCTTGCCTGCAAAGAACCGGCTACACAACAAAATTGATTCTCCTCGCCCCAAGTTTCCTACCTTATTCCTCCCAAATGGCATTAGTTTAAGCAACAGGCTTGTGGTTGTGAAATATTCCTCAAATGTCTCATACAGCTGTGCCAAATCTGCCACACAGGGCTTTCAGCTGCTACTTTCCTCTGTATGTTTATAAAGATGCTTTCAGAAGAGAATGGGAGGGGGAGAAAGAAAATGGAAACTCAGCACATTCAACAAATCACAGTAAATACAGTATATCCAACTCTCCTCATCGGCCCTTCTCAACATTTTGAGCCTGAAATAAATACATATATTGGTTTCAAACCAATACCGTTCCTTTTGCCAGTTGGGCCTGCAATACTTGCTAATGTTGTCAATCCATCTTGTTTTGGGTCTCTTTCGTAGATACTTTTTATCAAGTGGGATCTATTTTATGACTGCCTTGATATATATGTTTGTTTTAAAAAAGCAGAGACCAAACAAGAAATCTCCAGCCTAAACACTGAGTTGGCCTGTCAAAGCATATATGGGCCCTGGGCAGTAGCAGGGAATATATATATATATCCAGCCAGCCCTGGATCTCTAGCACCTGCCCTGAGAGGGACCCCCCCTCCAGTTGTGCCACCTAGAAAGGCAGATACATGCTTGCTTCTGCTGTTGTCCAGCCCTGCTCCTGTGTGCACCTTGAGATGGAGTTCTCTGTGCCTGAAGAAAGACAGGCACATCATGGCGAGGAGAGCCCTGGCATGCATGCTCTCTCTCCTCCCTCCTCTCCTCCTTCCTCTCATTCACTCCTCTTTCCTCAGTTTTGCTCACTCCTCAGCTCATGCTTTGCTCATCTCCCCAGGGCCCACACACCCTTTGGCAGGCCAACTCAGTCTTTAGGTTGGAGGTATGTTTGTTTGGTGCCTGTTTTTTTAAAAAACAAATCCCGATCTCCCAGGGAACCCACAATGACCTAAAACAAATCCTGATCTCCCAGGGAACCCATAATGACCTCACACAGAACCCTGGTTGAGAAACCCTGATCCCCCCACCCCCCAATCTTTAATCCTTGCTTTTAATTTATTTATTTTTTTAAAAAAAGAAAAAATCTCACCCTTGTAAACAAATTCTTAATGAAAAAATGAAAAAAACAAGATTTAGATTTAGATTTTATTTAATTTGTATACCGCCCTTCTCCCTAGGGACTCAGGGCGGTTCACAGGGCATATATAAATTACGATACAAAAGTTAAAATAAGATTAAACCAATGCCCAGTTAAAAAACAATAATACAATGCCAAGAACAACAATTTTAAAAGCCCATGTTCCCCCATCAGGCCAGACCAGCTAATTCAAATAAGTGGGTCTTCAGGCCGCGACGGAAGGTTCGGAGGTCTGATGTCATCTGGAGCTCCACCGGCAGTTGATTCCATAGTGCCGGAGCGCCCACAGAGAAGGCCCTCCCCCTGGGGGCCGCCAGTCGGCATTCCCTTACCGGAGGCACCCTGAGGAGGCCCTCTCTGTGGGAACGCACAGGGCGGAGGGGAGTTGACGCCGGCAGCAGGTGGTCCCTGAGGTAACCCGGACCCATGCCATGTAAGGACTTAAAGATCATAACCAAGACCTTGAACCTCACCCGGAAGACAACTGGTAACCATTGCAGCTCGCGGAGCAAAGGTGTAACATGGGAGTACCGGGAAACTCCCAAGACAACTCTCGCGGCCGCATTCTGTACCAGTTGGAGCCTCCAAGGGAAGCCCCATGTAGAGAGCATTACAGTAGTCAAGGCGAGAGGTCACGAGCGCATGAGTGACCGTGCACAGGGCATCCCGGTCCAGATAGGGCCGCAACTGGCGCACCAGGCGAACCTGGGCGAAAGCCCCCCTAGTCACGGCTACTATATGATCTTCCAGGGTAAGCCGTGAATCTAGGAGGACTCCCAAGTTGCGAGCCCTATCCATGGGGGGTAAGAGCTCACCCCCCATAGAAAGAGATGGAACATTTTGTATGTCCCGGGATGCCGGAATGCACAGCCACTCAGTCTTGTCAGGGTTGAGTTGTAGTCTGTTCCTCCCCATCCAGACCCGAACCGCCTCCAGGCAACGGGACATCACAGCGAGGGCATTACTGGGGTGGTTTGGGGTCGAAAAGAAAAGTTGGGTATCATCGGCATATTGATGATACCCAACTCCAAAACCACGAATGATCTCACCCAGCGGTTTCATGTAGATGTTGAACAGGAGAGGCGAGAGAACCGACCCCTGAGGAACTCCACAAACGAGAGACCTAGGGGCCGATCTCTGCCCCCCTGCCAACACCGACTGCGAGCGTCCCAGGAGATAGGAGGAGAACCACTGAAGAACTGTGCCTCCCACTCCCAATCCCCTGAGACGCCGCAGCAAGATACCATGGTCGATGGTATTGAAAGCCGCCGAGAGGTCTAATAGGACTAGGACAGAGGAATATCCCCTGTCCCGCGCCCTCCAGAGATCATTCACCAGAGCGACCAATGCCGTCTCCGTGCTGTACCCGGGCCTGAAACCCGATTGGTAGGGGTCCAGATAATCCGCTTCATCCAGGACCAGAGGGAGCTGATGCGCCACCACACTCTCAACAACCTTCGCAAGAAAGCGAAGGTTGGAGACTGGACGAAAGTTGTTCAATACAGCTGGGTCCAAGGCAGGCTTCTTGAGGAGAGGTCTCACCACCGCCTCCTTCAAGACGGTGGGGAAATAACCCTCACTCAAGGAAGCAGATATAACCGCCTGGAGCCAGCCTCGTGACCTCTCCCTAGCTGCATAAACCAGCCAGGAAGGGCACGGGTCCAACAAACATGTGGAGGAGCTCAGCCTCCCCATAATCCTGTCCACTTCATCAGGGGTCACAGAATCAAACTCTTCCCAGGTAACATTGACAAGACCGCCCGTGTCCTGATCGCCTGACTCTGCCCAGTTGGAGTCCAAACCGGTCCGAATCCGAGCGATTTTATCCGACAGATGTTGACTAAATTCCTCGGCACGACCCTGCAAGGGATCCTCCCTCACCTCCTGATTAAGAAGTGAGCGAGTCACCCTAAACAGGGCAGCCAGGCGATTATCTGCGGACGCGATGAGGGTGGAGAAGTAATTACACCTCGCCACCCTCATCGCTGCGAGATAAGACCTAATGTAGGTTCTTAACCGCAACCGGTCGGGTTCGGATCGGCTAGACCTCCAACGGCTCTCTAGGCCCCGTTTCCGACGCTTCATCTCCCGGAGCTCCGCGGAGAACCATGGAGCTCGCTGGGATCTGCGCCGGGTCAGGGGCCGCAAGGGTACAACCCGGTCAAGTGCCTCAGTGGCTGCCCTTTCCCAGGCTTCCACTAAGGCATCCGCCGAGCTGTGAGCAATGGAGGCAGGTGGGGACAAGCTGTCTTTCTTTTCAGTTACTGATATTTAATGGATTAAAGTACAAAAACTGGGTGGAGGTGGTGTTCTTATAGGCAGGAGCATTCCTACTTCTAAGAACTGCCTCTGACAGCTAGAGAGTAATTCTCTCAAGCACTTTTTCCACCAGGGATTAACAGGGCTGTCTTATAATCAGTTCCCCTACTGAAGGCATCAGTAATTTCATTTGAACTTTGGTGGATCTTTCAGGTCTTTCATTTTCATTCTACAAACTTGAGATACAAATGTATACTTTTAAAAAGCATGAGTCAAGAGTTAAGTAGGCTGTACTAAACAGCAATAT
Source organism: Vipera ursinii (assembly GCF_947247035.1). NCBI lineage: Eukaryota > Metazoa > Chordata > Lepidosauria > Squamata > Viperidae > Vipera > Vipera ursinii. The sequence continues at coordinate 222,060,892 of NC_139513.1, read as the reverse complement.
CTCTACTGCAATGGAGGAAAAAGTGCTTCCTTGCATTTTTCTAGCTTACTTTGGATGGTGGGGAAAGACCTCTGCATTCAAGTGACATGCATGTGGAGAGAACGTCATAAAGGGAGGGAATTTTGCCCCATCAGTCTCTCCACATGTGAAAGAATTCAGTGTTTCTAGAGGGAAAGGTTGACCTTCAAGGAATAAATGGATATCCCACATAATCTTCTCCAGTTGGACTCCTACAGTTAGACTCTCTTTCAAGTACTGTATGTTGGGTATTGCAAACCTTCCAAAATTCCCCAGCCTTTCTGCTGCCAGGAGAATTTCGGGAATCAAAATTTTGTTCATTTGTGTTCAAAGAGGTTCCCTGCCCCAAAGCATACTCTTATTGATTCCTTTCCTTCAGGAGCTCCATACCTGTTTAAACTGTCACATTAGCTGAAAAAATTGTTGTTGTTAGCTGCGAAGTTGTGTCCGACCCATCGCGACCCTATGGACAACATTCCTCCAGGCCTTCCTGTCCTCTACCATCTTCTGGAGTCCATTTAGGCTCATGCCTACTGCTTCAGTGACTCCATCCAGCCACCTCATTCTCTGTCATCCCCTTCTTCTCTTGCCCTCAATCTTTCCCAGCATTAGGCTCTTCTCCAGTGAGTCCTTCCTTCTCATTAGGTGTCCAAAGTATTTGAGTTTTAGCTTCAGGATCTGTCCTTCTAAAGAGCAGTCAGGGTTGATCTCCTCTAGGACTGACCGATTTGATTGCCTTGCAGTCCAAGGGAAAAAATAGCTGAAAAAATATTTATATGCAAAAAAAGATTATTGAACAAAAAGCAGGAATATAACCATTGAAATTGCATGAAACAATGTTGACAAAGCTTAAGACATAGCCTGAATTTCAGAAGCAAGAGCTTAAAAGGCATGCCCCATCTATTTGGAAACAGTCTCTACCTCATATGTGAATATTTTATCAATGTTTTTGATCATGTCGCTCTGGGTGGCTTTGAAGAACAGAATGCTTGTGATAATTCCCTTGTTGTAGCGTTGATATCTCTGTGTCATTATGGCTTCTCTGAAAATGGCTAAAATAATTAAAGAAAGGAGAGCACCAGACATCAGAAGACGAGTTGCATATCTTGTATGTCACCTTCTGGAAAATGGTTCCACAGCCATGAAAAGCTATTCTAATACAGAGAATAAAATATGCTACCTGTATTGAAGATGTTTGTTTGGAAATTAATCACAATGAGTTCATTTAAAGTGTGGGAAGAATCCAGAGAAAGAAATATTTTGGGGGATATTAAAAAGGCAAAATATATTTCCCCATAGGAATAATGGAGAAGCTCCACAAAAAGACAGAAACCAGCCCCAGCCCTCTCCCACCAGCAGAAAACTCAGCAGAGGCCAGCTTTCAAAAATGCAAATTCAGTAATCTTTTCAGAAAGGTTAGAGCCTTCCAACTAGAAACTGAAGAGATTAGGAAGACAAAGACACCTAAAATCTACATACCCCACCCAAATTCTAAGAACAGGAAACATAATAGGATTAACCCACCAATACCAAAGGGACATACTCAGACTCAGGTCAAAGTACCTGACACAGGAAATACAAAGCCTCAGACAGGAACAGGATACCACCTCAAAAGCCCAAGAAGGTACAAAAACCCACCACTCCCAGCAACATGTGGTCAGCTTTCCCAGAGCCACGCTTCTGTCTGGCTCTGCTCTTCATTAAACTACAATCTTCTTTCTAAAGCAGTCTCCATTTTGTTTATTCCCAGCTTGGACTGGACCCTGATGAAGATTTTTCCTTCAACAAAAGCTTACTCCCTAACAGGCCTATGCAATGCTTCAAAACTGCATTGCAAAGTTACATTGTGTCCCCCCACACACACACACTTTTAAAAAGCAAAACAAAGTTGCTATGTTGTGTTGCTTTGTTTTGTTTTACTTCACCTCACCTCTGACATCTCCTCCATCAGTTTCAATAGCTGGAAGTGTTTTCTGCCTATACATAGAAGCTTCTTCTAGCTAATGGAGCTACTGTTCATCACCTCTATGACATAAAGCACCTTCTTTCAATGAGGCGAATCATGGCTCACTAACTCATTCTGTATACTGGTAAGGAAAGGATGGGATGCAGTTCATTCCTGAGTAGATACAGTATTTGTAATCTGCTGGAAGCCACAAAGCAAACAGGAGGGTAGTTTGACCTGTCGGACTTAAAACATTTGCATTCATTCCCATAAGCTGCAGAGACACCACAATCTGATATGAAAGTGTATTTAAGACATCACCCTAAGACAAACTCAAGTTAATAGGCCAACAAAGAATTAATTATAGTTATTGAACAACTGAAATACAGCCCATACATCAAAGGAAGGAAGGAAGGAAGGAAGGAAGGAAGGAAGGAAGGAAGGAAGGAAGGAAGGAAGGAAGGAAGGAAGGAAAAGAAAGAAAGAAAGAAAGAAAGAAAGAAAGAAAGAAAGAAAGAAAGAAAGAAAGAAAGAAAGAAAGAAAGAAAGAAAGGCACTCCAGGAAATCACTTATAACTGGTAACTAAACCATAGACAGATATTTGATACTTCCACTGAGAGAGCAGTATTTGTTTGCTGACCTTTACTTGTTAGTAAAGTCTCGTTTGGATTTTGTTTTTGTTGATTAAGTACAGCTTCATACCAAAAAGACCTTTAGTCCTATTATGGTGCACATGCTTTCCATTTAGAGCAGAGGTGTCCAACCTTGGCAACTTTAACATTGTGGACTTCAACTCCCAGAATTCCCCAGCCAGCATGTACTTTACTATTTATAAAATAATACATTCATTACAAATACTAATTTGTTAAAAATAATTTAACAAATATTAAACCTGCAGTAAAAATTTCCAAAGGCTTTCCAGAGAGGTTTTTCGTGTGCCTAAACCCCAGCACTGCAGAAGCCTGGCAGCATGGAACACAAGTTGAACACACTTACAAGTCTCAGAAGCACTTCAGGTAGCTGATAGGAAAGAAGGGGTTAAGGGGATGTTGTTCAAACTGTTCAGACATTTATCTGAAACCTTTCTTTTATTCCTTACCCCGATTATTTTCAAATAAAATAAATTAAAACAGGGAGGCAAAATAGTACAATATCATTCCTGTTATTTATATAATCCTCAAAAAGACTTCAGGCTTCCCACAAAGTTGGCAAGAATAATAAACTCTGAACACAAATTACCCTTAATATATGAACATAAGCCCCATGAAACTGTCGCTTGAATTCCCCCATAGAATGCTCTCTCTTAGAAGTTTAATTTACTGTTCTCATTGTTAGGACAAGTAAGACCTTATTCTTGAGTCTGGGCTACTTATTTCACTTTTGTAAATAATAATTACATGTGTTTCCAACACTTTAATTGTTTATATTGTATTTCAGACAGCTGCCTTAAGTACTCTACAATTAGAAAAGCGGGGTATAAAGTGAAGAAATAAATTGAGCATGAATATTAATAAATCAGATGCATGCCATTGTACAGTGTGTGAAAGCCTGCCCAAACAGAAGCCAAGAATTGGTTGCTGCAGAATTGGGGGAGAGAGTACCTAAAATATTTAAGATAATTTTGACTTGGGTTGCTGTAGGAATATTCTACTCCTTCCTGAACTAACTAGAGCAAAAAGTCACATAAAGTAGGTACCCTGCTAATGAAGATCTAGCTTAGAAATATCTTGAAATGATTTTATTATTATTATTATGTGTTCCTCCCTTCTTTATCCTTTTTCTTCACTAAGGACACTGAATACTATAATCAGTTATGAAACACTTAAATGCTCAAGTTTATCATTATTCTTAAACGTTAACTTATCTTAACTGTTCCTACCACTGCATTCTTGGCAGAGAACTCTGACATTCTTCCTGAAGTTGTTGGAGGCACTCACAGCTCCAACTGGCCCTACTACCACTGGGATCCCTTTGGCTTTTACTTTCTCCCTAGTTCCTCCTTCAGGCCTTGGTGCTTCTCCACCTTCTCAAACTCCTTCTTTCTGATGTTGCTGTCACTTGGCACCACTGCTGTCACTACCGCTGTCTTCTAGTCCTTATTTACTACCACAGTGTCTTGTTGATTGACTAGTACCTGCCTGCCCATCTGGATCTGAACATTCCATGGGATTTTATTTTCCATGATCTTCTGTGGAATCTCACCTCCTGATCTAGGAGTGTCCTAGCCCACACACTGCAGATGTTCCCATATACAATGTCAGCTACTTGGTTGTGCCATTCACTGTATGCTGCTCCCGACTGCATCTTATATCCTGCTATTATGTGATGAAGTGTCTCTGCAGTCTGCATTTCAGGTTCTGTCTAGTGTGATTAGAATCTGGCTTCTTTGGATCTGATGCTCATGTCTGTTCTTGTGCCACTATGATCAGCACCGCATTGCTATGTTTTAGTCCAGCCCTTTTCAGCCACTCTTTGGTTTTCCCAGCTTTTGCTACTTCAGTTAGGTCTCAATAGTACATCCCATGCAGAATATTTTACCATGGCACTTCCTCTGCTTGGTCTTCCTCCTCAGCATTCTCTCAGCAGGTCATCCTACAGATGCATCCCTGAATGCTCTGAGATTCATCTAGGACAGTGGCTTTGATGTTCACCAGATCCCAGCCACCCTCTTTACGGCTGGTGTACAGTCTGGTGTACGGCTGGTGTACAGTATGGCTGATGTACTGTATTGGATGTGGGATGGAAACTCCATACATTGTGAGGAGCTTGTTAGTCTTCAGAACATCAGTCTCTATGTCTGCTCACTATACCAGCAGGTTTCTGATAACTGGCAGGGCATATATGTTGATGGTGTGGATCTTACTTTTTGCATTGAGCTGACATTTCAGCACCTGTCTTATCCTTTGGGATATTTGGATGTTGCTGTCTTCTTGCCTTCTCCTTATTGTTCCCATGTGACTGTGGGATACCAAGGTACTTGTAGGTGGTCTGAATATCTATTATATGGCCCGCTGGTGCTTCCACGTCATCTACCTTAACTAACTTTCCTCTGTTTACTACGTACCATACGCTGACACTGCTCCAGTCCAAATGACATTCCAATCTCCTCACAATATACCTGTATCAGGTGGATCAGTGACTTAATGTCTTGTTCACTCTTAGCATACAGCTTGATATCATCCATAAACAGGAGGTAGTTCCCACTCTGTCATTTTCTTGGCAAGATTTTAGAAGTGTTTTGCCATTACCTGCTGGTGCTGAGAGAGGTTACCCAGTTAGCCCTCTGCCTAAGATGGGGCTACAACACTCCATTCTTGGTTAGGTCTCTGTACAATAACTGTTGTTTTTTTTAAAGAAAAGAACAGTAATTATATTTTCCCACCAACCATATGGAAGGGATTTTTCAGAAAAGGGTATAATCCTCTTTTCTTTTCAGAACACTTAAAAATACATCACTGAATATGCCAGTACAGGTTTAATCTCTGCTTTCAACATTTCAGTATTTGGATCTATTAAGAACATACTTGTTCAAGATCATATTATAGTATTTATCTTTCAAGGAACATAAAGAGATCCTTCATATGTCATATTTTCCTGTTATGTTTTTGGTTTAAGCTTTAGTAGTATGCTTTATCTTATTTTTACAAAACGTTGTAAGACACTTTATGTGTTGAAAGGAAGGATATGCACCTTTAAATATCAATAAAAATTAAGAATAAATCTGTCACATTTTATACATAATGATTTACATTATCTGTCTTGTTTTCAATATCATATACAACTAACCAAATTACTGAAATTGAGTCATTCTGTACTCAACGCTTTGTGTACATGCAATTATGTTTTTCAATCTATGCTCATGTGCAACCAGGCAAAGGTTTCCTTTTTGAAACATTCCTTTTTGAAGGATACTGGCTTTTTCTTTGTAAAACAGAAGATTAAACTGCAGCCTCTTACCGGGGCATAAAACAATGGCAACAATAGTAAAGATGTTGCCACCTCCAAGTGCTGTGCGGAAGCCTTGGTTTGTTCTTGGCATTAAGATGGCAAGTTTGCGGGAGACTAACAAAATCTCTTTTGCTCTTTAACTTTGAGCTAACTATGATTGGAGAGATTGTGATTTATTTAACTATTACTACTAGCAAGAAGAGCTAATAAAAATATGTTTTTAATGCTAGTTTTTACCAAAGTTAGATGCCATCTTGGAAAACATTTGCTCTGAAAGACATTATATGGTTTTAAAATAAATACAGAATGAAATTAATCCAAAAACAGACAGCATTCTCCCTTGAATTCCATAAAATCTAATTGACTCTGAAATGTAAATCAGCCACTGATTTACAGGAAAGTAATTATTATAAAATGTAACATAAGTTATTGCCTGTATTGGAATAGCTCACTGCGAATGTTCTATGTATTATAAGTACTTGAAATTAGGCACATATATTGTGTAGTGTAGGTGGCAGCAGAGGTATGCAAGCCCTCTAGGTCAGGGGTCCCCAACCTATGGTCCACAGCCTGGTACCCCCCCCGGGAATACCTGGGGAGCACCTCACACAGGTGCTGGCAGCCCATTTGCCTATGCGCGTGGATGCTAGTGCTGCCATCGTGTGTGTGCCCATTTGCACATGCTTGTGTGGGGTTGCACATTTCCCTGCTGCTCCCTTTCCTTCTGAGCCACCAAGTCGGAAAGGTTGGGGAACTCTGCTCTAGGTACTTCCTGCCAATTAGTGATCGTCAATATTTTTGCAGCTTATACTGTAAATGGAATCCCTACTTTTAATATAGTAATTATTAGAGACCACCCTATCATTTGTTTTGTTGTTTTCAAATAATTTTATTAAGATTACAATTGGAAAAGTAAAACTAATATAGATGACAAAAGATAAAGAAAAATAGAAAGTGCAGGAAAAAATAAAGAAGTAAAAAATACAAATTAAAAAAGAACAAAGTAACTTCCTCCTTCATCAAAACAAGTACAATCCATTTTACTAAATTATCACCATTTCTTGTGATACAACAAACACAGTCTTCTTCCCATGACCCATTTTTTAACTAAGATATTTAAAGCCTTGTTATTCATTCTTAGTTAGCAAGTTTATTAATGGCTACCAAAAATAACTACATAACTATTTTAACCTTGATCACATAACCCAACTCTCTGTTCCATCCTGTCCCTTTTAACAATATTAGGTTTTAATCTCTTGAAATAATGTACTTGAGCTTGATTTCTTTTCATCTTCCCTTTATTTCTTCTCAGCCAATCCTTATGGACTTCAACTCCCAGAATTCTTCAGCCAGCCCTGGCTGGCTGAGGAATTCTGGGAGTTGAAGTCCACAATATCAACTACACTGTCCCCTAATTCCGGATCAACAAAGTCTTAAAGTTGCCAAGTTTGAAGACCCCTGTTATAGAGTGTCATATTTAAAAACACCTTTAATTGAATTTCAGTCTTATCTAGTAAAGTTTGTTTTTCTTCTGTAACAGAAACTATATTTCAAAAACAGTAAAAATAATTCCAAAGGTGATTAAAGAGATAAGGTTTGGTAGACTTTCTTCCATAAAAAGGCTGTGTTATGATTGTGAGATAAGATGGAATCCTTATCACTCAATTCAGAAGCCAATCTCAAAAATTTCTGTTCCTGCAATCTATTCAAAAGGAATGGTTGTATGGAGTACGAAAGAATTATTTCATGGTCTCTCCTTGCTCTAGGGAGACAGTATTGGTTCAGATTCTGCATTCAGCTTTGATCTCCACTGTAAACATTGTCCTGTTCAAAGAGGGACATCTAGCTCACCATGAATCCTCATTGGAAATTCCTATCATTTGTTTTAGGGATAAATTAGAAATAGTGATATAAGCCGCTAACCTAACACCTTGCCAAATCTGTACTTGCAGTGGCCAATTGACTCAATATCTCATTCTACAGGCTCTCAAGATGTTTTTCTGCTCCAAAGAACCACAGCTATGCACTGAGACTATTTCTTCACAAGTGAGAAATAAACAGGTGGATGGAAAGTGACTATGCCTTACAAATAGTGGTGGAGGCAGATTCTACCTGGTTCAATGCTCGAAATGTAAGGAAGCAAGAGTGACACCTGACATTTTTAAGGACCATTTTAGCTATTGAAAGCACTTTTTATAATCTCCCATTTTCTCCATTTTTCTCTGCATTGGCTTTGCTTATTCAAGTCTATACAAGATGTACTTAAGTACAATGGGATGAATTAAAGAAAGCCTTTTCCCTCAATTAGTTTAAAGAAGATTTGTGATAGGCTCAGCATGATATAGCTAAATTTGGGATGTATCACCAGTATGTCCTGTAGTGTCTGCTACATATTTGCATGTCTTTTCAGAGAAAGTAAAAAGAAAAAAGAAAAGTTCTACTTGTTATGCATGAAATCTAGCTGCAGATGGTCTAAATTTTGTGTAGGAGGAAAGAAAAGAAAATCAACTGATATGTACAAAATTAAATAATAGAAAAATGTTTCATAGCTACAACTTTTTTGTTAAACGCATCTTTTAGTGTCCATAAATAATATTATATTGAAGTTTTAAAAGCTGTGTTTTCTTAGTCTGCACTGCATTCCTTCTTGGTTTTGGTTCATCACATAGAAAGAATCCAGTTAGATCAGACCGAGGGTCTATATCAGTGATCATCTAGACCTGTACCAATCGGGTTTCAGGCCCGGGTACAGCACGGAGACGGCATTGGTTGCTCTGGTGAATGATCTCTGGAGGGCCCGGGACAGGGGATATTCCTCTGTCCTAGTCCTATTAGACCTCTCAGCGGCTTTCGATACCATCGACCATGGTATCCTGCTGCGGCGTCTCAGGGGATTGGGAGTGGGAGGCACAGTTTTTCAGTGGTTCTCCTCCTATCTCCTGGGACATTCGCAGGGGGGCAGAGGTCAACCTCAAGGTCTCTCGTTTGTGGAGTTCCTCAGGAGTCGGTCCTCTCGCCTCTCCTGTTCAACATCTACATGAAACCGCTGGGTGAGATCATTCGTGGTTTTGGAGTTGGGTATCATCAGTATGGTGATGATACCAGTTGGGTATCATCAGTATGCTGATGATACCCAGCTTTTCATTTCGACCCCAAACCACCCCAGTGATGCCCTCGACGTGATGTCCCATTGCCTGGAAGCGGTTCGGGTCTGGATGGGGAGGAACAGACTTCAACTCAACCCTGACAAGACTGAGTGGCTGTGCATACCGGCATCCTGGGATATTCAGAATATTCCACCTCTTTCCACGGGGGGGGTGAGCTATTACCCCCCGTGGATAGGGCTCGCAACTTGGGAGTCCTCCTAGATTCGCGGCTTACTTTGGAAGACCATATAGTGGCTGTGACTAGGGGGGGCCTTCGCCCAGGTTTGCCTCGTGCGCCAGTTGCGGCCCTATCTAGACCAGGATGCCCTGTGTACAGTCACTCATGCGCTCGTGACCTCTCGTTTGGACTACTGCAATGCTCTCTACATGGGGCTTCCCTTGAAGACCACTCGGAGGCTCCAACTGGTACAGAATGCAGCCGCAAGAGTTGTCTTGGGAGTCTCCCGATACTCCCATGTTACACCTCTGCTCCGCAAACTGCATTGGCTACCAGTTGTCTTCCGAGTGAGATTCAAGGTTTTGGTAATGGTTTTCAAGGCCCTACATGGCATGGGTCTAGAGTACCTTGGGGATCACCTGCTGCCGGCGTCAACTTCCCTCCACCCTGTGCGTTCCCACAGAGAGGGCCTCCTCAGGGTGCCACCGGTCAGAGAATGTCGTCTGGTGGCCCCCAGGGGGAGGGCCTTCTCTGTGGGTGTCCCGGACTTATGGAATCAGTTGCCGGTTGAGCTCCGGACGGTGCCTGACCTTCGCTCCTTCCGACGTGATCTGAAGACCTATTTATTTGAACAAGCCGGCCTGGCCTGATGGAGGATGTGTTGGGGTTTTTATTATGGTTTTTTACACTATTATTTATTGTTTTAGCTCGGGCTTTGTATTTAATTCTCTTTTAACTTTTGTACTTTGTATTTTATATGTGCCCTGTTCACCACCCTGAGTCCTTCGGGAGAAGGGCGGTATACAAATATAATAAACTATTAAACTAGAGATTGAGTGCCCAAAAAACACCCCACCCCCCAGCCCTCCCCTGCTCTGCCCCACTCTGTCCCCCACCCTACCCCCACTGTTCCCACCCCACCCACCCACAGGGCCATTCACTGCCTCCACGGCCTGCCGCAAATCATCCAGGTGGCCCAGCAGCACCATGGTGGCCATGCCCTCCGCCTGCACCCCACAGCATCAAATGTGCATGATGGGGCATGAGGGCGGAGTGTTGTCCCTGCTGCCCGGTTGCCATGTCATTGGCTATGCTGCTCCACACAGGCTGCACTCGGGGGCAACTCTCCCCCAGGGGGGCTGCTGGTGAGGAGGGGGCCATGGGGGGAGGCAATGGCACACATGCCCACAGAGAGGGCTCTGAGTGCTGCCTTCTGCACACGTGCCATAGATTTGCCACCGCTAGTCTAAATAATCAATGTCCTATTTGCACATCAACCAATCAAATGCCCCAAGGAAATATAGCTTTAAGGAGATATTAAATAGGACAAGGTTTTGGGTTAGATTCTCCCTCCATAGCAATAGTCATAGAAATTAGCTTAGAGAAAAAGTGAAAGATTTATATGATTTGGAGAGAAACCAGAGTAAAAAAAAAATTCAATATAACATACCAGTTGATCAATGGGAAAATATGTGGATAAAGGGACTGAAATTATGTTATATCTTAATTTCCTAGACTTGTGGAAAAGGAAGAAGTGTGAATATGACCTAACATGTTTGAGCCTACATTGCAACCCATTTTGTGGCAAAGATGGGATCAAATCTACTTATTTTTATGCTATTATGTTTGAATATTGCTTACTGCTGCTGCTGCTGCTGCTACTACTACTACTTATTACTACTTTTTCCTTTTTAAATTTTAACAATCATCAAATCAACATCAGAATTTAATTTTTCTGCTTCTCCTACAAAAAGTTCACAAAGGGCTTCCAATTATAGATGGATTTGTTCAGTGTTTTTTCTTTCACAAGGGCCATTAACTTGCCATCATTGCCACTTCTGTCATATTTATTAACCATTCCTCTTTCCAACACTGAGTATACAGTATAAAAGTCATGCTGCTGTTATCGTATATAACAATATAACACATAACAAAAAGGTTTTCAGTCTAAACTGGACATTAATTTTCAAAATATTTTGAATTACATTATTAATTTTCATCCAATATTGCTTAGCTCTTTTGCAACTCCAGAAAAGGTGGTAAAAGGTTCCTATTTTACATTTCCAGAAGCTATTTGGGGGTCCATATTATTTGGGCATAAATGAAACTAAACCAGAGAATCCCAACCTTTCCGGCTTTGCAGAGCAGCAGGAGGGGGAGAGGGGATCATTCCACACAAGTGGCTGGGCAGCACGCACACATGCACAGCTTCATTTGCATGGACAGTATGCATACGTGCCCACCAGTAATGCAAATGGAGCACACATGCACACGCTTGATCACTGTTGTGCATGCACATGCAGACTCTCAGCCACTCAGTATCATGCCACCCCCACCCATTGATTAAGAATAAGTTGAAGTGCGCACAGAAGTCTCAGGATACTCCCAAAACACCCTCTGTAAATCAACTGGATCCACCAAGCACATAGGGCAGACTGATTGAATAGATTTAGTTTCCCTAAAGAAGGGAGGAGCACCAGAAAGCTCTGCAGAAATTAAACAGTGATCTGACCACCACAAAGAACACAAGTTAATATTCTTAATCCTCATATTGTATCATAATATTTTAAAGACAAAACCCGATCTAAGATCACTGATATTGTCAGGGCCCACCACAAATCCTCATCCTAAGAAAGTAGAACTCGTGGAAGCCATTTCTTCCAAAAGGAACTTTTATTAGGAGAAACTGATAGCAGGCAAAATAGACAGGATCTGAGGGTTTCCTGCTCAGATCGATAGGTTAAAAGTGTCCCAAGCAAACCTCACCCCGAAGGTTCATCCGGCAGTTCACATGGTCCAATCCCCAGGTGTTAAGTGCATTGTTATGGCGGCTTTCACACCGTCCTTTTCGAACGCAGAGATAAACAACCAGTGCTGGAGGCGCATTCCTTTCTTCTTCCTCCCCTTTCAAGCTGACATCAAGGGGAGAGATAGTTCACAAGGAAAGTATGCAGAAACAGCAAAGTGTTACAGTGTAGCAATAGAAAGAAAACAGAGCAATAAACCCAAGCGCTTCCCTCCTCCCTCCAGGAGTATGTCAGAACTCAGAATTATAGAGAGAGCAGAGACTGAGTTAAAGATAGAAAGGGGTTCCCTTAGAATATGGGTTCTGACAGATAGGTGCCATTCCCTTAAATCAGTGGATCTCAACCATTTTGGCACCAGGGACCAGTTTCATGGAAGGTAATTCTTCCATGGACTTGCGGGGAGCGGGGGGAAGAGGAGCATGCAACACAGATCAGAACATTCCATCTCTTTCCATGGGGGGTGAACTATTACCCCCTGTAGATAGGGCTCGCAACTTGGGAGTCCTTCTAGATTCACGGCTCACTTTGGAAGACCATATAGTAGCTGTGACTAGGGGGGCCTTCGCCCAGGTTCGCCTGGTGCGCCAGTTGCAGCCCTATCTAGACCGGGATGCTTTATGTGACCTCGTGACCTCTCGTCTGGACTACTGCAATGCTCTTTACATGGGGCTGCCCTTGAGGACCACTCGGAGGCTCCAACTGGTACAGAATGCAGCCGCGAGAGTTGTGTTGGGAGTCTCCCAATACTCCCATGTCACACCTCTGCTCTGTGAGCTGCATTGGTTACCAGTTGTCTTCCGGGTGAGATTCAAGGTACTGGTAATGGTGTTTAAGGCCCTACATGGCATGGGTCCGGAGTACCTTAGGGAGCACCTGCTGCCGGCATCAACTTCCCTCCGCCCTGTGCCACAGAGAGGGCCTCCTCAGGGTGCCACCGATCAGGGAATGTCGATTGGTGGCCCCCAGGGGGAGGTCCTTCTCTGTGGGCGCCCCGGAGCTATGGAATTGGCTGCCGGTTGAGCTCCGGATGGCGCCCGTCCTTCGCTCCTTCCGTCGCGATCTGAAGACACTCTTATTTGAACAAGCTGGCCTGGCCTGATGGGGGATGGGTTGGGTTTTATGGTCATTTTTAATATTTGTATTTACTGTTTTTAGTCAGGCATATGTTTAATTTTCTTTTAACTTTTGTATTTTTGTATTTTTTATATATTTGCCCTGTTCACCGCCCTGAGTCCCTCGGGAGAAGGGCGGTATATTAATAATAATAATAATAATAATAATAATAATAATAATAATAATAATAATAATAATAATAATAATAATAATAATAATAATTATTATTATTATTATTATTATTATTATTATTATTATTATTATTATTATTATTATTATCTGGAGTTTATAGCAGGGTTCACACTCCTATGAGAATCTAATGCCTCTTGATCTGAGGTGGAGCTGAGGCAGTGGCATTAGCGCTGGGGAGCAGCTGCAAATACAGATGAAGCTTCGCTTGCTCGCACATCGCTCACTTGCAGATGTGCGGCCTGGTCCTTATTCCTGAGGGTTGGGGACCCCTGACTTAAATAACCAAGGTCAGGTCCATGGTTGTCATAGCTGCCATGACTCTCAAGCTACTTTAGGTTCTACACTAACTGAAGGCACATTGAAGTCTCCTTGAACCAATAGCCTAGGAAATGTTTCCTCAGCCCAACAATGCCATATAGCAGGGTAGGCAGGGAAGCCACTGCCCAGTATAAAGACCACAGCAGGAGCAGCAATCCCAATTGAATCCTATAACTCAATTTAACAAACAGGATATGCTGCCAGTTATCTATGGGGCGGCACCTCTGAAATCTATTATAACTTTCTGAATGAGACCAGCCATTCCACCCTTCCTGCCTTTGGGCAGAAACTAGTTCCACACCTGAAAACCCAGACTGGTATAACTTTAAAAATAGAACTGCCTCTTGTCATCCATCTAAGGCCATCCACAAGCTGTAGTCACAACTGTGACAACCCATTATTTGTTTAATTTTTTTTTGTTGCTAACAAAGAATTAAAGGGAGACGGATATGGCCATTTCTGTTTGAAATGGCCATATCACTCTCCCTTTAATTCTTTGTTAGCAATATATATGTATATGTATATGTGCCGAGTGCTGCGTAACAGAGTGAGCGCCTGTTACTCGTCCCAGCTTCTGCCAACCTAGCAGTTCGAAAGCACGTAAAAATGCAAGTAGAAAAATAGGGACCACTACGGTGGGAAGGTAACAGCGTTCCATGCGCCTTTGGCGTCTAGTCATGCCGGCCACATGACCATGGAGATGTCCTCGGACAAGCGCTGGCTCTTTGGCTTTGAAACGGAGATGAGCACCGGCCCCTAGAGTTGGAAACGACTAGCACGCATGTGCGGGGCAACCTTTACCTTTACCTATATGTATATGTATATGTATATGTACTGTATATGTATAATACATTCCATATCTGCCCTCTTATCCATTGTACAATTATGGATGAGGGTGTCCTTATTATAGGCAGACCTTAAATTTAGCCCCAGGTTATGACACTATCTGAACCAGAATGTTTTGACATAGTCCAGGATCTTGTTCCTGCTGAAAAGTCCTCCATCTTTGTGACATGAAAGGAATGTGGATGAGTTGGCAGCTTAATCTTTAGTAACCCCCCCCCCTCTGTGGAGTACTCTTTTCCAGAAGTACAAGTGGCCACCACTTTTTAAAAATTCTGGAAACAACTTAAATCACTTTTATTTTAAGGAGGTTTGACTTTAACTGACTGATTGTGGGCAAATTGATTACATTCTATTCTTTGCTTCTGATGGGGTTTTATAACAATGCTGGGGAGGAGCAATAGCTCTTTCTTTTTTGAATTTTCGTTTTAGTTAGTGATACTGACCAGAATCCTCTGAGACTGAGGTGAGTTACCGTACATGGGTGTGCAAAGGCAGCAGTTCTTTGAAATTCATGCAGCTGCACCTAATGCCAGGATCATGCAACTACTGCAAAGAGTTGTGCATTCCTTAAGGAGGGGAAAGGTTGCTGATTTTATGCATTGTAAAAAGATGCTGGGTTTGCTTTCTCATGCAGTCTGAAGCTTCCCCCCCCCCGCCCCCCAGCACAAATCTGAACTACTGGACAACCTTAATTCGCTTCCCCCTCCCAAATATAAACTACTGGACAACCTTAATTCATATCAATATTTTAAAGTATGCTATCTCTTGAATCTAGAGGCTGTAATACAGCCAGATCTGAATGTACAGTATTTACTTCTATGCCAGTTTACTAAAGTAAAATGTAGCACCAGACAAGATTAACATATACTTATATAATGTGTATAACATAATGTGTATATATGTGTGTGTGCATGTATGCATGCAGTATACACATACATAATAATACTTGGGAATAGAATGATTTTGCTATCAAAGCAAAATTTCATGGTTCCGAAAGATGAAACTCTTCGAAAGAACTTCAAGGCATTGTTTACCTTAAAGAATCTGATGTTCTTGCTTTGACACAAAGATTCCCTCTTACCTTATTTTCTAAACTCACATCACGACCAAATGCTCAGGGCTTAGCTAAGCAGGGCTAAGAGCCTCCTGGAAGTGAGGACTGGAGGTTCCTTTTTTCTCTCCAAACTATTCCCAATCAATATATCAACATCTGGAGGCATGTGTTCATCTGTTTGATTTTGGAAGCTATAAACTAGTCAACAAGAGCCTTGGTGGAGCAGTGGGCTAATGCCTCCTTAAGTAACACCAGCTGCCTGCAATTAGTGCAGGTTCGAGTCCCACCAGGCTCAAGGTTGACTCAGCCTTCCATCCTTCTGAGGTAGGTAAAATGAGGACCCAGATTGTTGGGGGCAATAAGCTGATTTTGTAATAATGCCGCTTGGGGGGGGCAAAAGCCCTAATAAGCAGGCATATACATAGAATGAAGCTATTGCTAAGTACATTGATTTGTGCTTTAGATTGTAAACCGCCCTGAGTCTTCAGAAAAGGGCGGGATATAAATGGGATTAAAAAAAAAAGATAGGTGGCGTGTGTGTGTGCACACACGTGTGTTTTACAGGTAAAAATATGCTTGCCATACACATTCAAATCACAAAAGGAATCTGGGCAAATACTGTCCCAGGTTTAGAATCCCTACCAAGTTCATGGATTAATTTTTGCAGTTACTTTCTAAGCCATTTCTGGTAGCCCCAAAGATATATGCAGATTAGTTTAAAAACACCCCCCCCCCCAAAAAAAATGGCTGTATTTTACTGTCTGCTTTAGCTTGTGACTTTTAGGTACTTCAAAGATTTGCCTCCCTCAACCCTATTCCATGTGTGTAAATTTTGGTCAATTTACTCCGCTCAAGGTCCCACCGGGAAAGTAAACCCACACTGTGATGACCAGAAATAGAGATAGTTTATGGGACCCTTTTCTAGGAAATATTTGGCTGATCCTATAAAACATAAGTATTACTTAGACATTTTTTTAAGGATAACAATTATTTTAGATTAGATTATCTACAAATTTATCTACGGTCAGATTACTGTATCTGCCTATGGCCACAATTGCCTCCTCCTCCTCCTCCTCCTCCTCCTCCTCCTCCTTAGTTTAAAGGATTTTCAAGTATAATTTGATTTTAAGCTGATTTGCTGTGATGGTTTTATATAAGACTTTTTAAAAAATAACTAGCTATCCCTTACATTTTAACTTTAATTCCTACAGATTTCTCATTTTTAAATCCATAGAATAACTGCAGATCATTAGGTACTTTATTCAGACTATGTGATGACAAAGGCTGTCTTTGTCTGTTTGTCTGTCTTTATCTTCTTAACTTTCAGCTATTTATCTTTTTACATCAACACATAGCTTTCTCCTCTACAATATTTCCTGGATTGTCTACATGGCTATGTTACATGAACCCACAATCAATTTCCAGGAAATTATATTGGGAAGCAACTTTTGTGCAAAGTGCCCCCAGTTCTTACAAGGACATAACACCTTTTGAAGGTTAAAAATATATAGAAGCCCCCACTACATAAGCTCCTCGCCTTCCCATTCAATATTTCAGAGGAAGTAAAACACTAAACCAAAGTTTGTTTAGTGTTAGTATTCAGACAGGCATAGATTCTGTTGGAAGTGAAATTAGCCCTACTGGATCCGACTTACAAAATCCATCCAGCCTCTAGATATCGGCAAAGAGATCTAACTCTCATCCTAGTAATATACTTGTGTCAAAAGATGTTTCCACCACAAACTGGGATTGAATTCTTTGACTCTTAGCTATTAGCAGGATATATTTCTCTCCATTAAAATGTTCCATCTTTTTTTTAAAAGCCATGAACATCAAACAGGAAAAGGATACCTGATGTTCAGCTATAATGCCAGCATGATTAGAATATGCATTTTAGCAAGTATTCCTAAGCACACACGCTAAGATGTAGACTTTGTTGTTGAAGAGTGGAGCTTATTTTTGTGTAAACATGCACAGAATTTCATTGTTAATCTCTCCAACTGGATAGTGGCCAAGTGCTTAACATTCTCCCAAACAGACTTGTAGGCTGTTTTAACAGGTTGATGTATGCATGCATCAAGAGTAATAGTGCCATGTGTTCAAAACAACAACTGTCATCTTTATATACGAGTTTCCTTAATGAATAAATTCCTTTTCAAAGCACTTACTTCAGCTGTGTTTCAAAAGGACTGATACTTTTTATTGTAGCTTTTGTAAGCATATGGTTGATTACAATACTCTATTGTATTTGCATGTTTTCTTTTTCCCTCCTCCCCATGCCATTTTCCTTCTGCATTGTGGCTTTTTATATTGAAAGCCTGAGGATCTACTGTTTGGCTCTAATTATCAAGTAGGTTGCCCTGAGATACTTTCTGGCTGAAGGATTTTAATAAGAATACATTAAATAAATAAAATAAAAATAAATACTGTTCACAGAATTACTATTCTGGAGCAAACCTTTAGAACAGGCATGTCAAACTCATGACATCACGTGATGTTGCGTGACATATCACAACTTTTTCCCCATTGCCAGCAATGGGGTGGGCGCAGTTTCAGCATGACACATCCGGCCCGTGGGCCGGCAGTTTAACATGCTTGCCTTAGAATAACACATTACTCACACAGAGAGGGCCTCCTCAGGGTACCGTCGGCTAGACAATGTTGGCTGGCGACCCCCAGGGGGAGAGCCTTCTCTGTGGGAGCGCCAGCCCTATGAAACCAGCTCCCCCCTGAGCTTCGGATGGCCCCAGATCTCCAGTCCTTTCGCCACGGCCTCAAAACACTCCTTTTCCACCTGGCTGACCTGGACTGACAGGGATTTTAATTATGTTTTTAATTTTTAACTCTAATTTTTTTAATTTATTTTAATTTTAATTTTAATTTATTCTACAGGGGCCATTAATTTAATTTTTATTTTAACTTCTGTATTATTATATGTTATTGTTGTTAGCCGCCCTGAGTCCTTCGGAAGATAGGGCGGCATATAAGTCCCAATAATAAATAAATAAATAAATAAATAAATAAATAAATAAATAAATAAACAAACAAACAAACAAACAAACAAACAAACAAATAAATAAATACTGTAATTTTGCAAATTCCAAAAATTAGTCTGCCTGCTACTAATATCTCAGTACTGTATTTGTGGTCATTTGACACACAAAGAGTGTCAAACTGCCAGCCGGCGGGTCGGAAGTGTCACGACTAAACCACGCCTACCCCATTGCTGGCAATGGGGAACAAGCTCCGATATGTCATGCACTGTCACGTGATGTCGTGAGTTTGACATGTCTGAGTTAACACATCACATTAAGCCATAAAGTAATTGGCTTGATTTTGGCTTAGCCTTTTGTGTAAAATCAAGCTAGCTCTGGCATATTAAATAAACTATGGTTAAGCAACTGAAGATTCACTGCTATTGTTGAATACAATGTAGTAAAACCTACCAGTGTAGATGGTTGCCAGAATGCCATTCTTAATTTTTAACAAATGAGCAGTACTGATGGACCACGAAGATACTGCAGTAGATACCAGTGCAAGGTTTGAAATAAAAATATATTTTCTAAAAAAGTCATTTTCCCCCCAAATCCCACAATATTTCACCATTCTTATTCACGTGGCAAGTTGTGTTAGCTATTTCAATTATTTTAAAAAATGGTTTTATTTAATGTTGAGGTCCTCTGAACACCATCAGAGGGGAAGAGATCTACTTAGGAAGCATCTTCAAAATTTACAGTTATAAAGAAAAAAGCTTGGGGGAAAAATGTAGATGGTTTTCTAGAGTACCATCACAATATGCAACAGCTTGTATATGTATGTGTAATGCAAAATAAAACAGCTGCTTTTCCCAGAGGTGATGATTTTATGAAAAGTAACACTATTATTAGAAGAACAGTCAGTAAACAGAACTGCAAACACAGGAGATAAGGATAAAAGAAATATTTTCACACTGAGAATTCTGAAATGGAATTACTAAAAGGGAAAAAATATATCATCAAGTTTGGCTATATCTGAGATTTCTGCCACTTTTCTGATAGCTCTTCCTTAAAAGCCCTGGATTTTTTTTTAAATCTTTCTGCACAAAGTCTACCTTACTCCATTATGAAGTAAATATGAAGAGTTGATTACAGAGACTATGTGACTGAGGAAGCTCCAGACATTTCAATTATAATGCAAATGCAACGTTATGTTGATGGGAGTAGATTATGAGTAGCCCTCACTTAAGAGCCATTAGTTCAGCAACCATTTAAATTACAAAAGCACTGAACTAATGGTGGTAATGACTGGTCCTTGAAGTTCTGGCTGTCCCAATACGCAATAGCAATGTAGGAATTCTGGCTCCAATTGCCACTGTAATTCAAGGACAATCTGCATCTCTTTAGAAATGGCAGTGCTTTAAACTCAGGGAGTTTATTTACTTCCTGCTTCCCTGAGCCTCTGCCTGTTGCTGAATTGAAATGCTATCCATCTGACTCTGAGTCAGCAAAAAATAAAAAAATAAAAACTCCTTTACCAGCACAAAGTTTGCTGTCCCAATTGCCATCCCTCTCTGACCTCTGTGTCCAGTCATGGTTTCTTTCCAACATTTTATGCTCTTGATTTTACATAACTGGAGCCGGTCCTTAGACTTTGTTGAAATAAGATGGGGAAACTTGTTTAATCACCGATACAGATAAGGTAGTCACAGCTATGAATTTGAGTAAGATGAAAGCAAAATCATGGAAATGTGGCAGAAAAAAAAGGAATATGCTTGCCATGGTTGTGTGCAAATGGGGAAAGAGCCTGTATTGCTCTGTCATCAGCCCAGCTATTTCAAATTTGGAAGCAGTGACCACAACACTAAGAATACTAAAGGCTTTATTCCAAGGCAGTACATATAAGAAAATGCCACAGTATCATAACATGAGTTAACAATCACAGAATATCCAGGAATACCAAAGAATGCAGTAAGACAAAGAAACACACCTCTTCAAGGAGCCTCAAAGACAAAACTGCGATGAACCTTTTCAAAGCCATCAAACACACAGCATCTTTATAGTTCGGTCTGTCTCAAATTTTCAGTCCTAGGAGAATTTTAACTAGCTGATACAGGCTCTGACCCATAATTACACACTTGCTTTTTAATGGTGTCATCTCACTGGGTTTTACCAGGACAAGGAAAATGGGTCTATCTTAGCTTGGAATGTTTTGCTGCCAAGAATGAGTCCATCAAAGATCATGGTTGAGGATTCCTGCCAAGAATTGACTATCAAAGTGAAGGGGTCATTTTTTTATGGAGTCATATTTTTATACCAGTTGGTGATAAGAGCACCTCAAAATTAAGAAGTATCTTTTCTCAAGATTAATTGGATTGAAGATGAGAAAGGTCATTTCATTATACATGGATGTCCCATTAAGAAAAGGGCAAAATAACAAGCCTAGAACAAACCTTTAGAGACTAAAATAAATGCTTAATTTTGTATTACAATACTGAACCATTACATAAAATTATAAAATCATATAGGATTCTGTATAACGTGCACTGAAGGCAAAGATATGTACCACTACCCAATTCCTCCTCGCCAAGCTTCCACAAGAAACACCTCTTTTTACAGGGCCTCTTTTTATTCACTTCTTATACTCTGAGAAACATTCAATAATGACACTTGTCTGGATGATGGACAAATGAATTTAAAACACAAGAATACAACTATAAAAATGGACATGAAAAACACCAAGATAATATCATCAACAGTGATGATAGTACCAGGGGTTTCCTTTTAAGCATCTCAAAAAATTGGTAGCATTTGGTAAATGCTTTAAACACATATAGGAAATGCTATTAGCTGACATGATGAACCAGGTTTATATACAAAAAAATCCTCTTTGTAATAGCATTTTCTATGGGAATTTCTTCCCTCCCTGCAAGACCCTTAAAAAAACCACCATATTACTCTTTACTAGGCTTGAGATTTGAAGACCAAAAGCTGCTTTGGATTGATACCTGTCTACAACTCCTTAAACTAAATTAATGTTTTTCAAGGATAGCACAGCAGTTGTATAATTCTGGGAATGGATACGGTTGCTGACAAGTGCTTTATGAGTACTCCTTTATATTCCAAAGCATTTTTTCAACTCTAATCTGAAACACTGCATAGTTCTACTCTTTGTCACTGCCATGAAACTATACTTGCTTTTGCCAGTTGTTGAGAAAATATCACCTGGGATCTCAGTCTGATCTAATGTTGAGTAATATATGACCATAATAGCAAAAGGCAAGATTCAGAGGGACTATTAAATCTCAACATAGATACATGATTTCTTTTTTTTTAATCCCATTTATATCCCGCCCTTCTCCGAAGACTCAGGGCGGCTTACAATCTAAAGCACAAATCAATGTGCTTAGCAATAGCCTTCATTCTATGTATATGCCTGCTTATTAGGGCTTTCGCCCCTCCCCCAAGCGGCATTATTACAAAGTCAGCTTATTGCCCCCAACAATCTGGGTCCTCATTTTACCTACCTCGGAAGGATGGAAGGCTGAGTCAACCTTGAGCCTGGTGGGACGCAAACCTGCACTAATTGCAGGTAGCTGGTGTTACTTAAGCAGGCATTAGCCCACTGCTCCACTTCCTATAGTAACAAAGCTCCATTAGTTTAAGTGGGAGATCCATAAACCAACACAGCTTTCCACCCTTGGAATATGTAGGGAGGATATTGAGGGTTTCAGGGAAAGACCAGCATGGCTACTGAGAAGGGGGGGGGAACTGAAATGAATATATTTCAAAAATAAAAAGTACAAATTAAACATACAAAGAAGGAAAAGAAAAAATAATAAAAAATAATATTTTATACTCACTGGTTTTCTAATGAATTCAGCACTAGAATATAAACAATACAAGCTATTAGTATAAAGTACTTTATCTGTCATAGAAACACATATTGCTCCATCCTTTGATTAGTAGAAAATATTGCCTTTTTGGAAACACATTATACGTTTTCAATATCCATTCCTTGACATCCAGAATAATATCACTTTTCCAGTTTCATAATGTAATTCTTTTAGCTATCTCCTATGCTGAAAAAACCATAATTCCTGATAAACAGCCTTCAATATTTTTACAAGAATAAAGAAACAGAAGAATAAAATATCTGATATCCATCTTTTCAAATATATTCATTTGAAGTCCAAACATTCTCAAATCTCTAGATATTATTTAAACATTTTTAAGGACATGACACTATTGTAAGCAGCTGATGCTGGTTGGGGGAGGGAGCAAGGGATTGCAAAACTGGCTGGGAAACTGTCATGGAACTCTAAAAATGACCCCAGCAGAACCTCACCAATAGCTGGTAGCACTAAAGCAGCTGCAACCTTTCCAAATTTCCTTTCCTTGGGAGCCATGGGTCCCAGATTTTGGACACATTCTTAAGGAAATCCATCTGAGATACCTTGGTTCAAAAATTGTTATCCCGTGATGCAATGTTTTGCCCAGTTAAAGGTCATGATCACAAACGTTTTAGTAGTATATAGATTTTAACTACAGTAGAATCTACAATACCATTATTTCCTGATTTGATAATTTAGAGTGGTACCTTGGTACTCAACTGCTTTCAAACTCATCAAATTTGTTTTGAATGCATTTTGATGCAAAAAAAATTTCGTGGTACAATTGTTTGTTCGGTACTCAAATCACAAGCTAGAACTTGTCACTGTCGGCTGCTTTGTGATTCATTATATTATTCCTTATGGCAGTGCTTCTTAACCTGTGGTCCTCAGACCCCTGGCAGTTGGCAATGTCATCACAGGGGAACCACGAAGGCTTGAAGAAATGTTATTATTTAAATCTTGAGTTACGTCTTGGTGGTCTGTGACCATGATCTGTGGCCACAAAAGGTATTTAAAGGGGGGTCTGTGGTGAAGAAAAGGTTGAGAACCGCTGCCTTATGGGAAAATTTGTTTGGCACTCATTGTTTTTGGTACTCATCATGCCTCCCAGAATCAATTAATGATGAGTGCTGAGGTACCACTGTGTTATGTATTCACATGTTCTTTAAAATTACATTGTAAACTTTCCTACAATATATTCTATTAAAAATAAAATAAAAAGGGGCATATTTTTAAAACTATCTCGACTTTCCCTCTACTTTTACTACATCTATTGTAGGGGTGTCAAATTGCTGGCCTGTGGGCCGGATGCATAATAGCAAAACTGCACCCACCCCATTGTCGGCAATTGCAAAAAAGTCATGATACAACATGACACATCACGTAATGTTGCGAGTTTGACACTCCTGATCTATTGGTATCTATTGGGCATTAGGCAATTCTGAAAAACTGACCTGAATAGGTACGGGTATGGGTATGACATCACAATAATGCCTCTACTGCACATCGTAAATATTTAATAAAAAGTTGTAATAACCAAAAGCAAAAGCAATCAAAATGCATCGATTAATGATATACAGTAACAGTGAGAAATATAGCTTGACATACAACAATTTAGAAACAAAACAAACTAAAATGAAAGGACAGTTAAACATTTTGCTAAGATTTTCTAAAGTAGAATCTGGAGGTAGTAGTCATCAGTTACTTTCCTCACAAATTAAAGAATGAATGGATGGATACCTCTATCAAGAATTTTGTCTCTTAATCTGCAAAACAAGTGATTTGAAAAAGCTGATATATACATATATGGATGGATAAATCTTTCAATGGTTTGAAATCTTTTAGTAAAACTGAATACAAATAGCCCTCATTTAACAACTGTGATTATTTAAAATTACAACAGTGTGGAAAAAGTACTTTACAAACAGTCCTTGCACTTATAATTGTCACAATGACTCCAAAGTCTTGTGATCAAAATTCGGGCCCTTCACAACTAGCAGGCATTAACAACCATTGCAGCAGACTGCAGTCACATGTTTGCCATTTGTACACTTCACAGACAGCTTCTGGCAAGAAGCTGGTAGTAAAATTGCAAGCATGTCACATGATGTCTCACTTAATAATTGTGGGTGATTCATTTAAAAGCCGCCCAGAGTCTCATCATGGTAAGATAGGTAGCAAATAAATTAAATAATACATACATACATTTGTGGAAGAATAGTCATAAGCTGTCATGATCACATGATGTCTTGCCTAATCACTGCCTAACTTAGCGATGGAGTTGCCAGACTCAACTGTGGATGTTAAGCAAGGACTTACTCTATAGGGCAGGCATGTCAAACTCGCGACGTCACGTGACGTCGCGCGACGTATCGGAACTTTTTCCTATTGCCGAAAATGGGATGGGCGCGGTTTCTCCGTGATGCTCTGGCCCGTGGGCCAGCAGTTTGACACCCCTGCTATAGGGCATCTCACATTGTAATCTCCTTTACCCTTTACAAGCTGCCATTCATATAGCGAAACATATGGAAGTTACCATGGTGTTTATTTCATTCATTTTCAGTACAGTTAACCATCTAATCTGAAGGTCAAAAAAATGCCAATCTACTGAAACTATGGGGCAATTTACTCATGCAGAACCTAACACCTAAGATCACAGAATTTCACCCACTATTATGCAATCTGTGATGCCTCACTGACTGATTGATTTTAAATTATCCCCTATCGTTTCTCATTTGCATAAATTCTCCTGAAGCAATATGGGTGGAGGCAAGACATGAAGTTGGGTAGAGCTAGACTGTTCCCAGGTCAGTGACAATAACACCTGTTCTTAAACAGAGCCGGAGGTAATTGCATAGACATTATTTGCAATAATTATCATACTATTTGCAATACTTTACCATGATCTGGACATTTGGCCGTTAAATTAAGCTGGCAAAACATGCTGTTGAGGCTGTGTATAATAATTGGGAGAAACTTGTGGCACTTGGGACTAAAGTTAGGGCAATGCAACTTTGGGAAAGATGTTTTGAGACAGAGAAAAGCGGTGACTTCTTGGTTTCTTTGACGCCTGGCCCTTCACAACAACAATCTTCTAATTCTTCCCTTTCCCCAGCAAAGGATGAGCTAAGACAGAGTGGATTTAAGAGCAAAGGCGTCTTAGGTGGAGAATTCCGTGTTCCAAATAACTTCCTGGAAGGGACAGACCATAGGTCAATAGCACAATACTTGTTTTGTATGCAGATAATTCCACATTTTATTCTCTTCTTTGCTAATTAAAACAGCTTCAGATAACAGATGATAGAATGACCTCTGCTTGAGATTCACAAGATCTTCATCTAGTCAATAGAAAAACACTAAACTAAAAGGATGGATAGTGAATGTTAGTTTAATTAACTTCCTATATTCTTCTTGGGAGGCACTTTTCCTGGGGTAGAAGGTTTTTTTTTTGCTGTTACTACCATTGTAGATAGTGCAATGATACAACATGAATAGTGTTGTATCACAAAAGTAGATCATGTACAGGTTTTTTTATTATTATTTTCCCTGCTTTTTGGATAGAGAGTATTAGGGAATTTACTTTTTTATTCACAAATGCTTATCTATGCATAACTCCAGGATTCTGGGTAAACAAAACATAAAAATAAAACAAGACAAAGGAATCTGTCTGTCTGTCTATCTACATCAGGGGTGTCAATGTGCTGGGCCACGGGCCGGATGCATCATTCGGAAGCCACGGCCACCCCATTGCCAGCAATGGCAAAACCATCCCGATACATTGCGCGACATCACATGACATTGTGAGTTTGACATGTCTGATCTACAGTATCTATCTATCTATCTATCTATCTATCTATCTATCTATCTATCTATCTATCTATCTATCTATCTATCTATCATCTATCTGTGTAAGCTATACTAAAAACATACTACAATGTCCCATTTAAACACAGTCTGGAGATTCCTCAGTTTGGAGATTTAGAAGTATAATTTTTATGGTTTTGTTTTTTTAGCATTTCAAGATTTATGCAACTCTTTGCTTCCTGCATTAAAAATGAGGAAAATGAGGAATGCTGATGGCACAGTTAAAAATGGCTTCAGGGGGACATGAAGATGGCTTGGGGCTTATATCCCAGCTGTAGGAAAAGTTACTATTGAAGTTCCATTACCAGTCTTTGCCTATAATCTGTTGCTCTACCCTGACATATGTCACTGTTTCCTAAAACTGGTTTACCAAATACTTGAGAACACTGTTTTTTTAATTTC
This sequence comes from Vipera ursinii, assembly GCF_947247035.1. Classification (NCBI taxonomy): domain Eukaryota; kingdom Metazoa; phylum Chordata; class Lepidosauria; order Squamata; family Viperidae; genus Vipera; species Vipera ursinii. The sequence continues at coordinate 222,034,192 of NC_139513.1, read as the reverse complement.
TGCCAAGGCTTGGATTCAGCGTCTCTTTTCAGGGTGGAGAAAACATAAGAGACAGACTTGTTAGTTTGCTTTCCAGCCTTAATTGGTGCTTATGCTAAGAGGTAGTCGGTGATTTCTTCCTAAGTGTACAGTGACAGTTTTCTGTTATGTTGCCTCAAACACTGCAATATTTTCATCCCCCAAAAGCTTTTATACAGAAGGCAGCAGATGGCAAAGGCTGTTAGAGAGCTCTCTGCAAATTGATTGGCCCTGCCTCAATTTCTTTGTTATACAAAGGGCACTTGCTATTGTCAATGCAAAGTCATAGCCTGATTTGATGGAAAAAATGATTGTTCAACAAAATATTATTTCGGTTATCAATTATTATGTTTAGCTTTTCTGCCTTTTATTCTTAAATCAGGGTAGAATGACACATTGTAGGTTACCATAACAGCATGATTGCACTGGTGTCACTACATCCACTAGGCCTGTGGAGTGCTGCAAATGCTAAACCAAATCAAGTCTTCGGCGCATATATGGCAGGCAGGCAGCACATACATGCAAATCCTTAAACATACCTCTTCCTGGATCATGCTGCAATTGCAGAGAGCAGCAATGCCTTCCCTAGAAAAGATGTAGTTGCTTTAAAGAATTGTAAGCAGATATTACGTAAGCACCTCCAAGGATCCCAACCTATGTTTCTATCTGAGAATCTAAAGCACTATAGAACTCTAATATCAACTTTTTAGACATTGTTTTTCCCCCATAAATTTCAGCTCTGTATACTAGTTATCTGCATATAATATAGCAGGGGGTCTTCAAACTTGGCCCTTCTATGACTTGTGGACTTCAATTCCCAGAATTCCGCAGCCAGGCACGCCCCTGGCTGAGAAATTCTGGGAGTTGAAGTCCACAAGTCATAAATGGCCACGTTTGAAGACCCCTGTAATATAGTATCAGTGAGAATGGGTAGGCTATGTGATGAACCTCTGATTCTGATTGAGAAGTGTATTCATTTCCAGTCACTTCATGTTTAACATATAAGCCTTACCATCACTGCTTTTTAGTTTTTTTTCTTATACTCCACATGTTGTAGCACATCGTAGACCCCAGGGGCCTTATGCAATCACCAGACTTCTTTTTTGTAATTTCTAGAGTCACCAACATTTAGTAACAATTTTCCAAACCTGGAGAAATGATTTCTCCATTGATTTTAAGGGGAAAATAAAAATGGCCACGTGGAATATTAGCTGGGCTGACCGCATATTTATATATTCTTTAAAAAAAATCCCTGTCCCCTTTATTTCCAGCCCCTCATGCTTTTATTTATTATACTTCTATTATACTCATTGACTTCATCGTCACTATTACATTATGTCATTACTATTTACGTTGTTTCTGTGGGTTTCTTTTGTACTTTGATTAGTATATTGGTTATTTCTATTCTATTTTAGCCACTTTACTGTGGCTATCTCACTTTTGATACCGTTTTGTGGCAGTTTTTATTACTGTTTATTATTGCAAGCCATTATGAATTTGTAGAAGAATCATTGGCATAGTGCATTCTGGGCAGTTTACATAAGCATAACTTCAACCCCTACCATAAAACTTCTTAACCGTCCCCACATAAAGCAAATTGAGCTCCTGAAAGCATATAAAAGACAAACAGCAGTTGCTCAATTACCATTAACCTTTGAAGGTTCACTCAAATGAAATTGTTTTTAAGCTTTGAAAAAAATCTAAATAATGAGGGCCCAGATAACCTTCTGAGGTATCAAGACATCCACAACATTTCTGGCCTGTCATTGAACAGCTGAGTATTCAATATAGTGAAGGTACCTTACCAAACAGAACACCTTTCCCAGTTTCATGTGGATGATAAATAGCCTGGGGAAAAGTCCAAATTGTGTAGCAACCCACACTGAAACAACTGTGAGTTCAGGCTTTCCTCTGCCTAGAATCCACTCACCCACTCAGGTAGGAATGGAAGCTTTGTACAACAATGTTCCTGTTAGAAAACTGCCTGTTAGAAAAATACTGTTAGAAAAATACTGGAAAAAGGTGTAATGTAGTGGGTCCGACGCAAGGAAGAGACGCCAGCCGGAGTACATGTTCAGCTCTTTATTGGGGGGAAACGTACTGAAAACAAGGGCTACCTGGCCTCCTTAAATACCTAGCCAGGTAGGCAACCAGCCAATGGGGTTGGCCCTAGGTTTCCCGCCAAAACCGTCCAGGCCAACGCCCCCTGGTGGCTGTTGCTATGCAGCTGCCTGCATCAGGATACATAACACCCCTCCCCCCTTAGAGAAGAACCATCTTACAACTATGTACATGCATAACTATATACAATGTGTGCCACTCCCTATGCAGCTACTGTGTGGTTACTTGCAAACACAGTCCGCTAAGTATGCTGGTGTCCTGTGGGGTCTGGTGGACCGTCTGGGTGTGGCTTCACCCTGCACTGGAACATCTGGCTCATGATGCCCCTGTGCAGGGTTGAGTCCGGTCGTCGGATTCCCACCTCCTATGGTGTCCTGCCGCTGCTGCAGAGTCTGTTGCAGGTTCTGAGTCATTTCCGGTTGGTCTGGCCTCCCTTGGGGTGTGGCTATCCCGTTGGCTGTGGGTGGTGCACTCAGGGACCCTTCCTCTGAGCTGGTCGATGTGTCGCCTTATGTGGCAATCCCCCTCCACCCCCACAATGTAAGAGAGAGGCCCAGTTTTTTCAACCACAATCCCTGGAATCCATGGATGTCCTGCCCCGTAGTTCCTTGCCCAAACCAGGTCCCCCACGTTGAGTACCCTTTGTGATGCGGGCCTGTCTGTCTCTGCTGCCACTCGGTCAGGGTGCAAATGGTCAAGCTTGGTGATGAGGCGCCGTCCCCATCGTAGTTCTGCTGGGCTCTTCCAGGTGGCAACGCACAGTGTGGTGTGTTGGGTGAGCATAAATTTCACCAGTCTTTGATGCCAGTCCCCGCTGATGATGCGCCGGAGTGCGTCCTTGGTTGTCCTTACCATCCGTTCAGCTTGCCCATTAGTCGATGGGTGGAAGGGCGCGGAGGTAGCGTGTCTAATCCAATTCGCCTTCAAGAATGCCTGGAAATCATTAGCGGTAAACTGAGGCCCGTTATCAGACACAATTACGTCAGGGAGGCCTTGTGGGGCAAAGAGGGCCCTGAGCACCTGGATTGTCCTTGCTGAGGTCATGTTGGGAACAGGGACTTAGAGTGGCTGTCCACTACCACTAAGAACAGTTGGTCCTGCAGCCTATTTACCCTGAACGCTCCCCTGTGAGTCACTATCATCTGAGTGTCAGCTGTTGCCCTGGTAACCGTGAGCTGTTGGTACGCCTGCGCAAGATCGAGCCTTGCAAAAATGGCGCCGCCTTGGAGGGAAGCGAGAACGTGGCTGACTGTGGGGACCAGGTAAACGTGCGGGTTTAGGGCGCGGTTCACCGAACACTTGTAGTCGGTGCAGATCCTCACCTCCCCGTTGGCCTTTAGTGGGGTGACTATCGGGGTCTTCCACTCGCCCCCATCTACGGGCTCTAAGATTCCCTGGGCCACCAGCTTGTCCAGTTTGCACTCGATCTTGTGCTTGAGCACAAAGGGGACTCCCCGCGGCCTGACCCTAACGAGGGAAACGTTAGGGTTTAGCTTGAATGAGATGGGGGGCCCTGTGTACCTACCCAGCTTTCCATTGAAGACGTCTGTGAACTCCTTGCAGACGGCCTCGATGGATTCCCCCTGGATCCGGTGGATCCCGGAGACTGTGATTCCCAGGGCCTCAAACCAGTCTAGGCCGACTAGGCTGGCTCTCCGGCCCTCTACTACTACAAACTCCAGGTGCTCTTTGCGACTCTTAAACCCCACAGAAACAGTGGCCTCCCTCTTAACCTTGACCAGAGAGTTTTGGAAGTCGGTCAGGGCTAAATTTGAGGGCCGCAATTGAATCCGCTGCTTGCTCCAGCTGTTAATATAGTTAATAGTCTCATCTGAAATGACGGAGACTACTGATCCAGAGTCAAGCTCCATGCTGCAGGGGACGCCCTGCAAGCGGATTGTTAATTTAATTTTTGATTTGAGCAGCCGGCGGCTACCCATGTGGTGGATGGCCAGCTGGCTCTAAATGTAGCCAATTCGTATTTGAATCGGGGCCCCAGTACCTCTTAACGGTGATTCCTCCGGGTGCAGCTCATGGATCTCTTCTCGGGGGCGGCGGCTATGACAGACCGCGGCTATGTGGCCTGTTTTCTTGCAGGCCCGACACGTGGCCAACCGGAACTTGCAGAGGCCGTTCACGTGGTTTTCGCCACAGCCTGCGCACTTCTGCGAATTGTTGTTGTTTGCTGGCTTGGGCTTGTCTGGGCGTCCGCCTTGATGGTCGGGGATCGACTTCCACCAGAGGAGGTTGATGCTCTGTTCGTCCTCCTTGTCCTCGGCTGAGGCGACCTGCTGGTGGATGCTGGCTTTCTGACTGCTGGTTTTGGACTCCTGGACCGCCTGGATGGCCCTGCAGGCTGCTTCTTGGGCCAGGATGGTGTCCTGGGCCTCCTGGAGTGAAACCTCCTCTTTTGCGAACAGGCGGTCCTGCAGCCTCATGTCTCGTAGGCCGCAAACCAGCCTGTCTCGTAGCCGCTTCTCCAGGTTCAAAACCTTACAGGTGACAACGGCTTCTCGTAGGGCGGCGATGTATTCAGCCCCGGACTCATCGGGACGCTGGTCCCTCTTCTCGAACTGTGATCTCGAAGCCAGGGCAGGAAATTGGCGTTCAGTTTTGCGACAAGGTCCTGGTAAGAGAAGGTATCAATGGCCTCTGGAGCAAACAGGTTAGCAGCGACCTCGAGGAGTGTGGGTCCGCCTATGCAGAGCAGGGCTGCCGCTTTTGAGCTGTCTTCCGAGATTTGGTTAAACCTCATGTACAGCTCGGCATGCGACAGGTACCGGGCCCATTTCTCCAGGTGGCAGGTGTCAAACTCACGGGGTTGCCCTGCTCGTGCCATTGTTCTTCCGTCGGTCGCTGTGGCGTGTAGTTCCATTGCTTATTTATTTATTTATTTATTTATTTATTTATTTATTTATTTATTTATTTTATTTGTTTTTATAAACCGCCCTTCTCCCGAGGGACTCGGGGCGGTGTACAGAGTAAGGTAGGTATACAGATTGAACAATAGTGAAAAACAATAGTAAAACAAACTGGGACCCCAATTAGAGCTATCAGGCCAGGCCGGACTGCTGGAACAGGTAAGTTTTTAAGTCGCGCCGGAAGGTGCGGAGGTCGGGGGCCATCTGGATTTCGGTTGGCAAGCAGTTCCAGAGGGCTGGCGCACCCACTGAGAATGCCCTCCCCCTGGGGGCCACCAGCCGACATTCCTTGAGCGGTGGCACCCTGAGGAGGCCCTCTCTGTGGGAGCGCACAGGACGGTGGGGTGCTGACATTGGCAGAAGGTGCTCCCATAGGTAGTCCGGACCCATGCCATGTAGGGCTCTGTATGTCATTGTTAGCACCTTGAACTTCACACGGAAGGCAACCGGAAGCCAGAGCAGCGCACGGAGGAGAGGTGTGATATGGGAGTATCGGGAGGCTCCCAAGAGTGTCCGTGCCGCTGCACTTTGCACCAGTTGAAGCTTCCGAGTGGATCTCAAGGGCAGCCCCATGTAGAGAGCGTTACAGTAGTCTAGGCGAGAGGTCACAAGGGCATGGGTGACTGTACGTAAGGCATCCAGGTCCAGATAAGGCCGTAGTTGGCGAACTAGTCGAACCCGGGAGAAGGCCCCCTTGGTCACAGCTCCTATGTGATCTTCCAGGGAGAGCTGCGAGTCTAGGAGGACACCCAGGTTGCGGGCCCTATCAACAGGGGGTAGTAACTTGTCCCCGATGTTAAGGGATGGGATGTTCTGAGTATCCTGGCTTGCCGGTACGTACAGCCATTCAGTCTTGTCCGGGTTCAGTTGAAGCCTGTTCCTCCCCATCCATTCCCGGACCGCTTTCAGGCAGCGGGACATTACGTCGAGGGCATCACTGATGTTGTTTGGAGTTGAGATGAAAAGCTGGGTGTCATCAGCATACTGATGGTACCCTACTCCAAAGCTGCGAATGATCTCACCCAGCGGTTTCATGTAGATGTTGAACAGGAGAGGCGAGAGGACCGACCCCTGGGGGACTCCGCAAGCGAGAGGCCTCAGGGTCGACCTCTGTCCCCCTGCCAGCACCGACTGCGAGCGACCCTGGAGAAAGGAGGAGAACCAACGCAGAACCGTGCCTCCCACTCCCAGTCCCCTGAGGCGTCGCAGCAAGATACCATGGTCGATGGTATCGAAAGCCGCCGAGAGGTCTAATAAGACTATGTTGTGACTCAGGGTCAGCCTGTGGGTCCGACAGCCGGCTCCGATGTATCGGAGGACTCAGATGTGGGGGAGGAGGGAAACGAACCGGCTGATGATGATTTGGAGACTTTGCAGAGTCCTCAGCCGGGAACCTCTGCTCAGCTGTGTGAGCCCGAGAGTGCGGAGGATGATGACCCACAGCTGGCCCTGTTCAAGGACGCCCGACGCAGGAGGCAGTCGAGCAGGGACAAACAAAGAAAGGCTATGGGACTCCTCGGGAGGAGGCACAGGGAGACCACGCCCTGAGCTCTCTATAAAAGGAGTGTTTGGGGAGGGGCTGGTTGCTGAAAGCAACTCTTTTGCTTGAGAAGATAAGCTCTTGTGTGTTTACTATTAAATCTTGGCAGAAGCCTTTTAGCCTTGGACGCTTTCCAGTCTCTTCTTTTGATTAGGGGTGCGAGAAGAGGGCTGGTTCAGAACAGTTTGCTTTCAGCCACCCACCCCTTAATACTACGATGGAGCAGCTTCTTGCCGAGAATGCCCAGCTCAACCAGCAACTCACCTTGCTGGCCACTCAGGTGGCACAACTGCAGGCTCAGGTACATGCTGCCCCCCCACCCAGGAGGAAATGTCAGATAGCTATGCCGGATAAATTTGCTGGTAAACCAGAACTGTTTCCTGCCTTCCTGGGACAATGCCAGCTTTATATCAGCGTGAGAGCAGCTGATTTCCCCACTGACCGAGATAAGGTGGGATTCGTGTTGAGCCTTCTGTCGGGAGATGCAGCTCGTTGGGGCACGCCTCTGTTGGCACAGCCTAGCCCTTTGTTGGATAACTTTGGGGGGTTTTGTGACCATATGCGCCTCATGTACGAGGACCCGATTATGGCGCAGACTGCTACCCGACGCCTGAAAGCTTTGAGGCAGGGTCAGCGCCCTCTACAGGCCTATATCAGCGATTTCCGGCTGCTTAGCCAGGATTCCGCCTGGAATGAGGCTGCGCTCGTGGATGCCTTTCAGGATGGCTTGTCAGAGGAGATGTTGGATGAGCTGGCCCGCGTGGACATTCCCTCAGACCTGAATGGGCTGATCCATCTTTGTCTGCGGATCGATGCCCGGCTGCAGCAGCGAAAGAGTCGCCGTGCCACCCCACAGACCCCTGCCGCCCCTGTTGTGCGTGAGCCCCCAGTCCAGAGGGAGGAGCCAATGGAGCTGGGTGCCGCCAGGTCCCGTCTATCGGTGACGGAAATGGACAGACGACGATCGGAGGGGTTGTGTTTTTACTGTGGGGACCCTGGACATTTGGCTGCTTCTTGCCCGAAGAAGCGTCAGCGGGCGTCAGTGACCAAGCCTGCCCCGAGAAAGTCCCCTGCTTTGCTATCGGGAAACGGCCCGAGCCCGATCTAGACGGTGTGAAAGATCGGGCGACCCACAACGATCACGCCGAGCGACGCCGTTCCGACGGTGCCTGTGAACCTCCACGGCATTTGATTTTGGAGGCACGACTGATCCTCCCTGGCAAGCCAGAGGGGATTCCGGTCCATGCCTTAATTGACTCTGGGGCTACCACTAACTTTATGGATTCGGCCTTTGTGGCCAAATGGGCTGTTCCCCAGTGTCCAGTGGATCCGCCCATGCTTGTGGAGACCATCGATGGTCGAGTGCTCCTGTCCGGGCCTATCACGGCCGCCACGCAACCCGTGTGTATGGCCATCAGTACCCATGTGGAGGCCATTCAGTTCTACGTCACTTCGGATCTGCACTTTCCCGTGGTCTTGGGACTGGCGTGGCTCCGGGCGCATGATCCACAGATCTATTGGTCTCAGAACTTGGTCACCTTCCCAAGTTTGCAGTGCGTGGACCACACCCGCCATATCTGTGCCGGCCAGGTGGAGGGTTTCCCAGGGGTTTCCTTGCCTCCCGAACTGTCCGACTTTGCTGACGTGTTCAGCGAGTCAGAGGCGGACCAATTACCCCCGCACAGGCCCTACGACTGCTCCATTGACCTAGTCCCTGATGCGCCTCTCCCAGTGGGGCGTTTGTACTCCATGTCGGAGCCCGAGTTGGCTGCATTGCGGGACTTCCTGACAAAGAACTTGGCTCATGGTTTCATCCGGCCCTCGTCCTCGCCAGTGTCTGCGCCCGTGCTCTTCGTCAAAAAGAAGTCGGGCGAGTTACGGCTTTGCTGTGACTACCGGAAACTCAACGCTATCACGGTGCGTAACCGCTACCCGCTGCCTCTCATCCCCGAGCTCTTGGACCGACTCCGGGAGGCTAAGATCTTCACGAAACTGGACCTGCGTGGAGCTTACAACCTCGTCAGGGTTCGGCCGGGTGATGAGTGGAAGACGGCGTTTGGTACTCGCTATGGACATTTCGAGTACACGGTGATGCCGTTTGGCCTGACCAACGCCCCCGCTGTGTTTCAGCATTTTATGAATGACATCTTTCGGGATCTGTTGGACCAGTTTGTTGTGATTTACCTGGACGACATCCTGATTTACTCCCCGTCGCGTGAAGCGCATCATCAGCATCTCCGTCAGGTCCTGCAGCGCCTCCGGAAACATCGGCTGTTTGCCAAGTTGGAGAAGTGCCAGTTCTACCAGGTGACCATTGATTTCTTGGGTCACCGCATTTCTCCTGAGGGCATCGCCATGGAACCGAGTAAAGTTGAGTCGTTGCAGAGTTGGCAACCCCCGCGTCGCGTGAAGGATATTCAGCGACTTCTTGGATTTGCCAACTACTATCGGACATTCATCCCTGGCTTTGCTGCCTTGACAGCCCCCCTCACCCGGCTCCTGCAGAAGAAGACTCGGTTCCAGTGGAACGCCCCCGAACAACAGGCGTTCCAAGCTTTGAAGGACGCCTTCATGAAGGAGCCCATCTTGAAGCATCCTGACCCGCAACGGCCGTTTGTCGTGGAGGCGGACGCCTCCGACATTGCCATTGGGGCCGTGTTGCTCCAGGCAGCGACGCCCAACGGTACCCTTTTCCCTTGCGCGTATCACTCTCGGAAATTGAATCCCTCGGAGCGCAACTATACCATCTGGGAGAAGGAGCTGCTGGCCATCAAGGCGGCGTTCGAGGCTTGGAGGCATCATCTGGAGGGGGCGCGGCATCAAATCGAGGTCCGGACGGACCACAAGAATCTGGAAAGCCTGCAGACCGCTCGGAATTTGAACCAACGCCAGATCCGGTGGTCCCTCTTCTTTGCGAGGTTTGACTTCCGGGTGCGGTACATACCAAGCGGGCACAACCAGAGAGCGGATGCTCTGTCCAGGAAGCCCGAGTACACCCGAGTGGAAGACAAGCTTCCGCCCAGGACCGTGATCCCCGTCGAGTCTTTTGCTGCGGTGCGGGAGCCGGTGGATATACGGGCTCGGATCCGGGAGGCGCAGCAGCAGGAGGCGTGGGTGGCTCAGCGGAAGGAAGAGGTGGGGCCAGATTCGCCTTGGTCGGTCACGGATGGACTCCTGTATTATCGTGACCGGCTCTATGTTCCAGGAGGGCCACTCAGGGGACTCGTCCTCAGCCAATGTCATGATAACCCGGCTGCGGGGCATTTTGGCCTGTTCAAGACTCTGAACCTGGTCTCCCGTACATTCTGGTGGCCCCGAGTCCGACACGATGTCCAGTCTTATGTCACCTCCTGCGTCCCATGCAGGCAGGCCAAGTCAGCGACAGGGGCCCCGCCTGGTTTACTGCAGCCTTTGCCAACGCCCAAGAGACCCTGGGGGGCTGTGTCCATGGACTTTCTGACGGATCTACCCCCATCCTCCGGCTTCACGACAGTGTTTGTGGTGGTGGACATGTTGACCAAGATGGCGCACTTCATCCCCTGTCGCGGCTTACCGTCAGCTCGCGCCACTAGTCGCATGTTCATCCAACAGGTGTTCCGGCTGCACGGCCTTCCCGATAGAGTCGTCTCCGATAGGGGGGCCCAGTTTACAGCCCGCTTCTGGCAGGAGTTGATGCGGGCGTTGGACATTAAGGTTTGCCTCTCGTCCGCGCATCATCCTCAGACCGACGGGGGTACCGAGAAGGTCATCGGCATCTTAGAGCAGTATCTGCGCTGCTACGTTAACCTGCAGCAGGACAATTGGGTGGACTATTTGGCCATAGCCGAGTTTGCCTTTAACAACTCGCAGCACACCTCCACGCAGATGACACCGTTCTTGGCCAATGTGGGTTATCACCCCCGGTTTTTCCCCCTTTCTCCCGTGGACTCACCAGAGCCGGCAGCGAACGAATTCATGGCGGAGTTACAGGCGATCCATCGGTTGGTGCGACGGCAGCTGGAGAAGGCCAAGGCCGACTACAAGAGGTTCGCCGATCGGTCGAGAAGGGATACGCCTCCACTATCGGTGGGGGATCGGGTCTGGATGTCCACCAGGAACCTACCATCCACTCGGCCGGCGAGGAAGCTGGACCACCGTTACCTTGGACCGTTCCCAGTCGAGGCCGTCATCAACCCGGTCGCCTATCGTTTAACTCTGCCACGTTCCCTGCGCGTGCACCCCGTCTTCCATCGGTCCTTGTTGGTCCCCGAACAACCGGCTTGTCCACTTCGCCAAGCGGAACCTCCCCCATCAGGACCTCGTGATGGCGACAGCACCCCCGAGTACGAGGTCGCCAGCATCAGGGATTCCCGCTGGCTGAAAGGTCGCTTCCAGTACCTGATCGAGTGGAAAGGGTACGGGCCGGAGGACTTCACATGGGAAGACGCGACCGCCGTTCATGCCCCTGCGTTGGTGACTGCGTTTCACGAACAGTTCCCATCCCGACCGCATCCGGATCGGCAGACCCGGGGGAAGGGCCCTGCGGTGCGGGATAGTGTTGTGACTCAGGGTCAGCCTGTGGGTCCGACAGCCGGCTCCGATGTATCGGAGGACTCAGATGTGGGGGAGGAGGGAAACGAACCGGCTGATGATGATTTGGAGACTTTGCAGAGTCCTCAGCCGGGAACCTCTGCTCAGCTGTGTGAGCCCGAGAGTGCGGAGGATGATGACCCACAGCTGGCCCTGTTCAAGGACGCCCGACGCAGGAGGCAGTCGAGCAGGGACAAACAAAGAAAGGCTATGGGACTCCTCGGGAGGAGGCACAGGGAGACCACGCCCTGAGCTCTCTATAAAAGGAGTGTTTGGGGAGGGGCTGGTTGCTGAAAGCAACTCTTTTGCTTGAGAAGATAAGCTCTTGTGTGTTTACTATTAAATCTTGGCAGAAGCCTTTTAGCCTTGGACGCTTTCCAGTCTCTTCTTTTGATTAGGGGTGCGAGAAGAGGGCTGGTTCAGAACAGACTAGGACAGAGGAATGGCCCCTGTCCCGGGCTCTCCAGAGATCATTCATCAGAGCGACCAATGCCGTCTCCGTGCTGTAGCCCGGCCTGAAGCCCGATTGGTTCGGGTCTAGATAAACCGCTTCATCCAGGATCTGGGGAAGTTGGTGCGCCACCACGCTCTCAACAACCTTCGCAAGGAAGCGAAGATTGGAGACTGGACGAAAGTTATTCAATGAGGATGGGTCCAAGGTGGGCTTCTTGAGGAGAGGTCTCACCACCGCCTCCTTCAAGGCGGTGGGGAAGTGACCCTCACTCAGAGAAGCAGAGATGACCGCCAGGAACCAGCCTCGTGTCCCCTCTCGAGCTGCATAAGCCAGCCAGGAAGGGCACGGGTCCAGTAAGCATGTGGAGGAGCTCAACCTCCTCATAATCCTGTCCACTTCCTTAGGAGTCACAGGATCAAATTCCTCCCAGATGACGTCGACAAGACTGTCCATGTCTTGTTCTTCCAGCTCAGCCCAGTTGGAGTCCAGGCCGGTTCGAATCCGAGCAATTTTATCCAGCAGATATTGACCGAATTCCTCGGCTCGACCCTGCAAGGGTTCTTCCCTCACCTCTTGGTTCAGTAGGGAGCGAGTCACCCTGAACAAGGCAGCCGGGCAATTATCTGCGGATGCGATGAGGGTGGAAAAGTAGTTGGATTTTGCCACCCTTATCGCAGTGAGATAAGACCTGGTGAGGATTCTTAATCGCAATCGGTCGGATTCGGAGCGACTGGATCTCCAACGGCTCTCTAGGCCCCGTCTCCGGCGCTTCATCTCCCGGAGCTCCGCGGTGAACCATGGGGCTCGCTGGGATCTGCGCTGGGTCAGAGGCCGCAAGGGTACAACTCGGTCCAGAGCCTCCGTGGCTGCCTTTTCCCAGGCTTCCACTAAGGCATCCGCCGAGCTGTGAGCAGGGAGTGCATGTGCGTCCCCAAGCGCTGCCTGGAACCTATCAGGGTCCATTAGGCGCCTAGGGCGGTACCATCTGGCTGGCACCGTGCACCCACGGTGGGGGGTGGCAAAGGGGAAGTCTAGCCGCAGGAGGTGGTGATCAGTCCATGACAGGGGCGTAACAGTCGTGGCACCCCCACCGAAATCATCACGCCACCGTCCAGACAAGAACACCAAGTCTGGGGTGTGGCCTCTCTCATGAGTCGGTCCAGAAATTATTTGCGACAGGTCCATGGCCGCCATGGAAGCCATGAACTCCCGAGCCAGTTCGGACGATCCTCCCAGGGACGGTAGGTTAAAGTCGCCCAAGACCATGAGTTTTGGGAATTCAACCACCAACCCTGAGAGGACATCGAGTAGCTCGGGCAGGGCCGCCGCTGCACGATTAGGTGGTAGGTACGCCAGCAGCAGGCCCAACTGCGCCCCCGGGCCGTATCTCAGTAGGAGAGACTCACACCCGACCATCTGAGGGACGGTGGTCTCTCGCGGGCTAAGGGACTCCCTGATGATAACTGCCACTCCCCCGCCCCTCCCATGAGTCCGAGGCTGGTGCAGCACCTGGAAACCTGGCAGGCAGAGGTCAACCAGGGGGACACCACCCTCTGGGCCCAGCCAGGTTTCCGTGATGCAAGCCAGGTCCGCATGCTCGCTCTCCACTAGGTCACGAACGAGGTGAGCTTTGTTAGCTACGGACCTGGCATTCAGGTAGACCAGCCTTAGCATAGGAGGCTGCACGCCTTCGCTCCCAGGTCCTCCGGGGAAGTACAGAGGGTCGGAGCATCTCACCGCTTGTACAGAGCGGAGATGACACTCCTGCTGACGATACGGCCCTCTGTTTGTGCACCTTCTGCCGTTCCCCACCATCCTGGGAATGGGCTGTTTGTCCGTACGCCACTGGGTATTATCGGCGACTGGTCCTCGCTTTACACCGTCGCGAATGGTCGTAAGCCTGGCCTGCGTTATGGTGGCTGGAGGGCGTGCCTTTCCCGAGCAACCATAATCTTCTCCCCCCCCTCCCTAACCCTACAAAAAACTTAACTAAGAACTTAATCAGGGGCCTCTTGTTGGGCTTATGCTGGAGGCCCCTGACCCTGCCCGGCCATCTCTCAGAGGCCCAGTGGTCGGGCCCGTCATCAAGATTGGGTGTAGTGCAGGTGGGTCACACCCAGGAGAGGGGGGAACCCCTGAGGGCGTGCAGTACTGTGCTGGAGTATTGAAGGAGCATAGTCACAAGGGGTTCCGGGAAGGCAGTCCCCTGGATGGTGAATTTGCAGAAGAGTCGAGCCGGGTAGGTGGGTTTCTGGACCGTCACCCTGCCACTGCCACTTGGCCGGGCGAACCCCAGAAGCAGGCCACTCCTCATCCTCTCACGATGGGTTGTGACTCTGCTTCCGGGGGTGGTCCAGAACGTACTCTGGGTGAAGCATACCCCATAGAGCTCCCACCTCTATGGGGTTGCAGGTGTAAGGCCAAGCCACTCTGCCACCGTGGCTTGCACCCAGGCCCGTCATGTCCTGTGGGGAGAGAGTGGGCAAGGATGGTTGAGAGTGGCCGGAGCCAGTTTCTCGCAGTGGCTGGTTGCGGTGGCTGGCGGTCTCGTTAGGGAGAAAGGAAAAGATTCCTCCTTTCCTTCAGCGCGCGGTACATTCCCCTTAGTGACTTCAGCTCTTCTGTCAGCAGGATCCCACCTTCGTCGCCACTGTAATGTAGTGGGTCCGACGCAAGGAAGAGACGCCAGCCAGAGTACATGTTCAGCTCTTTATTGGGGGGGGGGAACGTACTGAAAACAAGGGCTACCTAGCCTCCTTAAATACCTAGCCAGGTAGGCAACCAGCCAATGGGGTTGGCCCTAGGTTTCCCGCCGAAACTAGGTTTCTCGCCAAAACCGTCCAGGCCAATGCCTCCTGGTGGCTGTTGCTATGCAGCTGCCTGCATCAGGATACATAACAAAAGGAGTCAAGCAGGGACACAGTTTGGTATTGTTGCACAGCCCCAAGCGGCATAAGCTTGATCTTCCCCAGGATTCATGAAGCCTTATCTGGTTGTTCCCAGCCATTTTCACATCTAAGGGGTGGGGTGGGGGGACTAGAACTCACAGTTCTCCAGTTTCTAGGCCAGCACCTTAACCACTACACCAAATTGTTTCTCTTCACTGAAAGTGGTTGAGAAAGATGCTATGTTTGATGGTACCAAACTGCACTAAATGGTTAAAAGAGTTAGAAGAAGGACTTTGCACCCATTCAGCTCCTAACTATGGATACTCAGAGAATATCAAAGAGAATTTATAGCCTTGACCTAGGCTTTTCTGTACAGAGGTGATTCCTTCCCCGAAATGACCTTCTCCATTGTTCTACTCATACATTTCTCTCCAATTTATTTGCTTTCTGAGTTTTGCGTTATCAAAGTTATTTACAGAACTTTGCCTATTTCTTCAAAATATGAAGTACGGCAGTACTTTATGATTGAAACTGTCATTTTTTTGGATTGCCAAAAAAATGTAGCCTCTTAATTACTACCATTAAGCACTAGTCATTCTGGGAAGAGAAGACCATAGAAAATCAAATAAAGAACAAAATGGGTCTCTATTTCCAAGTTTCAATTGCTCCGTTCACTTTACTTTCCTCTTTAGTTAGGTCAACTAATTTTTTCTGCCCTTTTTCCCATTTGAGGCAAACTGATTGATCTGACATTTTGAGTGAACTCAGTCTTAATAATTTTCTTCTCTGGAAACTTGAATTTAAAGAATCTAGAAGAGTCAATCCAGGAGAAGAAAAAAGAGGCGATATATTACTTTGGTTGATCTATAACATCCTGGCTTTTCTCCAACCTTTTTTTGTTGATAAAAACATGAGCATAATGCAGGTATAACAACTGTTTCTCTTGGAGTGGAAAAAGACAGTGTAAGGGACTGGTCTCTTGATATGACATTCTGAATGAGTTAGATGGTGTCTCATGAAGGAGTTAAAAATCAAAGGTCTCACAAGGTTGCTCAACTTCAACCACAGAAAACCTTCCCTCAGTGATACTCAACCCTGCTGGCTGGGAATTCTGGAAGTTTAAGTTCACAAGTCTTAAAGTTGCCAAGGTTGAACAACTCTGTTCTAAGCCCACATTCTTCAGAGAAAGGTAAAGGATGAGGAGCTGGCTTCTCAAGACTCTTGAAATAATAGCTCCCTTATAACAGTAGCTGCATAAAATAAGAAAGAAGAGGTATAAGTGTGCATGAATGCTGAATCCATGTGGGTGTGTGACATCCAGTGCTGCACACAAATAGAAATAGATTGTGTATGCAACCTGCATGTAATTGGAACACATATGTATAAAGGAGGGGGTAGGGAAGTATACATGAAATATGTCTGGGTAGATTTGGCACATTTATTTTAACTAACTGGGAGGAAAGAATGATTTAAAAACCTCCTGGCACACCCTCTCATCTAACTGTTTCTCAATAAAAAAAATGTTTACTATAAAATGAACCTCCTGATGTGTCCTAATTTACCTGGATGGGGAGTTATCTATCCTACAAAAAGAAGAAGGAGAAAAAGGAGAAGGAGAAGGAGAAGGAGAAGGAGGAGGAGGAGAAGAAGAAGAAGAAGAAGAAGAAGAAGAAGAAGAAGAAGAAGAAGAAGAAGAAGAAGAAGAAGAAGAAGAAGAAGAAGAAGAAGAAGAAGAAGAAGAAGAAAGCTGGAAGTCCAGCCCCCTGCTCAAGCAGGAGGACCTATACCAGGAGTCAGCAACCTGAAACAGTGAAAGAGCCACTCGGAACCGGTTCCCTCACAAAAGGAAAAACTTGGAGCCGCAAAAAATGTGTGCACATGCGCGTACATGCGCGCATGCACAGAACAGGGTTTGACTGAAGAGTGGAGCCAAGGCGAGATATGCACTTACCCTGCATATTTGAATTGATTGAACTTTTTTAGTCCCACTTTTTTTTTTTGAACTGCACATGGCAGAGGACTGGGAGCCGCAGGTTGCAGACCTGTGACCTATACCATCTCAGACAGGTGATTGTCCAATCTCTTTTTAAAAACTTCCAGTGATGGAGCGCCCACGATTTCTGGGGGTAAGCTGTTCCACTGGTTGGTTGTCCTCACTGTCAGGAAGTTTCTCCTTAATTCCAGGTTGCTTCTCTCTTTGATCAGCTTCCAACCATTGTTTCTTGTCCTTCCCTCTGGTGCTCTGGTGAACAACCTGACCCCCACTTCTTTGTGGCAGCCCCTCAGATACTGGAATACTGCTATCATGTCTCCCCTATTTCTTCTTTTCTTTAGACTGGAAGGAAATGCTTAGGATTTCCCCCAAAGCCTATAAATAGAATTATTAAACTGTTTTTAAGCAATTGTGTTTTGCAGCCTTGTGCTATTCATGAAACTGTATCTGTAATTATAGATATATATGGTAAATTTCTTGTTTAAGTCAATTAATCCTTTTTGAATATATTTTCCAATTATCAGGGAAAGGGGAATGTAGAAATGATGTCATACACAGATTTATAAATAAAATATATGCTATCTACCTTACAAAAACTGACCTGTAATAATTTGAAGTCATCTAGTACTATCCTGTTACTGCAGCAGCACCTTAATGTGGAGGTTACATGTCTTATAGTCCACAGGAAAAGTTTCTTAAAAACGTAAGATTAAAAGTAATAGGTTCCTGTTGGGTCGGAGTCTGCCCATTGCATGTAACTACATAAAGTGTTCAAAAATATATTAAAATGGGTATTCATTGTGTTACTTTTAATGGTTGAACAGTGGCACTTAAAGAAGTCCTACTGGCATTTTGCTACTTTTACTGGGAGATGTCCAACCAGTTTCCTCTATCATTAATTGAATTTTTGAAATGAGCTATTTAGTTAGGATTTTCAAAAACCCTGTAGGACTCTAACCTCACTCCTGAATTAGCACAGCTGACCCTGGCCGCTTCCATACTAACTAGGATGATCTTTAAAAAAAAAGGTGTGTTGCTGTACTGTTGAAAGTTGCTGTTCATTTTTCTTTGGGTAATTATGAGAGAAAAAGTACATTTGTGCATGCAAGGGTGAAGGGTTTTTTCTTTTCTTTTCATTTTTAAGGAGCAGCATCCCAAATATCATTAATCATCACCAACAGGCTGTAAAACCTCCATGGATGCTGTTATCCTGCACAGCCACTCTCTGACAGTTTCCTAATGGCTACCTGCTGAAAGTGCCTGGCTGTGCTGACAGTGGCAATTCTGCTGAAGCTGCTCATTTTCTTCCAGGGCCCTCCAATTTCATTCATGGAACAGAGACAAACACACTCTAATTCCCTTCCTCTGGAATTTAAGGTGCCAAGACCTGCAGAAAAGACAGTGCTACTTGCACGGCATTTTTATATCTTTTGAATGCACTATAAAGATTAACTAATTGATCTACGGAATACCATGGTGAGAGAGGAAATGAAGAATGGCACACACACTGCGTATAATGAAGTAATTTGAGTATGCCCGAAGGTATCAATGCAAGTCTTATTCATTAAACCAATTCCCTAAATTAGTTTGTTCAGATTCATTCCAAGTTTTCATTGCAGTTTTTTTTTCTTTCTATCAGTTGGTTGACTTGGATCAGACATGTCAAACTCGCGACGTCACGTGACGTCGTGTAATGTATCAGGACGGTTTTGCCATTGCCGGCAATGGGGTGGGCGCGGCTTCCACATGACGCAATCGGCCTGCAGGCCGTCAGTTTGACACCCCTGATTTAGATAATCCCCATCTGGATGTTCCCTTACTGTTTGCGACAAAGGGACACACGGACAGCATTTTATTGTTCCATTGTATTTATTTCTAGAACTTCATTTTCATGTTTTAAAATTCTTAAGCTACAAAGGGAGTAGCTTAAAGAAATTTTAATTTAGCTATCTAATTAGTCATCAAGATAGAAAATAGATAGCTTTAGCTAATGATGGATTGAGGACTAGTGGTTTACATTCATATCAGTCATGAAACTTTCTTTTTTTAAGGAAGCCTGCCTTTTTCAAAAATATAAAATGAGATAACATCTGAGTATTCTCTTCGCATTAGAATTAAAGTCAGGTACAAATATTGTATTTTCTGTTTTTAACGGCAAGACCTTGAAGAGACTCCAATATAAATTAAATTTGATTACCCATGTTCATCATATTAATTTATGCATGTTTCCAAATTGTCCTTGGAGGAACAACTGTCTTAACAGTTATGTTTAGTCTGACCCTTTTCCATTTCAAAACTGGAAACAAAATAGATATAATTTAAATACTGTACATAGTAAAACATTAGTCTACACCATAAAAATAATAACATGCAAAAGCAAAACAAAACTTGACTTCTAATGCTTGGGGGTGGGTCGATTTTCCATTGACAACAGATTCTGTCTATCCCCACTTCCTGGCTCCTTGGTATTTCCCTTCTTATTCCAGCTACTTCCATGTCATCACAGCCCAGGGATGGAGATGCCGATCACTGGAAATCCATTTTTAGTCATTCCATATCAGTCAGTATTAATTGGCCCTTCCTGAGTTTTTGTAACACTACTTTGTTGATGACTAGCAACATTAGGCGTGAGCTGATGCTCTTAGAATAAATTACTAGTATAAAGTGATGTGCCTGAATGTCTCTTTTCATTTTATCTCTTGGAAGGTAAAGTTGGGTTAAGAAGAGACACCTAGTAAGTTTTCACAACTAAGGATGGAGTTGAATCAAAATCTCTTAGTCCAGCACCTTAACCATCACTCCATAGAATGGTTTTCAGCTTCTCAAATGAATCTATAAGGCAGGGGTGTCAAACTCACTTTCATTGAGGGCCGCATCAGCATTACGGTTGCCCTCAGGGGGCCGGGTGGGTATGGCCAGGGTGGGGGTGGCCTACTGGGTGGGCGTGGCTAGAGTGCATATGGCCTACTGGGTGGGCATGGCCAGCTCTACATCGTTCGCATAGGGGGTGCCTATGGGGGCCTGGGCAGGAGAGGGACAGATCTGAGGGTCTCTGGCAGGAGGAAGGTCTCTGGGACAGGGCCAAGGCAGTGGGGGCCGTTCCCTCACTGTTTCCAGGATGGCTTCACGGGCCGCATGAAACCACTTCGCGGGCCGGATCCGGCCCCCGGGCCTTGTGTTTGACATGTCTGCTATAAGGTGATACAATTGCACAAGATTAATAAAGTCAACTCTCCAAAACTGGGAAAACTTAACAAAGATGCCTCAGTGGGTTTATTTTTATGGAAAAGCTTCATTATATGTCTGTGGGAAATATGAAATAGCTATCTGGTATTTTGCTGTATAATTTTTTTCCCTGGTGGAAGCCGATCATAAATCTTCAAAAGCAGAGCCGCTTGACCTTTATGTTCACTACACAAGCTAAACCTCAGACAAAAGTCTAATAATTATTTAAAAAAATAGAGATGACAGTGATTTTTTTTAATCTTTATAATATTTTTCTGCTTTCATTTGTATATAAATGAAAGTATTTGTATATAATGGAAAGTAATTGTAAATGGAAGACTGCACAAGGAGCAATTTAAAAGCACTGGACCATAACTTGCATTATTTCTAAAACCTCTAAGCTAAACTTATAAAAAGTATAGTGGAGAATGAGAGTCTTTTCAGTAACTTGCTAGTTCCCTGGCTCAACCTAAGATCCACCCCAAAGCTTGGAATGCTGTTGCTGTAGTGCAACAAGGCAGCAGGCCATGCAGGTTGTAGACACTCTGGGCTTCAGAGTCTGTGGTAGTTGTAGGGGCTACAGTTGAGGGGGATGAAAACTGGCAAGGGCTGTGGAGGTCACCAAGAGTGGGATCTGAGATGGCCGTGGAAGCTACAAAGAGATCCAGGTTGGCAGAGGCTATGGAGGTTGCAGAGAATAGAGACCACAATGACTGCAGAATGCCACAAAGAACACATTAGTAATCTTGTAAGCCCAGAAGATCATCAAGGTGGCCCGGATGCTTGGGAAAGCCACAGAGACTCAGGGGGTGCCATGTGAAAGCTTGACCCAGGAGAAAATTTTACCACCCAATATCTGACCTACGGAATTATGATTAACCTGGAAATTGTTGGGTGGGGTGGAGGTCCTTGGTTGCTGATCCCCTAGGCCATTTTCAGTTTAGGGGGATGATGGTCCCATCACTGGGGTGAAGTGAATGGGACTGAGGAATTTTCTCTTAATTTTTTTCCCCTGCAGGAGCTTTTTCCCTACCCACCCCCAGTACATTGGTAGTGCAGCTAGAGGGGGTGGGTGGGCTGCCAGGGCTCTGAGTTTAATTTATGTGTATGTGTGTGTTTCTGTGTGGTGATAAGGTGAGAATGTACATTCCTTTGGATGGGAAGAGGATATGAGGGGTGGCAGAGGATTGGGGGCCCTGAGGGGGCATGCAGAACCACCTTGATAGTGATGGCAGAAAATGAGTGATATGGCAAAAATTTAAGGGTGGGCCACACTTTGGGGGCACCAAGTCCACTGTTTGGAGGTGGTCCCACTGTCCAGTTCTCAGGTTCTACCCTCTGTACATGGCAACTGGAACCTTGGTGGCCCCGGTCTTTGTTTTTGAATGCCAAACTGGTATCTAACAAAGCGTCCCTCATCCGTGATCTTAACAGTTACAACCACATAATACCAATTTTGTGGACAGTGCATTTGTTACCTATAACTTTCCAGTTAACTTAAAAGATATTTTATGTTTTGCCTTGACTTAGCTCTCACGTATCTTCAGGACTGTCTCCTTTGGCTGAATTTGCCCATCAAGTTTACTCATTCAGAAGAGAATGCTAGACCTCTGAAACAGACTGCTATATTTTTGAAACATGTTAAAAATAGGGCTTTTAGTGCCTAATGACAATTGAGTGGGGACTGACAGCTGAAAAATATTCAGGTACTCTTGTAGTCTTTTGAATCAGTTTTATAACTGTCAGGGTGTTTTAAAGTAGACTGTGGAATTTAAAATATGACTTCACACATCTTGATACAAAAACAGGCAAGCCGCTTTGGTAATGTGTCTGGTAATTTCACATAGGATATCTGGGAATAAATGGAAATTATTTCCACATCTATAAACACCAGAAAGCATAACTTGGGGGTTTGCAATTGCCAAATTTAGCCAGATTTGGGGAAATTTCAATATTCTGGATGTGTCAAAATTCCCTCTTCAAACAGTATATAGTAAATTATTTAATCAATCTGAAAGTTTTGTCCCCAAATCAAGTTGAGGTACCCTCCACATCATCCCCTGTTCATAAATATTAATTCTCCCTTTAGAAATGGCATTTATGGCCCACCATGTGCTGCTTTTGCCTGGTGTGATATGACAAACATCTTGAATGAGAGTCTAAAATGTATTGCTCACCCTTGCATATTTACAGCTAAATCAATCCTAAAGCCAATCTATATTACATGTATAGGGAACAAATTAATAACATAGAAGGAAAAGAACCCGTCAATCTTAGAATAGCTGAAGTTGATTGTACAAACTTACTGTATTAAATCTCTTCATGATGGCATAATTCTTTCAGGGGTTTTTTCTTTCCCTCCTTTTCCCCTTGCCTTATTCTTTAAGGTTTTGATTTACCACCATGAACATTGCAAAGCTTAACTGATCCATTTTTAGTTTAGGAGAAAACACCCTGAATTGATGTTTTGGCTGTCTTTATAACAATGTTAAATGGTAGGAAACTGTCAAAGTAAAATACTTTTACTGCAGTGTTTCAAGTAAACAGTATAAACTGTATTGATCTTCTACAAAGTACAGAAACATTTCCCACATTATTTAAAGTATAAGTACCTCTTTGGTTTAGTTTGGGCCTTCATCCAAGCATTCAAAAAGATTGATGGATGAGATGGAGAATTTCCTGTCTTGAAGGGTCTTTTTCAATCCACACGTAATATATTGCCTATTCTACAGATAGAATCATTTCTGTTTCATCAATTCTTTTCTGGAGAAAAAAAAAGATTTACGGTATATAGTTGGGTCAGAATTCTGAGCAAAGTTGAGAACTAGTTCTCCAAAACAAACCCCAAAATGCTAGAAAGAAAGTCTTGATTGCTTCAGAGATTGTAACATCTCCGTTTTTGATATAACTCATCTGGAGGCTTTTAACAATACTGTGTGGATATTACAAACTTAATACAATAATTGAGAAGACAGAACTCTGTACTTGGTTTCTAGATTGCCAAGGTTTATGGAGAAGAAATAAAAAACAATAAACAAATCTAAACTCTGCATAATCATTGATGGTGAAAGAGTCTCTTCTGTTGTTAGTACACATAAATCAGCTTCTGTCAATCATCCAAAAATACAGGGCTTTTTTGGTCATGGAATGCTCAGAACGGAGTTCCGGCACCTTTTTTGGATAGAACCTTGTAGGGTAGGCAAGGCAAGTTGTATGACATGTGTGAGTTCCGGCACCTTTTTCTTTTACAAAAAAAGCACTGCAAAAATATTTTTATGTTTCAAATATTTTTGTAGTTTGATAATTTATCACATTTATATCGGTCTCCTTGAAGTTCCTCCCCCTCAAAAAAAAATGGCCTACAGAAAAGAAGACAAAATCTCAGCACAAGTATATAATCTGCAAATCTATGGTAACTAAAAGAAAAGGGCATTGAAAGAGAAAACGTAGTCAATTTAGCTCCCAAATTGTTGTTTTTCTCATATAGTCAGATCAACTATACAAAATTATGACCCCCAGGAGAGAGGAAATTAAATATAAACCACAAAGGTTAAATTTCCTCATGACATTGTAAAAGCAAACAGACAACTCATTGGGCTCTATCAGAATGATCCATCTATGATAAAAGATGAGGCATTTTTAAAAGGTTTTGCCATCCAGACCTTAATGCATTTCAAAATGCCTACAAATGGGGTGACCAACTTTTAACCTTAGATGTTTTGAACAAGTGAAGGGCATCTCCTTTTATATTTTGCTTTGTGTTGTTGAGGAGGCAATGTATGCTGACAATAAAAGAGATGAATTAGCATAACTGACTGTTTAGTTATTAAGATTAAATATCTTTTTATTGCAGATGTTTGCCAAGGCAAATGCTCCCCAGTGGAAGGCTCTAAGCAGTTAGGATAGATTTGATGAGGATTTTAATTGCTGTTATGCAACTGGTAATGGAAAGTTTTTGTTAAATGTCATGCAAAATCCAATCAATAATTTGCAAAAAAGAAAGGAAGAGTCTTGTTGTGAAGGCCTTGGGTATTTTTTGCAGAAATATTTTGGTGCCAGAAAAATCTCCTTAATTGCTTTGTCATTGCCTCCTCCCCTCTATTCTCTCCATGCTCCCCAACTCTGACTGCTTATTACAAAGAGGGCCAATTTGTTTTAACATGGCCAAATACATTTGTGCTAAGATAAAGAAAATCACGAGCACAATAAAGCTTCTTAAAGCACAGACAGAGAGAGAGACACCCTGAGGGCTTATTAAACCTACTAATGGAACGTGTTTTCATCTCTCTGCTCACACCTATTTACTGAGGTAATCACTTAGAATAATTCTATGATGCTCAGAAAAGTGTGCCTGATCCAAACCTCATTCTTGTAATGCATGAAGGCATTCTCAAACCAATTTGATTGTCACGGTTTTCCCTCCTCTCTGGTCTCTCCATATGTAAGTGTTGTTTTATGCCGGGCTGGCAGTGCAATGTCAGACGCATGCAATATAGAGGGAACTGGCATTTATTGGCATTTCTTTTTGAGAAAAACATGACAGTTTAAAGCAGGGGTCCCCAACCCCCC
The DNA here is from genome assembly GCF_947247035.1 of Vipera ursinii. Lineage (NCBI taxonomy): Eukaryota > Metazoa > Chordata > Lepidosauria > Squamata > Viperidae > Vipera > Vipera ursinii. Next base: position 222,009,894 of record NC_139513.1, on the reverse strand, counting down.
CCCCATCCATGGACCAGCACTGGGCCACGGCATGCCAGAAACCAGGCCACGCAAACAAACAAAGCCGCATTCGCAAGATGCAGGCAGCACTCGAAACCACATCCCCTCCAGTCCATGGGAAAACCTCTCTCCACGGAACCAGTTCCTGGTGCCCAAAAGATTGGGGGCCACTGGTTTAAGGAGTTTGGAGAACACATTCAATTTACTGTAATACAAAGAAGCCCAAGAAAACCTTCTAAACTGAATGGAATTAGGAATGTTATTTTGACTTACGTGTTCTTGGCCTTGTAATACTATGTGAAATGAAGCCTTTCACATTTGTATCTTTATGATGTGTACTAAACAATCTATGTCTCATTTGGTCTCTAACTATTTGGGCTGTCCTCTTAGCCTAGTTAAAGCGAGTTGCTAGCAATTTAAATGATTTTCCTAGCCTGGAAAGTTGATTGCACGGTCACCCAGATGTTTAGCCTGGATATGACATTTTTAACCGCTTATTGAGTCCTTCCCAAGAACCTAGAATGGGCAGATTTGGTGTTTTTTTTTAAAAAAAATAATATTAAAGGTATCGTTGCAGGATGTAAGCTGTTCCAAGTAAAGCTGCCTTTTGCAATTGACTAATGGTGATTATGTGAATGCCGACGGTATTCAAGTGGTGCGCCAGTTGTTTTGGAATTGTATCCAAGGTATCTGTAACTACGGTATTAGTTCTACCTTTGCTTTCTTTTGCTACACTCATTCTATTTCTATTTGTAGGTCTTTATATTTTTCTGATTTCCCCCCCCAGTTCTTTCTTTTCTAGTCTGCTATCTCCATAGTAATGCAATGTCTGTTTTTTTTAATCTTTCTTGTCAAGAGTTGTTAAATCTGGGGGTATTTTATGGCAGATGCTTGCCTGTTTTCCTCCTAAAGTCCCTGAGCCTTTTAGTGTCCTTAGTTTTCTAATACTAATACTTTGTCCATTTTGTGGTTCCGCCAATTCTTGTTTGCAGGGAAGTGCTATTGCCGACTTAAATTCCAATGCATCATGGTTGCTACCTTGTCAGGTTGTTGTTTGTAATCGATCTGTGTGATCTTCTTGCAGCAGTTAACTAGATGGTCCATTATTTCTTCAGCTTCTTTGCAGAGACAGCAATTGCTGTCTGTTGCTGCCTTCTCAATTCTGGCTTTGTACGCATTTATACTGTCTCTTTCTTCAACGTTCCTGCCCTTAACTATTGCTAGGTTTTGTTGTAATCTGCTTTGCCTGCTAGTTTTTTTTTTAATGTACTGGCCATGTGATTCTTTGCTTTGCCATAATTCTTTTCTATTCTACATTTGGTCTTACTTTATAGGTCAGTTTGGTCTCTCTAGTAGTAAGCCTTCATAGTACACCAGTGCATCTTCTTCACTGTCCTTCAGAGGCATTCTTCCAATGCCCTTTTTTTACTTCTTCAACTGTTTGGTTTACTTGCAACATTCTACATCCATTTATGCTCCATCTCCTTTATCCAATACTGCATTCTTGTTGTATTTCTTTGGGTTCTCCCATAGCTGTTCCCAGAACTGCAGTTTCTTCTTTATCAGGTATTGACTGGTTCACTGCAGTCTGTCCATTAATGCATTGGTAGAAATGTTTCTGATTGTTGAGCTTCATATCTGCTGGTCTTCTTGATTACAGTTGATATTTGCTGCTTTATTATTTCCAGCACTTCCTTGATCTTTGTTGTTTCTAGGTGGTATTCTTTTATCTTCTTGTTTTTCGGCTTCTTTCATCTGTTCTAGTTTGCTTGAATATGAACTTAGCATACTGAACTTACTTTGTGGCTTATTCTTCCATGTTGGTGGCGCACTGTTTGGCTTTTTTCTTGTTTATTAATTTTGCATCCCAGGTATTCAGTTATAACAGCAGCAATACTGTAGTTTAATTGATTTAATTCTTGCAGTGACCTGGTGCTTATATTTGATATTATAGTACTGGTATCTTTTAATATTTGTGCTAGCTGTTTCTTCAGAACAGGGGTGTCAAACTGCCAGCCAGAGAGCCGGACGCGTCATCAAGAAACCACCCCCACCCCATTGTCAGCAATGGGAAAAAAGCTCCAATATGTTGCGCGATGTCACGTGACATCACGATTTTGACATTTCTGCTTTAGAAGCTGGGGTTTCTGTCCTGTTCTAGATGTTCAGTTATTTTTTGTTTCTTTTTTTAATTAGAAGGCTTTCTGAGGAGAAGGCAAAGGAGAAGATACCTGATTTGGGAATGAAACATTCAATAGCTATCCTACCTTTCTCTACTACTGACTCCCCCTGGTTTGCTGTTACAGACTGAGCTATTTGTGGCAAGGCTTCAATTTCTTTGCCCAGGGTAGATCTTTGCAGCTCCTCCAATTCTAGTAATGTGAATAATTTATTTCCTATTATCAATCAACATTGATCTGCTAACTTCTTTTATTTCTGATCCTGGATGTTGTCCCTTACAGAACTGGAATATTATTTTCAGGTACCCTCTTTTTGTAGGAATTGATTTGTAATAATAGATCATTATTTCCTTGTTACAGTCTTTGTGTATTTGTGATAACTAAACAACAATAGTCCTGCAGCTGTATGCCCTGGTTGCTTAGCCAACAGGCCTGAGTTCTGTAGCCCAGAGGTCCTCAACCTGTGTGCTGCAGCCCACTACCAGGCCATGGCCTCCTGGTCACCGAGCCACAGAACAGGCTGTCCAGTGCACGCATGTGTGTGCGCACACTCACACCCACTCGTGCTAGCACTGCCGTCATTATGCAAATAGGCACCATGCAGCAAAAATAAGGTGCTATGCAGCAAAAACAGAACGGTGCTAGTGCCCACATGGCAAAAACAGGGTGGTGCTAGTGAGTGTCATATGTGTCACACATGCTCATGTCCCCATTTGTGTGCACGCACATGCATAAAATGCTTCCCCAATCCTTGTTGTCCCAGGTATGGACTGAACCAGTATGGGTTTCTGTAAATAGGTCTCACCATATTGTTTATGGGGGAGGCTCTCTTCAGCTGGCTCCTCTGATGAGACCTGTCCAGTGTGGTTGAAACAGTAGCATAGCTCTCACCCTCCTATGAACGTGCAAGCCCCACAAACATATCAAGGTAGCGCCTTAGTGGGAGATGATTATTATTTTCCAAATCAAACAACTGCCTTTGTTAGTTCCCAACCATTGTCCCTAATTGTGACTTACTCTGCAATCCATTCCTTTGTGCCTGGTGGCTTTGTTTGATACATTTCTCAATGTAAGCGCTCAGAAAAGGAAGCTTGCCAAATACACATCTATGGCAAAGCTGGCCAGGAGCTGAGATGCATTTTAATGTCGTTGAATATGCCATCCTGCCTCTTGCCTTGAGGGAGAGAAAATTACAATTTTGAAAACATGAAAACAAGGGGGGAACGGTAATAAACTGGGAAGTGATGCTCCTTCAAAGGTGGACAGCTCCCTGGGAGGTAGCCCCTAATTGTTGCAATCACTTTTAGGTGTTCTAATGCACTCAAGTGAATTATGCATCACACAGCTACTGAATGACAACAACCATTTCTGAGTCCATTAATATGGAAGATTTCAGCCAAATGCTTTTAAACGATAGCTTCTCTTTATTTGTAATTTCAGACTCTATTGATTTCCTTCTGTTCCCTTCATTATGATTTCAATTGATTACCTTGGCAACTGCAGTAACAATGATTGTACTTGACACTGTCTGAGACTCTTGAGATGGTATTTGAATAGGAATGGTATAATTTGGGGGGAATGTGCCTACAAGAACCTGCCATTAAGGGTACACTTACACTTCACTTTTATTGACTACCCCTTCTTTTGAGTAGGCTCCTGTCATGGACTCTGCGGTTACAAGGGACTGTAGCAGAAATTGTGTATAATTTCTGTGGTTCTTAAAGTAAAAGTTTCCTATAAAGTAGCACATTTTTTTTACTGCATGGCTCTTTCTTCTTTTCTCACCAATATTTCTCATACATATAGTTTTTTTATACAAACGTCTGCTATTTGTTAGTGTGAGTTACCTAAAAAAATCCAATGCAATTAGATACCAACTATTCTTTCCCATGGATTGCTTCTGTTTCCCATTCTGTATCTCCATCTTCCAAATCTTTTTGAGATCAAAAATTCCAGAGCAGAATCATAATAATATCTCCACAATATCCTATGGTAAAATAAACTTACACTCCAAGATCCATCAGCTAGTGTAACAGAACCAGAACCAACAGAGAAGGAAAATAGATTCCTTTTTCTGTTTCTGATTCTTCACATAAAATTATTTTCAAGAGGAATGCAATAGAAGCTTCTGTCTGAAGAATAAATATAGTCTTGGGCAGCAAGTGTTAGATATGCAGTATACCAATCACATAATCATTATGCTTCAATCTGTGGAGGCATTCAGCTAATGTGTATGTGGAATTTGGTAATGTGTATTGACCTTACACTCCCACCAGAGACACAGGCTCAATACTGCTTGGTAACAGTGCTCTACCTTGTCAACAGCAAGTAGGATTATAAAACAGAAATAACCTATGTTCCCAAATACAGTAAGGGAGAGGGCTTTTTCTGAGAAAAGCAAGACACCAAGATGTATGTCCTAGGGAAGATACCTCTAGGGCTCCATGTTTGCTAGGCCAGGAATGCATCTCTTCTAGCTAAACTGATGCACTCCTGGCAAAACATTATAAGGGTGGTAAATGAGTTCATTAAAAAACAAAATGCAGTTATTGTGTTCGCTTACTGAGCCAGGCACAATTTATTTGTTCAATTCAATTTATTTAGTCAGTGATGTGGACATTACAGGGTAGGAGTGGTTTGACTCCTTAATTTCCATACCCCCAACCTCCTCTTGTCAAGCATGACAAGTATTCCTCATTTAGTGAACACAAATGGGAGCCACCACTCAGTCATTATGGGATGCTAAGTGAAACCAAGCCTGTGCTTATCATCAGTTTTCCCTTGCTTTGCAGACCTGCAAAAGGTCATAAATGCAAGGACTGGTTGTCAAGTTACTTTTTCAGCTCCGGTGTAACTGTGAATGGTCACTAAATGAGGCAGTCACTAAATGAGGATTGCCTTATCGGCAAGTTGTTGTTTCAATGCTGAGGCTTTCACAAGCAAGAGACCTAGCTCCCCCCACCCCCAGAGTTTTCCTGGGCTTTCCAAGCCCCTCTCCTTATTGGTCTCCACAAACTAAGCTGGGATAAACATTAGTGCTTGGAAACCAATGCTAGAAGCCACACTGGAAGATGGTGGCCTAGATGGTAACAATGAAATTTGGTCCTAGGTTCTGCCTCAGTTTTACCTTCCCAATAAGGAACTGAGTGGTAAGATCATTTACAAGCAGTTTATTAGGGTACCCTAATAAAGTGGGCTCTCCCTATGAAAAGGAGAACCTTGAGACCCATCTTAAATTTCTTGTTATCGGTTAACACAAAAAAGAAAATTGAAAGAGGAAAGTTGGTTGGACCTGATAAGGGTAACCCCTCGCACAGTAAATCAGCTACAAAGCTTGTTTGAAGTCAGATAACCAGATGCCAGTTGACACTAAGAAACTTTTTTTCTTATCAGGAGATAGCATCCAGGCATCCTTCTAGTCAATTCTCTTTTCAGTTTAGGAATGTTAAAAGCTATCTAATCAATCCATACAACCATAGGATAAAAGTTTTCCTACGTTCCAATCTATAATGAACCTGAACATTATTTTAAAAGAGAGAAAATAAGTCAAATTCAAATAGAAAGCAACTGTGTTGACAAATTATAAAATCCATGTCATGTGCCCCTCTGTGGTCAAGGCAATGCAGAATCACCGATCACCCAGCCATATTTAAAAAAGCCAGTGCAAATCCCTCCCTTTGGCTTCCCCTTCAGGGCCTGCAGCCCTCAAAGCCTGGGAATGATCCACAGCAGAGCAGGCTTTCCCAAAGGGCTCCTCCTCTCAAAGGAGGGGAACTGAACTTGGACCCAATTGGAGTAAGTCAGAAGCCTGGCAGCCAATCCCACACTTGTTGCTATGACAGGATCTGTGAACTCCACCCTGCCCTCTGCAAGTGGCTTGCAGTATTTAAGTTTACCTTAATCACTTAGGAATTCACAATTCTTTTTTCTTTTTCAGATGGAAGGTCACATTTAGCTTGTAGGATCCACCCTTCAAAAGTAATTGGGGCCAAGACAAGGAAATGGGCAGAACGAGGGAAAAAAGAAAAAGAAAATTTGATAGCCTTGAAATTAATTTAGAGGTGGAGGGCATGAGGCGAATTGGGCTATTGCCAGCGTACTAACAACATCTCCCCATCTTTCACATTCAGAATTACAATACTGAGACCACTTTTGAAAAGGTTCATTTGATTGATTGATTGATTGATGCAGCTGCCCATCTCCTGTGAAGTGACTCTGGGCAGCCTGCAATAAAATGTCTACAAACTCAACTTACGATTGCAACTGAGCCCCAAATTTTTGTTGCTAAGCAAGACAATTGTTAAGTAAGCTCTGCCCCATTTTACCTTTCTTGCCATAATTTTTAAGTGAATCAATGAAGTTGTTAAGTTAGTAACATGGTTGTTAAGTGAATCCGGCTTCTCCATTGACTTTGCAAAAATGACCACATTACCCCAGGACACTGCAACTGTCATAAATACATGCCAGTTGCTAAGCATCTGAATTTTGCTCATGTGACTGTGGGGATGCTGCAACGGTTCTAAGTGTGGAAAGCGGTTGTAAGTCACTTTTTCATTGCCTTTGTAACTTCAAATGGTCGCTAAATACATGGTTGTACTATCTGTAAAAACTATTAAAAATGTAGATAAAACAAGATGCTACAGCTGCCATAAATTGGTTTCCAACTCTGCACACCCTTGCTGTCTTGTGACCATCCAGGTTTGTGCAGCCTAAATTATGATATTTCCACTGAAGGTTGCACCAAGTTTGGCATGGATCAGATGAAGCCTTGGCAACTGAGGTTTGTAGAATAGGGCTTATGACTGGCAAAGAGGCATCAGGGATAATGAGTAATTACAGTCCTATCCTCCTTCAATATCCCAATCCTAAACCTTCTACACCAGGCTAGAACACTTGTAAAGAGAAAAATGCCACATCGATAAATTAACAATAATCATGTTCTACAAAGGGAGACTGTACCTGGTGGCCATTAGAGTGGTGGCAGCAATGGAGCTGGTGGTGGCAGAGGGCCGGGAAGTGGACAGCAGTGCATTTTTCATAGGAGTGGCAGTGAATTTATTGTTTTGTTTTTTAAAAAGTGCCAATGGGCTGCTTAAAGCTGCAGTCCACAGACTTGTAAGTTCAGGCCTTTTCTATACCGATCTTTTGAGTTTAGAAGGGTTCCAAATTTTAGAAAAAAATATGAGCTTAATTGGAGAGCCAAGCTACTAATTCAATATATTTGTTCTTTTAGAGGGTATTTTTGTAACACTTTCACCTGCCTGGTTGATCAACAAACCCAATTTTCTGGATTTTCATGATACTCTAAACAATTACAAACTAGTTTTGTACAAGATGCTAGTCCAAAATATGGCTGAGTAGTTTGTTAAGTATGCCACATTAAACTCAGTGAGATTTCCTTCTGAGTAGTTTGCAGCCCAGATTCTGGATTCCATTGGGAGAATTATTATTTTTTTCATTTGTTTTTTAGCTGAGGTCAAATGCCAGATGCTGTAGTCAAAATCCAGAGCTTTATTTAGACACAAGGCAAGAAGGGTGTGGATGGCCCTGTGCAAATATTTTACCTACAGTATATTTATTTACATTTATACGTTTATAAATATAGATTTACATTGATAGATAGATGCAAACAATAATTATGCACATGTCTAATTCAAAGATTTCATGCTGTACATTTCCTAATAAGGCATAGCCTGATTTCTTATATTCTGATTGGCACATCTTATCTACTCTACTAAAAGCACAAGCATTTCTTCATTTCATGTCCTGCTACACGATTTGCTTGCCTACCCAAAAATGGCACGGTAGGAACTTCCCTTTAGAAATGGCATCATTTCAGCTTTTTAAAAACATTCTAAAATTAGTTTGCAAGAAATCTGAACTAATGGCACTATCACTTTAGTGCTGTTGCAACTGGAGAAAGATTTTTTTTTGCTCTGTTCAGTCCTGTCTATTAACAGAACCACAGTGCTTCCCACAGGCTACCAGTTTCAGAGGTCAAACTATTCCAATCCTGAATGCCTACTTGTTTTCTTTGGAAATCAATTTTTGCCAAGTTTCTCTGGTTCTCTGGACTGACCTTTGCTTCACTCCCTCCTCCAGGATCTCTATGTTCTTTTGCTTTCTAAGCCATTAGTTCTAAGAGGATTAACTCTGCAGGAAGTCTCCTCATAAAATCTGGGAAACCACGGGGGTCAGATGGGGAAATGTGGTTACATATGGGTATGTGTGGTTTTAAACATGTAACCTCAGATAGCATCACAAGAAGTTGTAAGTGGGGTTTTGTGGTTACCAAAGGTCAGATGCTGCAACAGAGAGTGGCTGATAAGGCATCTGTGGCTAAACATTGGGTGACTGTGGCCAAAAGAGATTGCAGGCTTGAGGTCAAAGTTCAGAAGGCTGGCGGCTCCGTTGTTGAGTAATATCACAAGAAAAGCATTCTAGCAATTCAAGAGTTGATTTGGTTAAACGGTACTCTTTTAAAAAGTAGCCTCCTATTAAAACAAAAGTAAGTTGAACAATACATTGTATATGCTAAAGAAAAGTTCCAAGCTTTATAAACGTCTTTGGAACTATGTTATTGTTTCATTGTTTACACTTTCCCAAGACTGTCCTTGTGACCTGAAAATGTTTGATAGGATGGAAATAACTGTACATAGAGTAACATGAGATTTTTCAGTCAATTCAGGGACTGCATAAGATTCCAGTTTAATCATCATCATCATCATCATCACCCCGGACTTAACAATTGTCAATAAGAAAGACAAAAGAGTCTGGATAGTGGACGTGGCAGTGTCTGGAGACAGCAGAATAGACGAGAAAGAACTGGAGAAGATAACAAAATACAAAGACCTACAAATAGAAATAGAAAGACTGTGGCAAAGGCAAGCAAGGGTAGTACCAATAGTAACAGGCGCCTTGGGTGGAATCCCAAAATAACTGGAGCACCACTTGAACACCATTGGCATTGACAAATTCGCCATTAGTCAATTGCAAAAGGTGGCCTTACTAGGAACTGCTTCCATCCTGTGACGATATCTGTAATACCATCAAACATCCACATCTGTCTATCCCAGGTCCTTGGTAAGGACTCGATAGGTAGACAAAAATGCCAAATCCAGTCTGAACATCTGGCTGACTGTGCGATGATTAATATTAATATTAATATTATTATTATTATTATTATTATTATTATTATTATTATTATTAATAATAATAATAATAATAATGGTGATGATGATGATGATGATGTAAGTTGCAGCTTAAACTGGCAAGATAATGTTAATCATGAAGACAAAATGTCTGCATAATTAATGTTAATTATTGTCATTTCTAAACTATTTTAGAGCTCCCAAAACTCCATCAATTTTTAGGAATGCAGATCATTGACAAATATCTGTTCTAAATGCTATAAAAGCAAAGTATTTATATTTATAAGTGGTTTTCAGATGTATTATATATTTTGCATAACTGTCAGTTTGGGATATTATGACAATTTTATTCGTTGTCGGACTGTTAACTGCAGTGCTGCAGAGTTGAAGACAAAGAGCATTCATGGCCTGTTTGAGAGCTTCATAGAAGCATCTTCTACCTACTATTAGAAAGAGGATATTAGATTAAATGCCCATTCAGTGTGGCCCTCTCCATACCTGTATTGTCATATTGATCCCTTCACAATTATCTCCCTTTCACTATCTGGGTTTGAAAGCAATGGGATGTAAGGTCTGCAAGCAAATAAGAGGAAGCTGATGGACAGCAGAGACATCATGCTAAGTCAGATGGTTGGTGTGGAAAAAGCTTAGTAGCTTTGCATTTTAAAAGCAAATAACAGAACTGGGTGTAACTTTTCTTCCTTTGTTGTTCTGGAACTTTTTTCTCCATCATTCAACCATCGGCTCTTTGGGACACATCTAACTTAACATGCGGTCTATTACATATTTATATAAAATGTCCTTTCATCTTTAATTGAATATGAAAAATTGTTTAAAAGAAACTTTATGTTTCCCTAGGAAAATCACTGTAAGATCTCTGTGATGTGCTGGACTTAGCTAGAGGACTGCAACTGAAAGCAGAACTAATAGAGAGCAGCAGCAGATTGTGGCTTGTTTGATAAGCCCTGTATTGTGAGTCATATTTAAGAAGCTAATGGAATTAGTTGGTTTATAATTAAGCCCAATAGAAAGAGCTAACCGCAGTTGGCACATCAAAAAAGATTGTTCAGTGAAGCAGTTTTCTTCTACATATTTCTATCACCAGATACTGAGTAATCAAGTTTCTCTGTCTATGAGCACCCCTCAATTAAGAAATGGGGTCCCGTATTTTCCTCCAAATTCCTATGAAATAGTCTCAGAAAGAAATCATATTTTAATCCTTTAGAAAAATCAAATTGGGGAGCAGCATTTTATCAACATAATTGTTATATTCCTTTTACACAAAGGGAAAAAACAGACCAACCTAACAAAAATAGTGCCATAAAAAACAGAATAGAAACACAAGTTAAGATAGGCAAGAAAATGATAAGTGTCCAGTCTAGACAATTTCAAATCACCAGGTCCAGATGGATTACACCCCAAGGTTCTCAAGGAACTGGCAGATGTGATCTCAAAACCATTGAACTATATTTTTCAAAGATCCTGGAGCACTGGGGAACTAACAGAGGATTGGAAAAGAGCTGATGTAGTTCCCATCTTCAAAAAAGGAAAAAAAAATGGATCCAGGAAATTATAGACATATCAGCCTGAACTCAATACCTGGGAAGATTCTGGAAAAGATAATCAAACAACGAATCAGCGAGTACCTGGAGGCAAACAAATTCATTACTAAAAGCCAAAATGGGTTTGTCAAAAACAGATCATGTGAGACAAATCTTATTACATTCTTTGACCAAGTGACAAAATTAGTGGATCAGAGGAATGCTGTGGATATAATTTACTTGGACTTCAGTAAGGCATTTGATAAAGTAGATCACAACCTTCTACTTGATAAGATAGAAAAATGTGGGTTAGACAGAATCACCACCAGATGGATTCGTAGCTGGCTGACCGGCCGTACTCAGCATGTGGTCCTCAATGGAACCACATCTACATAGAAGGAAATATTTAGTGGGGTTCCCCAGGGCTCTGTTCTAGGCCCAGTGCTCTTCAACATCTTCATCAACGATTTGGATGAAGGGATAGATGGGGAACTCATCAAATTTGCAGACGACACCAAGCTGGCAGGAATAGCCAACACTCCAGAAGACAGGCTTAAGATACAGGAGGATCTGGACAGACTTGAACACTGGGCACTATCTAATAAAATGAAATTCAATGGTGAAAAAAGTAAGGTTCTACATTTAGGCAAGAAAAACCAAATGTACAGGTATAGTATAGGAGGTACCTTGCTCAATAGTAGTAACTATGAGAGGGATCTCGGAGTTCTAGTGGACAATCACTTAAATATGAGCCAGCAGTGTGCTGCAGCTGCCAAAAAAGCCAACACAGTGCTAGGTTGCATTAACAGAGGAATAGAATCAATATCACGTGAAGTATTAATACCACTTTACAATACCTTGGTAAGGCCACACTTGGAATACTGCATCCAGTTTTGGTCACCACAATGTAAAAAAGATGTTGAGAATCTAGAAAGAGTACAGAGAAGAGCAACAAAGATGATTAGGGGACTGGAGACTAAAACATATAAGGAACGGCTGCTTGAATTGGGTATGTGTAGTTTAATGAAGAGAAGGACGAGGGGTGACATGATAGCAGTGTTCCAATATCTCAGGGGCTGCCACAAAGAGGAGGGACTCAAGCTATTCTCCAAAGCGCCCAAAGGCAGGACAAAAAGCAATGGATGGAAACTAGTCAAGGAGAGAAGCAACCTAGAACTAAGGAGAAAATTCCTGACAGTTAGAACAATTAACCAGTGGAACAACCTGCCTCCAGAAGCTGTGAATGCTCCAACACTGGAAGTTTTTAAGAAGAGACTGGACAGCCATTTGTCCAAAATGGTATAGCAGGGGGTTGGACTAGATGACCTCCAAGGTCCCTTCCAACTTATTATTATTATTATTATTATTATTATTATTATTATTATTATTATTATTATTATTATCTCTTTCTCTGTTTTAAGATAAGTTTACCTTTCTACTGACCTCTGTTCATTTTTTTTTAAAGATGACATTTAAAAATATAATGTCTGGTCAGCTCACTAGAAAACCATGGCTATTGCTTTTACCCTATGCATATTTGGTCATAAACTGTGGTTTGGTTCTAAATAACACCTTTGTTTGCATAAAATGTTGTACTAGAGAGAAGTATATAAGTACCACCATCTTACACAAATGCACCATTTGGATGACTTATAAACTAGAGCCTGAAGTTTGTACACCTAGAGTGGCTACTACTTTGGAACTGCAGAAACTGGGATTTGAAAGCCATGACTTAGTCCAGCTTTCAGATTCTAGTTTCTACACATTTACAATGGGATCATTCTCGGTTCAAGGAATATGGTAAAACTCAGACTTTGTTTAATGAGCCATGTGCAATGGGGGGAGATGTAAGGTGGTAACATATGCATTACCATTAACTTTTTCATTTTGGGTTAGTGAGCACAGACAATATCCTTGATGGTTTCACTGAACACCGAACTAGTGTTTAGCAAACCTCTAGAGCTGGTCAAATGGAACATGTAAATAGTGCACATAATTGCATTCCTAAGGAGACATTATCAGTTTCTTTAAAAATATATAGTTATACCAGTAAGAAATAGATGGCAGGTTGCATCTGATCCTCTTTCCTGTGTAATCCTTCTGTTCCTTCCCATGTCAGCAGGAGATGTGCTGTAATCAAAAATTGAATCCAATCCCTTGCTAAACCATTGCTGGTCTTTCTTAAAATGTTAAGCTCTTGGCTTTTGCTGCAATTTACCTGGAGTTAACTCTGCTCTAAGCTGATAGCAAACTCTGGATTTTCAGCGAAGGAAGAATTATGCCCTCAACAACTGCCTAACTACACATTTTCAAGGAGAAGCCACATCAAAAGCTTTTCTTACTTGCAGCTATTTTTCCCCCCCACAGCAGATAAAGCCAGACTAATTAAAAAAATAATTAAAGGGTTGAAAGCTGCCATATGAGTTGTGACAACATATCAACTTTTGTTTGCTCCAGCTGCTTTTCACCTCTAGCAACATGACAGTTCACATGGCAGCTTCGCTTATCTGACAGGGGCGCCAGCATTTTCAAATCATGAGCTTCATTTGAACAGCGAAATTGGTTGTGCTGTCATGTTGCATTCCATGAGGCAGGGATCCGCAACTGCATTTGTCAGCTTGTCACTAGCAACCAGAAAATCCCTTTGTGGCTACAGCAATTGCCCTCTCCTTTGGCCCACACAGAGACCCTGGCAGGGGGTGTTCAAAAGTAGATGGGAGATGCTCAAAAGTAATGAATCTCTCCCATTATTGCCAGGTGTCTCAAAAGCCCAGTACACAATAACCCAAGAAGCCTACATTTCCCCAAAGTCTCAACTTATGAGAAGGACCTGACATGGTTAGGGGTTAGGGGCAATTTTTACAAATTTGAATGCTAATAACTTCTAGAGTAATCATACGTTTGCCACAGAAACAATAACAGAGATTCCTGTATCGTTTTAAGGATGAGCAAATTTCTTAATACAAAAGCTTCAACTGCTTTTTACTGTTACTACATCATATTTGTGAAGCGAATAAAACAAAGACAAGCTCTTGGTCATGTTGAAAAAATGATGATCATGATGACTACCAGCCTTCTGCAATGTTGGAGATACGTTGGCGTTGCATAGATTTCCCAGCTTTTGGCCAGGAACTTTGGGAGTTGCAGTCTGGAGGGCAGTATTGAAATAGGTGAATGTATGCCAGGACTGAACAAAGCAAGAATGTCTCATTGATTTCAATATGCTTATTCTACATAGACTAAGTCTGGATCAAGCCCAACAGCTCTCTAGCATCAAGAAAATGCTCTTTTATTTGCCCAGATTTACTAACATATGACAGCTGCTTTTAATTGGTGGTTTTATGGGTTCTCTGTATTTTGTCATTCTCATCCCTCTCTGTGTTCGCTGCTAATTTTAATGGGCTCTCATTGTTGTGCAAAACTGTATCTGTAATTTTATTATTTTAATTATGCAAACCATCCCTAGAATTTTTAACTGAAAAGCAGCAGGCAAGTATTTCAAACAGGAACAAAAAAATAAAAAATAATAGCAATTCTGCCTTAGATCTATCCAATTCCACCAATGTCAATTATACCCTATAATATTGTGTGTGTGTGTGTGTGTGTGTGTGTGTGTGTGTGTGTGTGTATGTGTGTTTCAATAAAAGTGGCCCATTTTCTGTTATGGCCTTTCACTCCTGGAGCCACATTTGTGGATCTAATTCTGACAATTTGTTTTTTAATGGCCCAAGCAGTTCATTTTCTCTAAAGCATTCTTTAAACTGCAACAATATTTGGAACTCCTAGCACTTGATTTTCCAAAGACATCCTGTATACTCTTTGTTCCCTTCTCCTAAAAATGCTACCACAGCAAAAAGCAAAAAGGCTAGTTGAGATACTAGTTTATGAAGACAAATAATAAATTCTACACAGAGATAGCAACCATTATACTATGTTAATAATTTCTGGCATAATGAATGTACATCTCAGGTACAGAGAAACATTTATAGCTTTACTGGCACTTTTATGATTAATAAAGCATAAGTGTAGCAGCACTTACCCTAGTTTAGTGGTTGAGCACTTTACAGCACTTTTTATATATTCAAACACTTAGTTCTTCCAATTTGTCTCTGTTTCAAGGTCTCAGATGTTTGACATTTCATCTTTGCAAAGATACAATGCAATATAGCCAACCTCGATTATAAGTACAAATATATATATGAATGATGCAACCTTCTTGGACTCTACCAATTCAGAATGCAACAAAGAAAGAATATTTCCTACCTCAGTTCCCTGCATATGTATGTAGTACCTAGAAGAAGGACTCAAGTTTGGATGTTTAGTATTTATATGTAGTAGTGTTTAGTTGGTAAACATGTACAAGTATTATTTATCTATGTTCTAAAGCTGTGGGTAATTATGAGCAGATATATAATCTGACTTGGATTTTATACCTTATTGGTTTTAGCTTTCAAATCCCCATATATACTGTCATATAATGATAGCAATTCCAATCCAACATGAATGAAACTTGCAATGTTCACTGGTTGAGTTCACATAACATACTAACTCATGCTTTGTTTAATTATATTTTATTTAATAATCTACAATAATTATAAATTCTATCTATAGCTCTCTGGCAGCAAGCATTCTATGTCCCAATTGCTAAGCTGGAAAAGCTTTGGTTTCTATCTGGATGGGTGACTACATGTGAGGATTCACAAAAGTAGAGGTTTTATTTTGAAAGCCAGTTATAGTGGTTAAGGTGGTGCCTAGAAAGTAGAAGACTGTAAAGTCTAGTTCCACCTTAGGTGTGAAAGCTGGCTTGGCCAGTCACTCTCTCTCTCTGTTCAATCCACCTCACAGGGTTGTGTTTATGGGGAAAACAGGAGAAGGAAGAAGTATTATGTATGTTCACTACCTTGAGTTATTTATAAAAGTAATAAAGGCAGGATAAAAAAATATCTAAAAATAAAATTGGGTTGGCAGTATAGGCTAGGTTGTACTCTGCTCTATATAATCTGTTCACTTTGAGAAGAATATATATGGTCCGGCAAAACTAGGTGGCTTTCCTGTGCACTGTCCTAAATAATGCTGATTTCCAAATCCATTTAATTAAGAAGAAGGTTCTCTTTTGGGTGAGAAGCCTGAGAAATAATGAGGAAAGTTAGAGTACTGTTCATGCTTGAACCATTCTGGGCACATAAGTTGCTAAATATAACAATCTGATTACCGTATGCTGATTCTTGCACAATGTTTGGGCAGTCAGTATGTTTTGTGGTGTTTACCTTGGAACAGTTCCATTTAAGGATAGGTACGTAAAGATGCAGCCAGGTCAATGGAGGGGAAGGCAGGTAAATAATTTGGCCTAGTGTTCCATCCCAGCCTACGTGAGTCCTTGTTATGCTCACAAGGAGAAACCCCTCTTCCAAGAAACAGGCAGGAACCACAAGAAAAAAACAGCTCCTTTTATTCTCACAGACCTGAGTCAATGTCCAAGGCAAACAAACACAGTCCACAGAAACTCGATCCTCAACACAAACGGTTGCCCTCAGCAACCAGCACCTCCCACACCTTCCCTTTTATAATTCAACCAAGGCATGGCTTCCTAATGCCTTCTCCCTTGCCCTTGGAGCCGCCCCATTGCATTCCTCTGTCCTACTCACTTCTCTTGTCTGTGCTTTAGTGCATCCTGGATTTGTCCCAACTGTTCTTCATCACTGTCTAACTCAGGCTCCCAGCACAGCTGTGTCTCAGCCTGAGTGTGAGTAGAGGGACCAGGCTCCTTGTCCGACTGTAAATCTTAGAGCTCCACAGAGCCTTCCTCTGACTCTAATGTCACTCTAGGCCCCTCCTCCTCATCTGATTCCTCAGACTCAGCTGCCAGATCCACTGGCTAGTGAGGAATCACTACACCTAGGTCTCAAGAGACTCTCAAATTGATATTTCCAGTCTCTGTTATACATATACATAAACATAATTTCAGTATTTTTACTTTTTTCATACACAGACACAATCCCAGCCCCCCCCCCCAAATGTTTGTCAAATATCATCAAAAATGAAGATATTCTTTTTTCTGGAAATGTACTCTAGTTACATAAGTTTTTGAAAATAAAGAGAAGATATATTGACTTCAGTGAGAATAGTGAACAAGAGTAGTGCCTCCATTCAATTCAGAATAAATAGGGGAATGCATTCTTTAAAAGTTACCCATTCTGGCATTTGCCTGGGGAACAACTGAGGGTTTGCCAAGAGTAACATGCATAAATGTAGCATCAATAGTGAATGCTGACATGTTTATAGCACACCACCAGACTGTATCTGAAGAAGTTGGCTTCTTTCCCAAAAAAAACAGCAATAAAAAGGAACCTGTGTGTTATATTTGTGTAGCTAAAATCAAGGAAGGTAACAGTAAAACTGAAAAACACATCTAAAACTCAATTGAACTATTCAGGACAATTTCATGTCACGGCAAAGATTCTTTTTAAAAAACAAAAAACAAATGAGTAAACTGATGTTAACTGCAAAAAAAGAAAAGAAAAGAAAAAAAAGGAAGGAAGGCAGACTTCCCCAATTTAATGCCTTCAGATCTACAGTCCAAAGAATTTCCAAATTGCACTGGTCCCATTGAATGGAATTTCTGGGAAAGGACACCAGTTTGGGAAGGTTGTTTTTGAAGTATAAATAGGATAACCAGACATCTGAATATTTAGCTCCTGCCCTTTTGCAATCCTGCAATTAGTCTTCTGTTTCCTAATTCTGAATAGTTAGCTCATCTGCCTCCACTTAGATCAGGAGGTGTCCAGCCTTGGCAACTTTAAGACTTATGGACTTCAGCTCTCAGAATTCCCCAGCCAATGTCTTTACAGAGGTTGTTGTAATATTGTTTTTTTGTCTCTTCTACAACTCTTTGAAACTCTTTGTTAAATTCCTTTCAGAGATTTTGGTCTTTCTGGGTGTTGGCTTCTGTCCTCTATTCCTTTCCCTCCTTTCTCTTCTGTTCCCTTCCCCCTCCTCCTCTTCCTTCTTTCCATTCTCTCCTCTCCTCTCCTCTCCTCCTCTCCTCCTCTCTCCTTTCCACAGTTTCTACAGTTTGTTGTGACATTCAGTTAGCCTTCTTCTCTTTTTATTTTTGGAAGTCTCTTTTCATAATCATCCTTAGTAACATCATTAAGTTCAATGCATAATGATTGTCTATCAATGAGGTTCAGGACCTCAAAGCAATTCACGCTACTCTACCTGAAAATGGTAGGTATATATTGACGATTATTTGGGAATGTGACTGGCTTTCTTCTTCTTCTTCTTTAGCTTAACTTGGAGCTTATGCACGAGCAATTCATGATTTATTCCATAGACAGCCCCTGGTAAGGTCTTAACAGAATAACAGAGTTGGAAGAGACTTTGCAGGTCTTCTAGTCCACCCTCCCTGCTCAAAAAGAAAACTCTACACCATTTCACATAAATGGTTGTCCAATCTCCTGATATAAACCTCCAATATTGGAGCACCCACAACCTCTGGAGGCCAAGTTGTTCCACTGATCTTTGATGCTATAATTGAGCTTCTCCCCCTCCTTTTAGTAATAATATAGTCAATTTACTTTCTGTATATTCTATGTGGTGACGTCCATGCATGAGGTATCACTGTGTTTGTTTGGAGACAGCTATGAAGAAATCATTAGAAATTGATAAGTCAGTCTCCTGATTCATTTCAGGTTCTTACGCCAGACAGTCCAGCTATATTTTCCTCTTTCATGTTTCTAATTTCAGCATGTCACTTTCCAATCACAAGAACCACATTTTGCTTGAATGTTCTGTCAATTTAAAATTGAATTTGATCATAAAATTCATCAATGTTCTCTTCTTTTGCATCAGTGGTTGGAGCATAAACTTGAATGATCATCATATTAAAAGAATTCTTCATAAAATCTAATCAATATTATTCAGTCATTAACTGTATTGTAAAAAGGGACGCGGTGGCTCAGTGGATTAGGACACTGAGCTTGTCAATCAGAAGGTCGGCAGTTTGGCGGGTCGAATCCCGAGTGCCGCGTAACAGAGTGAGCGCCTGTTACTCGTCCTAGCTTCTGCCAACCTAGCAGTTCGAAAGCATGTAAAAATGCAAGTAGAAAAATAGGGACCACTACGGTGGGAAGGTAACAGCGTTCCATGCGCCTTTGGCATCTAGTCATGCTAGCCACATGACCACAGAGACGTCCTCGGACAAACGCTGGCTCTTTGGCTTTGAAATGGAGATGAGCACCGGCCCCTAGAGTTGGAAATGACTAGCACGCATGTGCGGGGGAACCTTTAACTGTATTGTAGCTAAGTACTGTTCTTTTTATAACCTTCCTAACTATAAAAGCAACACTGTTCCTTGTTGTTTTTCATATCCTGAGTAATAAACTGAAATTCTCTGATCCAAGTCCATTTCAATTCACTGATGCCTAAGATGTCAATTTGTAGTCATTTTATTTCATCTTTCACTGTGTTGAGCTTCTTACATTCACCTGTGTTCATGCTTTTTACATTCCACATTCCTATTGTAATTCTGTCTTTGCAGCTTTGGATTTTTTTCCCCATATGGCAACATCAGCCAGCAGACACCCCACAGGCTTTAATCTAGTCATGTTGTAAATACCATTAGTACACCGAAAGATCCTCAGTTCCTCCTCAGCAGCATGTTGAGTGACATCACCCAACACTATATCATCAGTCATATTACATGTTCTATCCTTATGATTTTCTTGGTAAAAATGCAGGAATAGTTTACCATTGCTCAGTATGAATCTTTGCCTTTGCCATTGTCACTAAGGTGATCATCCGCCTTCTGCATCTTCCTAAATTGTCGTTATCCAATATAGGTTGCTGCTTGCTTTGGCTGGGCAGCTGGGATAACCTTCATTCCTTGGATGAGCCTGTTGGCAATATACACACTTGATACATATTCCTTATGTTCTTTTTCATCCCTTCCAGGGAATACCCCCTTCCATGATGAGACAGCACAGCAGGTCTTCAGGAGTCCAAGCCTCACAAAAGATCACCCGATATAGGAAAGTGACTGGCAGAAGCAGGGAGGAGTTAAATGAGGCATCAGTTTAGAATCTTTACATAGCCACAAAAAAGAACCCCCACCTTGAATGTCATTGTCCCTTATCTAATTATGTGCAGCTGCTAACCATTAGTCTGAGAAGATTCCCGTACTTTAGCAATAAATCAGTAACTTCAAGTGTGGACCTGATTTTTGTACATGACACCCACCAGCACAACATTTCCATCCTGTGCCCGACCCTGAATCTTGGCTGAAAGAGGTCTAGATAATCTAAGGCACTTAGGAGCTGAATTCCTTTCCTCGATGTAATTTTCTTTATGATTCATCGAGATTGACATTAAACCAATTAGAAAAGAATGTCTAATCTCTCAAGTGGTGGGTTCTGCTGTGGAAATAGATTCAACCTGTATGCATACACATAAATGTGCTGCAAATCTGAGATACTTTTACAGTTCACCTTTCACTGCTTTTTTTTTTTTTTTGCAGTCTTAAAGACACCGAACATAATAAACGGGATGGAGTTTTCCTCTAAGAAGGTCACAAATGAAAAAGATAGATCATGAAAGTGTCATGTAGCTCTTTTCTCACTCTTCCTTTCATCCTCCTTGCTATTTGATCCATTCTGTTACAATGATTGAATCTCTTTTCATTCTTTTTTTTCTTGCTCTTTTTTTTCTGGCTTAACTGGTGTAATTCATTTTCTATATACTGCCCTTCTTCTCTTGCTTCTGCTGCCCATAACAGCCACTGCCTGCTGCTTTCTCTGCTGACCTAATTTCTGTCAGTTAAAAAATTTGTTCCCTTATGCACCTAGGTCCCTCCTCTTCACTTTTGCTGTGGACAGAACAATTCGTGCTGGGCTGATCTAGGGCTGAGGGGGAAAAAAACTCATTTTTTTCTTCTGCTGCTTTTCTTTCCATTCCTTTCCCTTCTAAATTGCTTTTAGTCATGTGGGAAGAATCCAGAGAAAGAAATATTTGGGGGGATACTAAAAAGGTAGAATATATTTCCCCTAGGGAATAATAGAGAAGATCTTTAAAAAGACGTAAACCAGCCCCCAGAAGCCAGCCCCAGTCCCTCTCCCCCAAGCAGAAATTAGGCAGTGGCCACCTTTTAGAAAAGCAGATGTAATAATCCATTCAGGAAGGTTGGAGCCAGGAAGCTATTAGGAAGACAAAGACACCTAAAACCTACATACCCCCACCCAAATTCTAAGGACAGGAGACATAATAGGATTAACGCACCAATACCAAAAGGACACACTCAGTATCAGGTCAAAGTACATGACACAGGAAATACAAAGCCTCAAACAGGAACAGGAAACAACCTCAAGAGCCCCAGAAGGTATAAAAACCCACCACATCCTGCTACATGTGGTCAGTTTTCCCAGAGCCATCTTTCTGTCTGGTTCTCCTCTTCAATAAACTGCAACCTTCTTTCTAAAGCAGTCTCCATTTTGATTATTCCCAGCTTGGACTGACCCTGATGAAGATTTTTCTTTCAACAGTAAAAATCCCTTTTTTATTTCTTTTTTTTCCCCATGGCCCTTGATTGCCCTTTTGCTTAAACTGCTCCTCCAGCTTTCTCCTTTTCAGAAACATACACTTCCTGGATCCTTTTCTTCTGTATGTTAAGTTTCTGTTTCAGGCCTTGAGAGTCTTTTTCCCTGAGCAAACTCCACCCCTACACCACCCCCACCTTTCCAAAAGTGTTTTTAGGTTTTCCTCTTCAACAAAATTTTGACTTGATACCCTTACAGTAATCAGATATTGGACTGCCTCTAAAATGGCTTATTTGTCCAAAATGAGAAACATGCTGTGTTTCAAATGATCATTTAAATCCAAAGTCTCTAAGCCATCACCCTTCTCAGGGTCCGGATTACCTACGGGAGCACCTGCTGCTGGCATCGACTTCCCTTTGTCCAGTGCGCTCCCAAAGAGAGGGCCTCCTTAGGGTGCCATCGGTCAAAGAGTGTCAACTGGTGGCCCCCAGGGGGAGGGCGTTCTCTGTGGGCGCACCAGACCTTTGGAACCGTTTACCAGTGGAGCTCCGGACGGCTCCCGACCTTTGCTCCTTCCGACGTGACCTAAAAACATACTTATTTGAACAAGCCGGCCTGGTCTGATGGGTTTGGGGTTTTTTAATATTAACTGTATTAATTTTATTGGAATTGGGCTGTATTATTTAATTCTTTTTTAACTTTTGTACATTGTATTTTTACTGTATTTGCCCTGTACACCGCCCTGAGTCCTTCGGGAGAAGGGCGGTATAGAAATTAAATTATTATTATTATTATTATTATTATTATTATTATTATTATTATTATTATTATTATTATTATTATTATTATTATTATTATTAGTCATCAATCTTTTCTGTCCCCTCTTACTGGATATTCTCTTTATTCCAGAGGAAAAAGGGGATACAGTGATAAAATTCATAGGAATGGTGCATCAATAGGCTCTTGTGTCTTTGCTCTTTCCTCTCTCTCTAGCCTTTAATTTTAAACCCTCTACTTTGAGATCTAAAAGGCTTTCTTACTGTTTCTCCATCTTCTTGTTTTCAGTAGTAAGGAAAATATTGCGTAGTGGGTTCTTGAAGGGTTCTTGAAGGCATTGACCAGACCAATCTAATACAACATGGTTTATTGCAAGAATAACAGAACTTAACCAACAGACTGACAGATATTTATACATGCTGCCACTAGGTGGCGACCAATCAGATTTAAAGATGGTTTTCCCACTCTAATATAAACTTCAGTTTCCCTCCAAAACAGTTGGAGACACATTTAAACAAAAACACATTAACGGTCAATATTACTACATAACAGAAAAGAGAGGAAGATTTGTTTTCCTCCTTTCCTATTCTAATCTGATAGACATATCTGACTGGGTGTGAGTGTAGAAAACTAATTTTGTTGATTGTATGGGCTAAAATTGTAAAGCATCTTCAAAAATTATCCATAGCTTTACCCAAATTGTTCTGTAGTTCCTTACACATTGCTCTTTTGAAAAATCTTCTCCTGCTGTTTATATCCCCCCCCCAGTTTCTGCTCAGCTGTCAGAATCCATATCTTTAGGAATCCCCAACGCTATTGTTGCACTGCATTTCTTTTTCGTCCCTGTAACAGTCTTTGCAGACAAGCCATATCCATGTTATGTGTCCACTGTGAACATATTCACAATTGGGAGAAAAATCTGAAATATAGAAAACTGGCAAGAAAACATGAGAGTCTAAAAGAGAAGAAAGTACCCCAGCAGTGCCTCCAAAAAATTTGCAGCAGCCCTCTTCTCTTAAAACAGAGGTTAATCCTGAGTTTTAGAGCTGGTTTCCCTACTGAGCCTAAGGAGATTGTCCTAATCTTTTGCATTCTTTAAATAAACTGGTACTGTGTGCAGGCCTGTTTTCACCTTGAGGGTTTTGATGTCCTCCACCCTCTCTGAGAATCTCAACATAAATAAAATAAGCCACCTTTACTGCAGACATCCTATTAATTTTAAAGGTAAAGGTAAAGGTTCCCCCCCACATGCGTGCTAGTCGTTTCCAACTCTAGGGGCCGGTGCTCATCTCCATTTCAAAGCCGAAGAGCCAGCGCTTGTCCAAGGACGTCTCCGTGGTCATGTGGCCGGCATTACTAGACGCCATAGGCGCACAGAACGCTGTTACCTTCCCACCGTAGTGGTCCCTATTTTTTTACTTGCATTTTTACATGCTTTCGAACTGCTAGGTTGGCAGAAGCTGGGATGAGTAACAGGCGCTCACTCTGTTACACGGCACTCGGGATTTGACCCACCAAACTGTTGACCTTCTGATTGACAAGCTCAGCGTCCTAACCCACTGAGCCACCGCGTCCCTCCTATTAATTTTAGGATAATACAAATGTTAAAATAGAATATGCTAATACAGTTCCTGTTAAATTATACCTGAGTATGGCAGGTAGCTGTTTTCTAACTGAACTTTCTCCCATATCTCAGGATCTGTATCCCTCATCTTCTTCTGGATGTCTTCTTCAACTGGCTTTTCCTCTTGATATTGAGCTTCATTCTTTGCTTCCTATTTGTGGCCTGGTTGCTTTCCTCTAGCTCCATTTCTTTTTTCTTGCTCAGGCAGCCTTGCCTATTGTCTCCATTGTTCTCAATTTCTCTTTGCCTCCTGCCTTGCTCTTCAAACCAGTCACTTACCTTCCTTCTGCTGCATCTCTTTCTGGACTTCATCCATAGTCCATGTTGCTTTCCTTTGGCCTGTCATCTGACTTCTTCCTTTTATAATCTCCACCTTGCACTCTCCATCTTCCCATCTCTCTCTGTAACATTTTGTTTCCCTACTCTACTTCTATTTGATAGGTTTTTAATTCGCCCAACTCTGGTAACTTTAAGTTCTAATCTTTAATTCATTTCCTTCTAGATTTCAATTGTTTTTCTCAGGGAGATGATGATAATCATGATAATGATAATGATCATGATGATGTCTGTGCAGGTCGATTAAGATGTGGCACCAATATACAATGGTAAGTTCATTCACTAGAGGAGAGAATGGATGGATGGATCATTTATTTTGTAAGAACAGGTCCAGTGAATCAGACCATGGTCCATCTAGCATCAGTGCATTGTATTTGAACTAGTAGAAGTTCTCCAGATTTTCTGATCTTTTCCAGAGTTATCTGAAGATGTATTGGAGTGCTTTTTTCATCCTTCTGCCTGCAGAACATTACTCTGCCACTGAGCTGTGATCCTCTATCACCCAAGAAAATCAAAGAGTTTGTTCTTCTGTCTTCAAGATCGTAAGTCTAAATGTCAGCACAGTTCTACATAAATTTGATCCATTTTAATGCTTATTCTTATAATTTGAGCTTAATGAAAAGCATGAAGATGCTTCTGTACATAATTTTGTTTAATCTGCCCATATTTTTAACAATTAAAGAAGGTGTGTCCACTTCTGTAGGTTGAATCTTAGGATACATTGGTCCATAGTGACAGGCCCTTGACATGGTTGTTTCCTTTATTTGGTTTAATCTATCTTGTGAATTCTGACGTTGAAATTTGTAAATTGTATTTTGTGACTTTGTACAATTTATGAACATAATCAATAATGACACATTAAACAAATCATGGTTAAAACAATATGGTTTAGAATGATGCATTAATTCAGTCTGTTTGGGGCCAGGTATCCTAAGAAATATAGCAATGCATCTTTTCAAAGCATATAATATTGATGTGCCAACAGAATTTGGCTTTACATCTACAAGGAAAGCTGGATAAAGTAACAAATTCAATTACATTTGAGTTCTTGGACTTTAAAACCCTGATAAGCAGAATTCTGCTGAGACTTCAGATGAGACAACTTATTAGTATTCCCAAACTACTGATACAAAGTATTATGCAGTTTAAAAGTTAGCAAATACTTTAAAAGATGGGGATGTGCAGCAAAGATTGGGTTGAAAAAAAAATTGCCTGGAGTTGGGGGCACCAGCAAAAAACATTTCTCACGTATATTAGATTTCTAAAAAGCAAGCAGTTATTTATTTCACATTAAATACTGCATATCATTTAAAAAGGGTTACTACTTTTGATGGAGTTTTCGGTATAACATATTTATAAGTGAAACTTTATTTTAAAGGTTAATAGGTTACCAGTTCAATATTGAAATTACCTTTTCTTCAAAAAAAGTACAAAGATACAATAGTGGTGGGGGATGAGGTATTAAAGTCAAGCTACGTTTGCTCATGGTTTTGATCTCTCTTGCTATCTCTTTGATGTAGTGGACGATTGTTTTTCAGGGTACAAATGAAAGTAGACCAAGTATGCTTATGAGAATTCCAGAGAAAGAGGAAGGAAACGTCTGAAAAATGGAGCTGCTATTTTCTCTTTCCCCCACCACCCACCCAATTTTGGCTCTGGTATTAGAATACTTTTAAAAAACCCATGAAGAGCTGTGGTGGCACAGTGGTTAGAATGCAGTATTTCAAGCTAACTCTGCCAACTGCCAGCAGTTCAATCTTGTTCAATCAGTAGTTCGAACCTGACCGGCTCAGGGTTGACTCAGCCTTCCATCCAGTGGTGGGATTCAAATATGTGAACAACCAGTTCTCTGTGTGGATGCCGCTTCTGGAAGTCCATTCTGGGCCTGGGCAACAAAAAATTAGCTACCGGTTCTGCCAAAGTGGTGCAAACCGGCTGAATCCCACCACTGGTTCCATCCTTTCCGAGGTTGGTAAAATGAGGACCCAGACTGTTGGGGGCAATATGCTGACTCTGTAAACCACTTAGAGAGGGCTGCAAAGCATTGTGAAGTAGTATATAAGACAAAGTGCTAAATGCTATTGCTAAATAACTACAGAAGCATTCGTTTCAATTCTTTAGGTTTCTTTTTAATGCCAGTATGTTAATAAGAATTGTGCAATTTTCCCCATGTTGCACTGTTGACAGCACAAGAAACTCAATAACTATTTAAAGCAGAAGATAGGAAAGCAGTTCTCTAAATAGGCTTTGGATGACTATGACTATTTGGGTTAATGTACCAAAGAGCCATCAGGTGATGCTGCCAATTCTGTACCTGCCGTGCCTAGATTAGAAACAATATCCTGAAATGTGAAAGTCTTTGCATGCATTTTCCCTTGCCTGCTTGATTGTGTGGCATTAATAGTAAGAACCAATTTAACGCTTAGGCTTTATTTATTCACTTTCTCTTTTGCATTTGGTATACAGTTCAATTCTATCTGCCAAGATTGCATGTGGTTGCCCCATGTTCCTTGTAGATATCAAAGATTCTTGAGGCACAGTACTTGGAATGGTCTGAATAACGAGCTGTCAGGATTAAGAGAAAAACAATTTTGACATGTTCCTTGTAAATAACAAAGATTCTTGAGATACTTGGAATGGTCTGGATAGTAAGCTGTCAGGATTCAGAGAAAAACAATTTTGACCAGGTATTCAGCTTGGGTTATTGTTCTGAGTTTCTACTGTTTGAATCACTTTGTCAACTTGGTTTTCAAATTCAAGAGTAAAAAGAAGCTAGCCATCTCATGGCAGTATCAGAACCTGGTGTTTGAAAATCTACATTTTAAAAGAAGCTTTGCTAAATGGAAATGGATAAAAATCACATTTTACAGTGATGGGCAAACAATTTATAAGGATTCCTTCTGGATCAGACCTGTCCGGCATTGAAACCCCTTGTGGACTTCTTGCTGGGGAAAAAAATAAAAAAAATAAATATGTAATATATCTGTTTTAAAGAGTAGTTTATGAAGGAAGGAAATTATGAAGTAACATTAGAGAGAGGAACTGCTGTCAAAAAGATTGGAAGTCTCTTCTTTTTTCTGTTTTTATTTTCTTTCTTAACTATTCACTATTCTTGATTTTCCTTGTTTCTTTTCAAATATTTGTATTTAGCAGAATAACAGAGTTGGAAGGGACCCTGGAGGTCTTCTAGTCTAACCCCTGCTCAAGCAAGAGACCCTATACCATTTTCAGACAAATGGCTGTCCAGTGTCTTTTTAGAAGCCTTCAGTGATGGAGCACCCACAACTTCTGAAGGCAAGCCTGGTTTATTGTTCTTACTGTCAGGAAATTTCTCCTTAGTTCTAGGTTGCTTATCTTCTTGATTAGTTTCCATCCATTGCTTGCTGTCCTGCCTTCTTGTGCTTTGGAGAATAGGTTGGCACCCTCTTCTTTCTGGCAGCCCTTCAAATATTGGAACACTACTATCATGTTGCTCCTAGTCCTTCTTTTCACTAGTTCCTGCAACTGTTCTTCATAGGTTGTAGCTTCTAGCCCCCTAATCACCTTTGTTGCTTTTTTTCTGCACTCTTTTTCAGAGTCTCACCATATATTTTTATGTTGTGATAACCAAAATCACAACGTATTTCTTTAACCTTGTTGAAAATTTCTTCATACAGTGTGTGCATCTCTTTCTCTCTTTCTCTTTCTCTTTCTCTTTCTCTCTCTCTCTCTCTCTCTCTCTCTCTCTCTCTCTCTCTCTCTCTCTCTGTGTGTGTGTGTGTGTGTGTGTGCCTATAAAATGTATTGTGCTCTAGGTCAGGGCTTTTCAAGCAGTGGTACGGGTACCACTTGTGGTACATTGGCACCTGGCAGGTGGTACGTGACCATCCTAGAAAAGTAGTAGCAGGGGAAGGGAATGAGCTGAACCGGTGGCAGCACCGCACAAGCCTGAGTGAGAGACGGCTGGAGCTGCAGGGCTGTCAGGGATCAATGGAAGTGCCAGGATCAGTGACAGGCTCCAGCTGGAGCTCGGCACTGATCCTGGTGCTTCTGAGCCCAGAGGAAGTGCTGATCAGCTGGAATGTTGCAGCATCTCCAGGGTCTTGTGATTTACATTCAGATGCTTGGCAACAGATTCATATTTATGAAAGTCACAGTGTCCCAGGGTCATGTGAAGTGACCAAAACCTGCTGCAACCACCCAGCAGATGGGGGGAATAAAAACCAAACACCCCCCCCACCCCACTCCCCCACTGCCAATCCTCAACAGAAATGCTCATAACAATGAAAACCTCGGAGAGGAGGAAGAGCGCCGCCGGGCAGGCAGGCAGGTGTCTTGCTCAGCTGTGGCTTGGGGGGCACTTTTTTCAGTGCCATTGTAACTTCAAACAGTCACTAAGCGAACTGTTGTAAGTCGAGGACTACCTGTACTTCATCACTTTTTTCCTTTTTTTTTTTTTTTGGTCATCAAGTTTTTGACACCTTGCTAGGCGACTGGTGGTACTCGGATGTTGCCATATCCTAAAAGTGGTACAATGGGTGAAAAGTTTGAGAAGCCCTGCTCTTGGTACCATTAGTTCCAGCTAATAGGATCAGTGGGTAAAAATGATAGAAATTATAATCTAAAACATCTGGAGGGTCCAGGTCAAGGAAACTTGATGGCAGGAAGTATTGTGCTTTCAGACTTGGAAGATTGATATCAGTGTCACAGGGCAAATCAGATAGGAATGACAACTAGAGAAGTTAATTTTATTTTATTGTAAAGCTACATTGACAAAATCTTGCAAATCTGGAAATACAATCACCCGCTCCCCCTACACACAAACACACACACACACACTTTCAGCCCAAGAAACTAGAGACAGTCTCTTTGAGCCTCTTGCCCATCTCCTATCCATTTGTAGGCTATGCTGTCTCTTATCTCACTGTTACTTTGACAGCATCGCTTCCTGTTCTCCCAAGGCCTTTCTCACATACCATTATGCCAGGCCAGTTAGAATGGGTGCACTCCAGGTGCTTCCCTTAAATGTTGTCACCAAGTGGGGCTTAGGAAAGATGTCTTCTCCATAGTAGCCCCTGTCCTGTTTAATACTCTTCTGCCTGAGTTTGGAGAATTTCTAATTTTCCTAGCCTTTTGGAAAACCCTAAAAGTTGGTTCCTCCTTCAAGCCCTGGGATAAGGTGAGAATGGAGTGCTTGTATATAGGTTTGTTAATGGCTAGGTGTATGTTGGTTAGGGCACTAGGATTTGATTTTAGATGTTGGTTTTATTGCTTTCTTCAGTTGTATTTCAGTTTTGTGAGCCACCCAGAAGTGTGACACATAAGATGGGTGGCCATCCAAGTCTTTTAAGTAAATAAACAAATTATTTATTTAAATAAATAAACAAAATAATTTTATGGGAAATATTGATACATTCTGGGAGCCGCACATTAGGCTAGCCTTAGGATCAGATGTTAACATCTCTGTTCTCAATAATACATCCTAGCTAAGGGGTGACTTGGTACTCTGTGCAAAGCGTGTCAGCAATGAAAGCTGTCTTTTCATTTGATGGGAGCCATAGCTGGTATACTTGGTATGACTTATCTGATGAAACTAGACACAATTTTTTACACTCTAATTATATCCAAATTAAGCTACTATCCAATGTTCTCTCTGTTAGAGACAATAGGACCAACCCAGCAGTGTCCTGATGTGGTGGAATTGCCTTCAGTGGAGATATGTCAAATATTGACGTTACATTCTTTCAAGCAGTTGGTTGAAAATGCATTATTGAAGGTTGCCCAACTAACCTTTATTTTATCTTATTTTTCCTAAAGTATTACTGCCGTGTTGCCACAATCCTTTCTCCCAAGCATACACATATACACGTTCAATCAGTATAGTCAGTAATCTCAAAGTAGCACAATCAGTGATTCTAAGTGCTTACCTTCACAACCTGAAACAACCCTAAAGCCAGGAAAATAACTTGGCCTTCATGTCATCCAATAAGATCCACAGTTGAAATCGGATCTTTGCAATCCTCATCTGAACCTCTTTTCAGCTAAATTTCATTTTCCCAGCCAATTTATTTCTGTCTCCTCACAAAGTCCCAAGATACTATTTTCCACATGTTACTGGATCTAGTACATACTGCCTTATTGTCAAGGCTACAACTTTTCACATGGTTAGTAGCTAGTTAAAAAGCCACTGAACTCTAAACTTAATTTGGTTTTGTTTCTAATTCTGCTCATCTAGTGACATTCTAAATATCCCCAAGGTGCCATCAAAGACCACAAAGTGAAAAGAACTGAGCAACTTGTAGGAGAAACAAACAAGCTGAAATAAATATAGTTGCTGCCTTATAATTTCGTCTCTGTCATCTCTGTCTGCACCCATTGTGACATTTATGAACATATTTGTGGATTTCAACTCCACAAGTTGAAGTCCACCAGTCTTAAAGTCTTAAAGTGAAGGTTGAACACTACTGGACTCAAGGAGCTATCCTTCTCATAGAACCTCAAATACATAGTTATATGGGTGAAAGTTATTTCAGACTTGAGCATCTCTTTAGCAGAATATAAATTAAAAATATACACCCTCAATACTCACTTATAAATGCATGTGTATTTTATGCATTTATTTTAGATAAGAAAGTTACAACCTGAGGAATGAAGGCAGATATACAGCTACAAAGCACCTAGAGTGTCTGAAATGAGAAAGGATTATTTCCAATCTTTATGTTCAAAAGAGGCAATTGCTGCAAATCCTCTTTTCTTGCTGCCTTTCACACCTTTTCAGACCATGAAAGAAGGAACTCAGTCTCAAAAAAAATCATCCTGAGATTCTAAATATGGTTTCCACAAGGAAACCAACTGAAGATGGTTTACTGTAGAGTAGACATACATGAAAAGCCCTGCTTAGAAATATTTATAACTCAGTTTAGATACTCTTTAAATATCAGTATAGATTATAAAACCTTAATATTCTGATAAAGAACTAATATTTTATATTTCTCCAATGACAGAAAGAACCAGGTTTCCAACCGAAGACACGGAAGAAGGAAAACCACAAACTAACCCAAATTTTGCTACCATGAGAGTGTGCAACCTTGGGGGGGGGAGGTGTCCTAAGACTTGTGTCTAGCCTTTATTTGTGTATTTATTTTTCTACAATTCTTATTCCACCATATCCCACAAGGCACTTGGAGCAATTAACAATAACAAATAATATAAACAGTTAAAAGTCATAAAAACTAAAGTCAATCTGGTATGAAGAACTGAAAATAGGAAGATTTTGATTCTTTTTCCTAAAAGCAGAAGGCATTTGCAGCTAAATGAATCCTAGAAAAGTTAATTCCATAACTTGGGAACAACAAGCACAGAAAGGCCACCTCAAGTGTGCCTAACAAACTAATCACACAAATTGGGGAATTTTTCACTTTCTGAAGGCTTTTAAATGAAACTTAATAATGTCAGGACAGATTGAGTTAATCAGATAATCCCTTCGGATGATTAGATTCTCAACCACTGAAAGTTCTAAACCAGTGATGGTGAACCTTTAAGAGAGCAAGTGCCCAAACTGCAACCCAAAACCCACTTATGTATCGTCAGGTGCTGGGTGGGCGTGGCCCATTGGGTGGGCGTGGCCCATTGGGTGGGTGTGCCCCTTTGGGTGGGTGTGGCCAATTGGGTGGTTGTGGCCCATTGGGTGGGCGTGACTACAGTGGTAACGGCAGATTGGGTGGGACTAAAAAGTTCAATCAATCAATTCCAACTTTACGAGATCTTTTTTTCCCCCATGAGAAGTTGAAATTGATGGATTGAACCTTTTTTTTTTTTGCACATGGCGGCGGAAACCTAAAGCGAAAAGCTTTTATAAAACCCAGCTGAAGGCCTAGGACTGGGGAGACGGCGCGCATGCCCACAGAGAGGGCTCTGCATGCCACCTGTGGCACGCATGCCATAGGTTCGCCACCACGGTTCTACACTATTATTTAAATTGCTTCTAGGGGCAGGACAGGTTTTTTAACAGTCAAGCTTTAATATTGTTGCAGACGTTCTGTACAGCCTTCAGGATCTCAGAAGGTGCAAAGCTCTTACTCTACAGCAGTGTTTTTCCAAATTTTAAGACCTGTGGACTTCAACTCCCAGAATTCCCAGCCAGCATGTGGGAATTGAAGCCTACACATTTTAAAGCGTCCTCTTGGATTCACGGCTCAATTTCGAAGACCATATAGGAGCTGTGACCAGGGGGGCTTTTGCCCAGGTTCGTCTGGTGCGCCAGTTGCGGCCCTATCTGGACCGAGATGCCCTACGCACAGTCACCCATGCGCTCGTGACCTCCCGGCTAGACTACTGCAACGCTCTCTACATGGGGCTGCCCTTGAGGACCACGTGGAGGCTTCAACTGGTGCAGAATGCAGCCGTGCAAGTTGTTATGGGAGTTTCCCGATACTCCTGTGTAACACCTCTTCTCCATGAGCTGCATTGGCTTCCGGTTATTTTATTTTATTTTTTTATTTTTATTACATTTA
The DNA here is from genome assembly GCF_947247035.1 of Vipera ursinii. Classification (NCBI taxonomy): domain Eukaryota; kingdom Metazoa; phylum Chordata; class Lepidosauria; order Squamata; family Viperidae; genus Vipera; species Vipera ursinii. Next base: position 221,977,264 of record NC_139513.1, on the reverse strand, counting down.
TATCCCGCCCTCCGGGTGAGATTCAAGGTGCTGGTAATGACCTATAAAGCTCTGAATGGCTTGAGTCCGGATTATCTAAGGGAACACCTGCTGCCGGCATCAACTTCCCATCGTCCTGTGCGCTCCCACAGGGAGGGCCTTCTCAGGGTGCCGATGGTTAAGGAGTGCCGGCGGGTGATCCCCAGGGGGAGGGCATTCTCTGTGGGCGCGCCTGCCCTTTGGAATGATTTACCAGTGGAGCTTTGGACTGCCCCCGATGTGCGTACATTTCGCCGGGATCTGAAAACCTGGTTTTTTGATCTATCAGGCCTGGACTGAAGGGGATTTAGCTTTTAATATTGTTTTAATTGTTGGGCTTATGTAATTTAATTATTTTAATTTATACTATTTTTATATTATATTTTATGCTGCCCTGTAAACCGCCCTGAGTCCTTCGGGAATAGGGTGGTATAAAAATTTAATTAATTAATTAAATAAATAAATAAATAAAGTTGCCAAGTTTGAAAAACACTGTGTATAGCAATTTTCTGCAATCTCATATGCCTCCAGGCGTGTAATGTTTGCAACTCCTAGAATTTCTAATTGATGAAATATGCATCTGGAAGCATCTAATTGGGGAAGACTGATCTGCTTTCTTTCTTTTTTTACATTTAAAATGTTTAAGATAGTCATTATTAAATAGTGGGTTCAGCAACCCACGTGGTAATACTAATGAGCCCAGTACATAACAGTCATTGTCTTGAGAAAAGTAACCAAGGGAAGCATATTCCTTTTGTGGGATTCAGAGACAAGTCATCACAGGGTGTCCCAAAATGTCTGTCTGCCTACACAGAGTTTATTGTATATATACAGTTTTAACAAGCAGGAAATAACGCACAGCAAAAGCATTGTCTATTGGTGTACTCCCTAGTCAATCTTAAATGTTCTGTACCAGCCTGCTACCGGCCCTTTACAAATGGCAAGAGGCTGGAATTAAGCCTGCCAAATTTATTAACATAAAACAGAGCAAAACAAGACACCAACCATGAAACAGGAGCTATGAAACAGGAACTAATCAAGCGGTTGCCTTCAGCAAACCAGCCCTCCCACGCATTCCCTTTTTATACAGTTCAGGGCGTGGCTTCTCTCTGCCTCCTTCCGAGGTGCCCCATTGCCTTCCTCTGTTTACTCCTGATTAACTGCCTCCTGCGTCGGGCGTCCTTGAACAGGGCCAGCTGTGGGTCATCTTCATCCACGCTGTCAGGCTCACACAGCTGGGTCTCCGTCGTGACCAGGTGGGAGGGGCCTGGCTGAGGGCTCTCATCAGCAAGATCTTCAACCCCCTCAGCAAGCTCTTCAACACCCCCCTCCCTCTCTGAGTCGTCCAACCCAACTGCAGAACCCACAGGCTGACCCTGAATCACAACATTAAAGAACATCCGAACATCCCAGCCAGGGCAGAGTCTCTCATATCTAGCTGGTTCTTGGCAGTCCTTGGCAATGCTAATTGGAATGAGCTCATAGACATGCGGATAACAAGATACTAAGGCAGGCAGTTTTATGCGCATGGTCCCTTCATATCCTTGACCTCCATCTCTACACCTTTACCAAATATGTGTGAAGAAATTATATATTAATATAAATGAAGTAATTTCTACATTAGACTTCTTTTTGTTCCTGCTTCAGTGAACAAACTATTAAATTCAAGGACAGCTTTTGTATTCATTATTATCTCCTATTATACACAAAGCTTTCCTTTCATTTGCTCCACTCCTTTTTCCTAATTATGTTTCATTTTGTTGTGGTGGCTTTTTCTTAATTTCTTTTTGGGTTTTGCCACTGAATCTTTATCTTTCATGCAGACGACAGGTACAGTCTCTTCTATCATAGGGAAGAAATACTATCAGAGAAAGCGTCAATTCCAAAGTTGTTGTTTAAGTTTAAGGCAGATTTTTTAATATATTTATTACATTTCCTAGTTTGTATAATTATAGATACGTTTTAAAATGTTATGTTAGTCTAAAAAAATACTATGCATGTTAATACAGAATTAAGCCCTAAGAATGTAATAGAGGTTAATCCCAAATAATAAGCCATAGCATTAGAGCCCTAGTGAGTTAGTATCCTCTTGAGTTATACCACTTCTTTAGGCATATAATCTAGACCAGGGCTTTTCAACCAATGGTATGGGTACCACCTGTGGTACATTGGCACCTGGAAGGTGGTACTCGACCATCCCAGAAAAGTGGTAGCGGGGGAGGGGAATGAGCTGAACTGGTGGCAGCACCGCACAAGCCTGAGTGAGAGATGGCTGGAGCTGCAGAGCTGTCAGGGCTCAGTGGAAGCACCAGGAACATCCCAGGCTCCAGCTGGAGCTCGCTGCTGACCCTGGCGCTTCTGCTGAGCCCAAAAGTAGCGCCGATCAGCTGGAATGTTGCAGCATCTCCAGGATCTTGTGATTTACATTCAGACGTTTGGCAACTGATTCATATTTTTGATGGTCACAGTGTCCCAGGGTCATCTGAAGTGACCCAAACCTGCTGCAACCACCCAGCAGAGGGGGGGGAATAAAAACCAAACACCCCTCCCCACCTCACCCTTGCTGCCAATCTTCAACAGAAATGCTCACAACAATGAAAACCTCGGACAGGAGGAAGAGCGCCGCCAGGTGGGCAGGCAGATGTCTTGCTCGGCTGTGGCTTGGGGGGCACTTTTTTCAGTGCGATTGTAACTCCGAACAGTCACTAAGCAAACTGTTGTAAGTTGAGGACTACCTATACTTCATCACTTTTATCCTTTTTTTTTTTTTGGTGATCAGGTTTTTGACCCTTTACTAGGCGACTGGTGGTATTCGGATGTTGCCATATCCTAAAAGTTGTACAATGGGTGAAAAGGTTGAAAAGCCCTGATCTAGACTGCCTTACCTAGGCAGTCCTTTGTTGCCTGAGATCATCACGGCTAGAGATACCCCATGTTAAACTTGGAACTTTCTGCATAAAAAAGGATCATATATATTGCCCATCTGGCATCTTGAAAGTCTTCCTGTTCTTTTAGAAAGATGGAGATAATGCTGCTATTCTTTGTCTTAAGCTTAAAACACTGCTTTTGTCCCATGTGGGATCTCACTAAACTTGTCAAGGATTAGAAGGTTGATGCTTCATAGTAGCTTAATCCACAATAGAGTTTGGAATCTCTGTCTTTGAAATTACAAATCTCATTTTGTTTCTTTCTTTGTGCTTAGGAAGCATCTGGGTTAAGGTTGAGGTGACAGCGTGATTCTGCTGCCATATCTGTGTTTGGTGAGTAATTTGTTATCTCCTGGCCTTTTTTCTCTTGTATCTTGTGTCAGTTATGTCTGCTAATGAGCTTCTAGTAGTAGGGTTTTAGGCCTGAGCCTCCTGGACTTACAATTTTCATATGGTTTGCATTTTTATTTTTATTTTTTGGGGGGCTAGGCTGATTTTTCTAAGAATTAATCACACATGACTTGAGGAATGAGCTCAGATGCAAAATGACGCCTAGATTGCTAAATTGAAATATTCGTGAAATAAAAGGACTGCACGTTTATAAATCACAGCAATTCTATTGATTCACTCGTTGTTGTTGTTGTTGTTGCTGCTGCTGTTGTTACATTTCCAAAATGGACTCATAAATCTGTATAAGACAAAACAAAACAGCAAGGGAACTAATCTGTTTTCTGTTTGCATGGGTTTCCCATTTGGCTTTCTAGCTGTTACCTGATTGGTGAATACATTGTCAAGATGGGCAACTATTTGAAACTAGTATTTCAGTTTTAAGAACATACATTTATTACCTAGGCATTTCCTATTCATAAGCTTGAAAGCTTCTTGATGTTTAAATGCTGAAAAAAATTGTGAATTTTATTCATACTTTGATGGACAGAATAATGTAAGAGTGCTGTGCTTTATAAAAATACATTTGAAACTATAAGGTTATTTTGTATGTGACAATTTTCTGACACTGAAGTCACTTTCACATAGAAACCTGAATATCAATCAGTATATTAGACAAATGTGCATGCTTGTCTTTTGCAGCGCATACATGCTCTAGTAACTTGAATTTAATGTAACAAATATGTAGAGAGCAAGATGCATGTCTATGATCCACACATACCGCTGTCAAACATCATTGCTTGCTATTTCATACATGGAAGGCATTTTATTAACTTTTCAAAAGTGATGTGCCCAGTAATACCAACATTTTTATAACAAATAACTTTGATTATGAAATTAAATACGATGCCCAATCATTCTGTATAATGATGCAACAGTGAAAAAAGCATATACGTAAACATAAAACACTGCATCTCTTTAATCAAAAATGGCCTAATAATTTGAAAGAAAAAGGCAGTTTCCTGTTAATGTGCTTCAAATTGATTTAGCATGTAATTAAACTGGCAATAGGTAATGCAATCCTGTAAAGGTGACAAAATTAGAAATGATCAATAAGCAAATAGAAAGGAGAGCATAAAATATTTTTCAGCAAGCTAAGATTTAATCTGCCAGACAAAATAACAACATATTACAGCATATGTATCAAAGGCAAGTAAGAAGGACCATTTTAGGAGAGGATGTATTATCACAGGGGCTAATTGACGCAGTGGCTCAGTGGGTTAGGATGCTGAGCTTGTCGATCAGAAGGTCAGCAGTTTGGCGGGTCGAATCCCAAGTGCCGCATAGCAGAGTAAGCGCCTGTTACTCGTCCCAGCTTCTGCCAACCTAGCAGTTCGAAAGCACGTAAAAATGCAAGTAGAAAAATAGGGACCACTACGGTGGGAAGGTAACAGCATTCTGTGCGCCTTTGGCGTCTAGTCATGCCGGCCACATGACTGCAGAGACGTCCTCGGACAAGCGCTGGCTCTTCGGCTTTGAAACGGAGATGAGCACCGGCCCCTACAGTCAGAAACGACTAGCATGCATGTGCGGGGGAACCTTTACGTTTACCTAATTGATTAAACAGTTATATAAGGATCCCAGATTTTTTTCAGCCATTTGTGAGATTTTCTTCATTTTCAAAATAATCAGAAGAAATAATAGGAATCAGTAAAACTGAAGAAAGAGACAGCAGGGATATTTCTAGTTGTACAAGACCAAGCCTTAAGAACAAATGCATATACAGCCAGGATGGGAAAGATAGCAACAGACAGCAAGTGCCTCCTCTGCAAAGAAGCTGAAAAAATAATGGACTACATAGTTAGCTGCTGGAAGAAGATCACACAGAATGACTATAAACTATGGCACAGCAAAATAGCAACAATGGTGCATTGGAAAATTTGCAAGAAATGTCACTATAAGCAAGTAATTGGTAGGAACACAAAATAGACAAAATAATAGAAAATGAAGAAGCTAAAGTCCCTGAGACTTTAGTATTTAAAGAGACAAGCCCTGCCACATAACACCCCAGACTTAACAATTGTTGATAAGAAAGACAAAAATGTCTGGACAGGGGATACTGCAATACCTGGAGACAACAGAAGAGAATGAACCAGAGAAAATCAGAAAGACCTGCATATAGAAGTCAAACGACTGGGCCTAAAGAAAGCAAAAACAGTACCAAAAGCGATAGGCACCTTGGATGCAACTCCAAAACATCTGGAGCACCTTTTGAACATCGTCAGTATTGACAAAATCTGCAAAAGGTAGATTTATTTGCAACAGCTTACATCCTGCAACAATATCTTTAGTACCTTTGAAGAACAGCATCTGCCTATCCCAAGTCTTTTGAAAGGACCCAGAAGATTGATAAAAAATGATAAATCCTGTCTAAACATCTGGCTGACTGTGCAATGAGGCATAATTTAATAGTTTCACTGAATGAGTTTTGCTTTATTTAAATAAAGCAAAATAATTGTTCTTTTGTGTAACCTTTTTTCACTCAAATTATCTGAAGTTGTAGACATACATCTTATTTACTATGGCTCCACATGATGACAATGTCTCCGGTTTAACTGGATTATTCTCTAATGGTTTGATTCAGAGAAAATTCTACCAAAGGGCAGAAAGGTCACTTTGCATATATTCTTCTGGCTCCTTTATAATTCTGTGACCTAATTATATCCACTAAAGGGCTGTTCTCACCTTTCTGGCAAATAGTGTTATAAAACCAGTAATCCCTGTGGCTATTCATATGGACTAAATTACATCTCTGGGATTTAAAACGTTTGTTTTAAACTTCTTCTTGCAAGGGAAAATGATAGCTTGCCACATTATCACCTTTCCAAAATGAGTTGAGTGATGAATTTGTTAGTTAAGTTCTTGTGGTAAATGAATCAAAACTGCAGCAATAGCAACATATCAGCTTCTTAAAAAGGCAGAAGAATCAACAGCAAGTTTTGCACAGCCCTTAAATTGATGACCTATAAAGCCCTATATGGCTTGGGTCCAGGATATTTGAGGGAACACCTGCTGCCGGCATCAAGCTCCCTTCGTCCTGTGCGCTCCCACAGGGAGGGTCTTCTCAGGGTGCCGCCGGTCAAAGAATGCCGGCGGATGACACCCAGGGGGAGGGCCTTCTCTGTGGGGGCGCCTGCCCTCTGGAACCAGCTGCCTGCGGAGCTTAGGACTGCCCCCGACCTTCGATCATTCCGCCGAGACTTGAAGACCTGGCTCTTCGAGCTTTCCGGCTCAGGCTGAGTTTTAATTGAGGTTTTAACTGGGGTTTTACATGTTGCAGGGACTTAGTTTAATTTTTTTTAAATTGGTCTTAATTTTTGTATTAATGTTTTAAAAATTATACCCTGTAAACCGCCCTGAGTCCTTCAGGAAAGGGCGGTATATAAATTCAATAAATTAAAATTAAATTAAATTAAATTAATGCATGTAGCATGGCATCAATCAGAGTTACACAGCCGAGAAGCCCAGGGCATGTGACTCCTTGAATTTTTGTCTGTGGCTCCAAAAGTTGTCCAATTTTGGATTTTAACAACAACAACAACATTGGTACCTTGGAGGTCATCTAGTCCAACCCCCTACTCAGGCAGGAAAGCCTATACTATTTCAGACAAATGGCTGCCCAGCCTCTTCTTAAAAACTTCCAGTGTTGGAGAATTCACAGCTTCTGGAGGCAAGTTGTTCCACTGATTAATTGTTCTAACTGTCAGGAAATTTCTTAGTTCTAGGTTGCTTCTCTCTTTGGTTAGTTTCCATCCATTGCTTCTTGTCCTGCCTTCGGGTGCTTTAGAGAATAGCTTGACTCCCTCTTCTTTGTGGCAGCCCCTGAGATATTGGAACACTGCTATCATGTCCCCCCTAGTCCTTTTCTTCATTAAACTAGACATACCCAATTCCAGCAACTGTTCCTTATATGTTTTAGCCTCCAGTCCTCTGATAATCTTTGTTGCTCTTCTTTATACTTTTTCTAGAGTCTCAACATCTTTTTTACATCGTGGTGACCAAAACTGAATGCAGTATTCCAGGTGTGGCCTTACCAAAGCATTGTAAAGTGGTACTAGTACTTCACTTGATCTTGATTCTATCCCTCTGTTAATGCAGCCTAGCACTGTGTTGGCTTTTTTGGCAGCTGCAGCACACTGCTGGCTCATATTTAAGTGATTGTTCACTAGGATTACGAGATCCCTCTCACAGTTACTACTATTGAGTAAGGTACCCCCTATACTATATCTGTGCGTCAGTTATTGTAGTTTAAATTTTAGTTGATTTCTACTAAGTAAAAAAACACTGAGAATTACTTCAATATAATGTTAAAGCATCAGACTTAAAACCAGGAGAGTGTGAGTTCTAGTCCCACCTTAGCACAGAGCCAGTTGGGTGACCTTGAGCCGTTCACGTTCTTTCAGTTCTAGAAGAAGGTAATGGGCAGGCCATTTCTGAAAAATCTTGCCAAGAAAATTGCAGGGACTTGTCCAGGCAGTGTCTGAGAACTGGACACAACTAAACAGCCTAAGGAAAAGAAAGTAAGAAATCCTAAAATTGCCTTCACCTCATTTGTACTCCTGCATATTTTTGGGAGAATGGATTAAAGAACAATCGTAGCCCTCATCCCATGTAAACTGCAGTTGATAATTTTGAAGTGCCATATTTTCCTCCCCCCCCTTTTTTTCTTTCAAATTATATACCGTGTGGGCCACGGGATTGGTCTAAAATACATGCGGTGTCTCAGATTGAAAAGCAATCTGTCCCGTGTATATAGCACCTGGTTGCTGCATCTCTTCCTAAGCTCATATGGCTGCTCTCCTCAACTGCACAATGATCCTCAAAGAGACATGCTTGGTTTAAGAAACTGCAGATCTGCAGCATTTCAACACACACACACACACACACACACACACACACACACACAAACACAAAGAAAGAGTCTCCTGAGCATTTTTTGTCTTTGAATCTGAAGCTGCAAGGACCACATTAAAATGAATCTGATCATCTGGATCTCTTTGCTTTGTCCAATCTAAAAAGCTACATGCAAGCATTTCTTCTCAAATGAGAAATCCAAAAGTCCAGTTCTGCACCCAGACAGACAAACTTTCTGGATCAAAGAAGCTACTACTAGTAGAGACACATGAAGTTCTGCAAAATATTATACAATGCTGAAGTGAACTCTATTGAAGTATTAACAGTCCCTTTAGGCTGAAGGACATTGGCAAGTGAATCCAATTTGAAGACATTATATATCTTCCATGTTTCAATGCGCACCTAATCTAGCTTAATATAACCACAGGACAGAATACAGCTAATGCAGTATATCATCAATCAGCAAGGAGGCATATCTGCACGTAGTTCCATTGTTCAGCATATCACTCATTCATCTTTACTCATCTTGTTTGGAAGAGGCTATTGTTTCTATTGTGTCACAGCTGGGACATATGCAAGATTTGAAAAGTCAATTTGGTGTACTTGCCTGCCAATTTAAATAGGCAAAAATTAGATGTCATATTAATGTATTTGCTGTTTGTGTAACCCGCCTCCCAATTAACTACATATTATTGGCCACATTTTAATTCTGTAAGTCTCTCAGCCCACCTGATTAGGAGTGTCATTTTGGAAGGTCCAATGTTATAAAATTAGTAGTATATTTTGTGGTGTCTCACTCATGAGCCAGAAAGTTCCAATTAATCAATCAATCAGAATAGAGCTATAAGGGACTTTGGAGGTCTTCTAGTACAACGCCCTATACAATTTGAGACAAGTGGCTGCCCAGTCTCTTCTCAAAAACCTTCAGTGACGAAGCACCCGCAACTTCTGTCGGCAAACTGTTCCACTGGTTAATTGTTCTCACTGTTAGGAAGTTTCTCCTTAGTTCCAGGTTGCTTCTCTCCTTGATTGGTTTCTATCCATATCTTCTTGTCCTGCCCTTTGGTCCTTTGGAAAATAAGTTGACCCCCTCCTCTTTGTGCCAACCTCTCAAATACTAGAAGACTGCTATCATGTTCTTTTCTCTAAATTAGCCAAACCCTTCACACCTTTGCTCTGTTCACCAGAGATTATTTTATTTCAGGAGACTCAGTAACCTAATTTCATACAGGTCAGCAGCAAATGCAACATGCAGCAAAGACTTCTTTTTTTTAATCACAAAGGGAAAGGAACTGAGAATATTCGCATAATCGGAAATATTTCAATGACCTCTCATATAGGAAAAATGAGAACTAACCCTGTCATTGTGCTATAAATGAGAATTACAGCCGACTTGGTGTATTGTATTGTGTTTCACTTAATCAAAATATGTGAACTGAACTGAATTTTATTGTTCAACCTCAGGGAATGTTCTGTTAAATGGAATACCGCCATGGGAGGTGACACTGTGTCCTGCTTACTGATGGAAAAGGCACTCCCTTTGCATCTTGCATATTAGGAATACATTTATATATTTCATTTCAGGGCGACTTATGCATTCAACCCAGGCAGTGGTGTCAGCTCCTTGATATTCTAAGCTGCTGAAGGGATCAATCATCCAGTTTGAGAGAGCAAACAGGGGAAGAATGTGAACAAATATGAACAAATGCTGGTAACAACTACTCTTTGATTTTAGTTTGTGGCCGTGAAGAATGAGATCAAATTCAGATGTAATCCTGACCTGGCTATGGTCCCTGCTAGGAAGCTGACTGCTCTGAATTAGGACTACGAGACCCAGCTGCAAATTTCTGATCCTCCACTAGACAGCAGCCAAGAGAATTCCATTTGGATTTTTGCAGCCCACATCTGCTAGCTCTTCCTGAGTGATGATTGACATTAAAGAGGGATAGTCTGTTTTAGGAATATTCTGAATACATTGACTGGAGGATCTCAGGAGAGCTGACCATGAATGCTTTTTACCTACTTAGCCTGGAGTGCATAACAATTTGATTGCACCTTGACTGTCAGCTCTGGCTCTTCTTATTCACCTGTCACAATAATCAGATAAGTGGTTTCCCCCTGCCATGGTGGCACTTCTCATTTAGAATCCATTATCTGCTGGGGCACCTACAGGGCATAAGAAGAGTCCTTAAAGACGGCTTTATTCTTGGGAATCTTCTAAGGAGTGAAGAACGACTGTTTCTTTTAAAGAGAGATTGATTTGAATGCATGTTGTTCTGTTGTTTGGCTTTTATTAGTTATTAGTTGACTAATTTAAATTATATTAACTGATGTTTTATGAATGTTGTAAGCTGCCTTGAGAGAATTAGCTCATCTTATAAATGTTTATCAACTTCTTTAGACACACGAGCCGATGGAAGTGTGGTGACACAAAACCAGTGGGAGACCCAGATTTCTGCAGACATCGGTTTCCCAAGGTTACTTTAAGCTACTCGTTTCTCATGCTAAAGCTGTCTAGAAATGAAGCCAGCTCAGTCATTTTCCTCACTGCGGACGGGTCTTTGAAAACCTGGTTTCCATTGCTAGACCAATTCCTCCTGATACTTTCACCAATATCCATCACTGGGTTAGTGAAAAGAATTTAAAAACCCATCCCGTTTTACCAGTCTTCTAGCTTCAGGGAGAAACCAGCTTGTTGTTTCATATGGTTAAAAAGAAAACAAAATCGATCGTTTCTCTGTTTATTTTTTTTCCCCCAGCAACACTTCATTGGTCCATTGGTCGAGAAAAAAGCTCCAATACAGATAGTCCTCGACTTACAAAAGTATATTAAGTAGCTGTTCAAAGTTACAGCGGCACTAAAAAAGTGACTGATGATCATTTTTCACGTGACCTTTGTAGCATCCCTATGATCACGTGCTCTGCAGCCAAAGATGGAGAAGCTCTATACAGTCAGTAAAAACAAGACCAGGAGCTGACTGTGGCTCAGATCATGAGCTTCTCCTTGCAAAGTTTAAGCTTAAACTGAAGAAAGTAGGGAAAAGCACTAGGCCACTCAGGTATGAATTAAATCATATCCCTGTTGAATATACAGTAGAGGTGACAAATAGATTTAAGGAATTAGATCTGATAGACAGAGTGCCTGAAGAACTATGGACAGAGGTTCGCGACATTGTACAACAGGTAGCAACCAAAACCATCCCAAAGAAAAAGAAATGCAAGAAAGCAAAATGGCTGTCTGAGGAAGCTTTGCAAATAGCTGAGGAAAGGAGGGAAGCAAAAGGCAAGGGAGAAAAACATAGATATGCCCAATTGAATGCAGAATTCCAGAGAATAGCTAGAAGAGATAAGAATGCCTTCTTAAATGAACAGTGCAAAGAAATAGAAGAAAACAATAGAATAGGGAGGACCAGAGATCTTTTCAAGAAAATTGGAGAGATGAAGGGAACGTTTAATGCAAAAATGGGCATGATAAAGGACCAAAATGGCAGGGACCTAACAGAGGCAGAAGAGATTAAGAAGAGGTGGCAAAATTACACAGAAGAACTATACAAGAATGAGCTTAATGTCCCAGATAATCACAATGAGTTGGTCACTGACCTCGAGCCAGACATCCTAGAATGTGAAGTGAAGTGGGCCTTAGAAAAGCTGAGCAACAACAAAGCTAGTGGAGGTGACAGTATTCCAGCTGAGCTATTCAAAATCTTAAAAGACAGTGCAGTAAAAGTGCTACACTCAATTTGCCAGCAAATTTGGAAAACTCAACAGTGGCCACAGGATTGGAAAAGATCAGTTTACATTCCAATTCCAAAGAAAGGCAGTGCCAAAGAATGTTCAAACTATCGCACCATTGCACTCATTTCTCATGCTAGTAAAGTCATGCTTAAAATCCTACAAGCTAGACTTCAGCAGTATGTGGATCGAGAACTACCAGAAGTACAGGCAGGATTTCGAAGAGGCAGAGGAACTAGAGATCAAATTGCCAACATACGCTGGATCATGGAGAAAGCTAGGGAGTTCCAGAAAAACATCTACTTCTGCTTCATTGACTATGCTAAAGCCTTTGATTGTGTGGATCATAACAAACTGTGGCAAGTTCTTAAAGAGATGGGAGTACCAGACCATCTTATTTGTCTCTTGAGAAACCTATATGCGGGTCAAGAAGCAACAGTGAGAACTGGACACGGAACCACTGATTGGTTCAAAATTGGGAAAGGAGTCCGGCAAGGCTGTATACTGTCACCCTGCCTATTTAACTTATATGCAGAGCACATCATGAGAAAGGCAGGGCTAGATGAATCAAAAGTTGGAATTAAGATTGCCGGAAGAAATATCAACAACCTAAGATACGCAGATGATACCACTCTAATGGCAGAAAGTGAAGAAGAACTAAAGAGCCTCTTGTTGCGGGTGAAGAAGGAGAGTGCAAAACTTGGGTTGAAACTTAACATTAAGAAAACCAAGATCATGGCATCTGGCCCTCTCAATTCCTGGCAAATAGATGGGGAAGAAATGGAGGTAGTGACAGATTTTATTTTCCTGGGCTCCAAGATCACTGCAGATGGGGACTGTAGCCAAGAAATTAAAAGACGCTTGCTCCTGGGGAGGAAAGCCATGGCAAATCTAGACAGCACACTAAAAAGCAGAGACATCACCCTGTCAACAAAAGTGCGTATAGTCAAGGCTATGGTCTTCCCAGTTGCAATGTATGGCAGTGAAAGTTGGACCATAAGAAAGGCTGAGCGCCAAAGAATTGAGGCCTTTGAACTATGGTGCTGGAGAAGACTCCTGCGAGTCCCTTGGACTGCAAGGCGATCAAACCGGTCAGTCCTAGAGGAGATAAACCCTGACTGCTCTTTAGAAGGCCAGATCCTGAAGCTAAAACTCAAATACTTTGGCCACCTAATGAGAAGGAAGGACTCACTGGAGAAGAGCCTAATGCTGGGAAAGATCGAGGGCAATAGAAGAAGGGGACGACAGAGAATGAGGTGGCTGGATGGAGTCACTGAAGCTGTAGGCGTGAGCTTAAATGGACTCCAGAAGATGGTAGAGGACAGGAAGGCCTGGAGGAACATTGTCCATAGGGTCGCGATGGGTCGGACACGACTTCGCAGCTAACAACAACAACAACATGATCACGTGAGCAAAATTCAGCTGCTTGGCAAGTGGTTTATACTTATGATGGTTGCTGGGTCCTAAGGTTATGTGATCGCCTTTTGGGACAAGCAAAGTCAGTGGGGAAGCCAGATTCAGCTAACAACCATATCGCTAATTTATTTTAACAACTGTGGCAATAAATGTCATAAGATGGGGCACTTAACAAATGTCTCACTTAATGACAGAAAATTTGGGGTTCAGTTGTGGTCGTAAGCTGAGGACTGCTTGTGGTTCATTTGATCTTCTCTGAACTCTATTATTCGCCCTAATGTGTGAATGCACCAATGGTATTTGCAGATAGGAACTGGTTTTCTGGCTCTCAATCAGGGGATTTAGAAGAAACAGACACGATGCCAGGGACCTGCCTCACAAAGTATAGCGGGTTCATGCTTTACCTGAGCATGTTCTCCTCCTGAAAAATGAATGTAGAGGACACTCACTAGAGAATGGGGAAAGGAATGGGGAAAGGCCCCATCTAGCAACCTATAGAAATACAAAGGCTACCTAAAGCAGACTGTCAACACTGCTAACATTGAATGCTTTTGCTTTGACAACAGATGGAGATGCAACCATTTTCTTCTTTGGTTTTACTCTTAAAGTTAGAGTTAGATGATGCTGAGGGGGAGAAATGTGCACAGGAGTTTAGCTATTCATAACAATACTGTACCTAGTGTGAGAATCAAGGTTATTGAAATAAGAGATGATAAGAATTGGCGGGCTGGAGAACTGGAGGGGAAGCCTGCATTTCAAACTAATTGGAGAATGTGATTTATGACTGTTAACTGGAGGAGGGAATTGTGCTTTGATACTATGTGCTCAGAGGAGAACTCAGTATTTGGCTTCCATTATGTTAGTGCCAATGCTATGCTGCTCATATAAAGATTCTTTAAGGTAAACAATACCTCAAAGTTCTTTGACACAGAATAAACCTCAAAAGTGAAAATCCTAGACCAGGCTGGCGCTGGTAGAAATTTGTAGGTGCCATTTTTTGAAGTACAGTAGAACAAGGTGTTGTGATTCAGGGTCAGCCTGTGGGTTCGGCAGTTGGGTCGGACGACTCAGAGGAGGAGAAGGGGGGTGTTGAAGAGCTTGCTGATGATGGCCTTGAGGCTCCGCAGAGCCCTCAGCCAGGCCCCTCCCACCTGGTCATGACAGAGACCCAGCTGTGTGAGCCTGACAGCGTGGATGAAGATGACCCACAGCTGGCCCTGTTCAAGGACGCCCGACGCAGGAGGCAGTCAATCAGGAGTAAACAGAGGAAGGCAATGGGGCACTTCGGAAGGAGGCAGAGAGAAGCCATGCCCTGAACTGTATAAAAGGGGAATGTGTGGGAGGGCTGGTTTGCTGAAGGCAACCGCTTGATTAGTTCCTGTTTCATAGCTCCTGTTTTATGGTTGATGTCTTGTTTTGCTGTTTTATGTTAATAAATTTGGCAGGCTTAATTCCAGCCTCTTGCCATTTGTAAAGGGGTTGTCCCTGCCTTTTCTGCAGGGCCGGTAGCAGGCTGGTACAGAACACAAGGCTTTTCAACCTTTTCACCCATTTTACCACTTTTAGGATATGGCAACATCCGAGTACCACCAGTCGCCAAGCAAGGTGTCAAATACTTGACCAAAAAAAGGAAAAAAGTGATGAAGTACTGGTAGTCCTTGACTTACAACAGTTCACTTAGTGACTGTTCAAAGTTACAACGGAACTGAAAAAAGTGCCCCCAAGCCACAGCCGAGCAAGATACCTGCCTGCCTGGCAGCACTCTTCCTCCTGTCCGAGGTTTTCATTGTCATGAGCATTTCTGTTGAGGATTGGCAGTGGGGTGGGGTGGGGGGTGTTTGGCTTTTATTCCCCCCATCTGCTGGGTGGTTGCAGCAGGGTTTGGTCACTTCACATGACCCTGGGACACTGTGAGCATCATAAATATGAATCCGTTGCCAAGAATCTGAATGTAAATCACAAGACCCTGGAGATGCTGCAATGTTCCAGCTGATTGGCAGTTCTCCTGGGCTCAGCAGAAGTGCCAGGATCAGCACCAAGCTCCAGCTGGAGCCTGGCGCTGATCCTAGTGCTTCTGCTGAGCCCTGACAGCCGTGCAGCTCCAGCCATCTTTCGCTCAGGCTTGTGAGGGGCTGCCACTGGTTCAGCTCATTCCCCTCCCCCGCTACCACTTTTCTAGGATGGTCGCGTACCACCTGCCAAGTGCCAATGTACCACAGGTGGTACCTTTACCACTGGTTGAAAAGCCCTGCAGTAGAAAACACTATTGTGAGCATCGTTCTTTCTAATCCTCTCAACGTGTCTGCTAAAGCGCTGTCTGCCTGCTTTCAGCAGGTTCTGTGAAAGTGACTATTTATTTTATTTATTTTAATTCCATTTATATCCCGCCCTTCTCCGAAGATTCAGGGCGGCTTACAAGCTTAGCAGTAGCCTTCATTCTATCTATATGCCTGCTTATTAGGGCTTTCCCCCCCCCAAGCGGCATTATTACAAAGTCAGCTTAATTGCCCCCAACAATCTGGGTCCTCATTTTACCTACTTCGGAAGGATGGAAGGCTGAGTCAACCTTGAGCCTGGTGGGATGCGAACCTGCACTAATTGCAGGCAGCTGGTGTTACTTAAGGAGGCATTAGCCCACTGCTCCACCAAGGCTCTTGGTGATCCTGTGCCATGAGTCAGCCCAAAATATCCATTGCTGAGCAAGACAGCTGTTAAATGAGTTTTGCCCAGTGGTGGGATTCAAATATGTGAACAACCAGTTTTCTGTGTGGATGCCACTTCTGGAAGTCCATTCTGGGCCTGGGCAACAACAAAAAAATAGTTACTGGTTCTATCAAAGTGGTGTGAACTGGCTAAATCTCACTACTGGTTTTGCCCCATTTTACAACCTTTCTTGTCACAGTTGTTAAGTGAATCACTGCAGTTATTAATTTAGTAACCCAGTTGTAAAGTGAATCCAATTTCCCCATTGACTTTGCTTGTCGGAAGATAATCACATGACCCTGGGACACTGCAACTGTCATAAATATGAGCCAGTTGCCAAGCATCCAAATTCTGATCACCTGACTGCGGGGATGCTGGAATGGTCGTCTGTGTGGAACATGGTCATAAGTCACTTTTTTCGGTGTCATTGTAACTTCGAATGGTTACTAAACAAAGGGATGTAAGTCAAGGATCACGTACATAGGCCTCACTTGCTCTGTATCTGTTCAGTGGACTCTTTTTTTCCTTCTTTCACTTGCTCCCTCCAAAAATCTATTTTGCAGAATTTTCTCCCTAAATCTTTCATCTTGTTTAATTATTTTTACATGTTTCTGTATCTGCCTGCATGGCAGTTGTAATTTCCCCCAATAATACTCAAGAGTGACCTTATCCTATTGTACAGGATATAAAATGGACTTGTTGTCCAGTAGGACCGACAAAAGAGAAAAAAGAATGTGCTATTTCTTGATTTCTTTATAGCCATGAAAATAGTGGAAAATTTCTAATATCAGTTTTATAAGATTACTCAACACATTCTGAAGGGATGCATCATTGTATTATAAATTCACATAATCTTGCACGAGTGTTCTACATCTGTAGTATTTTACCAACAGTCAAATAAATCCGTGCACAACAGCATATGGACACAATTGTATCTTTTTTTCCCTTAATGTTTGGTACACGTCTCTATCTCGATAACACATAGGTATAGGTAGTGATAGAATTCACTGTAATTTGTGACATATTATACATGCTCCAAATCAAAAATTTTGATAATTCCATCAAAACAGATTTATAGGAAAATGGAAAGCAGAACTAACTAAAATTCCGCAAAAGGGGAAATTGACTCATTGTTCATACGATCTAATTCCAGTTCATATTTAGCAGATGTGGCGAGACATGCTAACAAGAACCCTCATTTTGATGCAGATTCCCAGTGCTGTTTTTTTTTCAGTCTTATCCTTCTTATTTGCTAAAGAAATTAAATTTACCATGACTGATAATCTGCTAAGCATGCCTGCACATCCTATTCCTCTGTGACGGGTTTTTTTCCAGAGTTGTGGTAGAAACATATTAGTTCCATCATCAGCAACTGAGGTCTCCTGTCCAGTTTCAAATATGAGAATGTCATTGCTCACTGAAATATACAACAGCTTGTCAGAAGCTAGGAAAATGCAATGTAACCTCTATATCTGCTTAGCTAAGCACGTCTCCCTCATTAACATTCGGATTCTAAGTGCACCTTCTACTTAGCTTAACCTACATAGGTGGACAAGTGCAGACCATAAAGCTCCTCTAATAGATATCTTCTTAAAACCTTCTCCTTCGAGATAATCTAGGCTTCTTCTGGCAGAACAACTATGTGGATGCCCAACAGATGGGAATGAATCTGGAAATGACACCGAGTATGTGTCAATTTCAAAAGGAATCTACTAGGTAACTAAATAATCTTAAAATCCATGAGATGTGAGGTCCTTCAGGCCCAGCCCAGGTGAATTAACACATCTCTGTTTAGCCTTTCTGGAAGAGGATTGTGCTGTTAGAAACAGATATTGCTGTAGGCTGATGGATAACATGAGTAAATTGCTAACAATAGAATTCCCCTTCTGAGGTCAGTGTCCTCTGTCTGATCTTAGAGAGGAATATTCATGAATTTTATAATCTCTGGGGCATGCTCAAGGGAAAATAAGATTGCAGCCAAAATGTACATTTTACATTTTCTTTAAGAGAAAGATTGCATGGGAAGAGTATTAAATCAGTGGATAACTATGTTCTAATCCATGAGTTAACTTAGGAGGTATGAATTGAACCAATTCACGTTAAAATTCCTAAACGTGAACTGCCATTTGCATCTCAAGCTAAGCAACAACTACTAAATGAACTTGGTCAAAACCTACAAGGCCTTGACTAAAGGGCAAATATTTGAGAGCTGCTCTTGTGTTAATTCACAGCAGCTTTGTTCATTCCCACATTCACAATAATAAACATTTCACAATCCATAGACTGTGACCTACTCAACTTTTCACATTATGCAATGGAGCTTTGATGTTAGGAAGAATTAAACAAAGGATGTGATTGGCAAACATATTTAACTCTGCCCAACCTCTGCCCAACCTTTTCATGGCAGCATTAAAAGCAGATCTCAGGAGCATTATAGCGATATATTAAAAGCTTCTGAGAATTCATAATAGTAAAGAGATGATTGCTTCCTCCTTTTCATTTGAAACACTGTGCATTAAGGGATATGACAATGTGTGATCAAAGTAAATGAAAGTAAAATATGGCCTTTTCTTTTTTTAATCTGAGGTCAGATGAATTTCTTATATGCCTCCCTGATTCTAGAAAAGTATCACTTGGAACTCCTAATTATTTCATTGGTGATTTTGGACTATAATACATCAATACATATATTTCTATATAACGATGTGGGGATCAGCTGCATTTTTATAGCTTACAAAGAAAAATGTCTGAGTAATTCTTTTCAAATGTGCAGAATTAAAAAAGAGGCCAATGGATTACTAAAATAAGTTCTGGTTTAAAATTTTATGACCAAGAGATAAATTTGTTTTCTAACCTCAGTTATGGATGGAACTGATTCAGTTTACTTTGAATTACAAAGTAAAAAGGAAACAGTCTTTGCATGTTAGCTTCTATGTGGGTTTTCCCCCAACCACTGCAGTGTCTCAAAATCACGTGATCTACCTTTCGCGACCTTCTGACAAGCAAAGTCAATGGGAGAAGCCAGATTCATTTAACAAGCACATTATTAACTTAAGAACTGCAGTGACTGTGACAAAAAAAGTTGCTTAACAAAGTGGCTTTTGAGCAAAACTCACTTAACAAATGTCTTGCTTAGTGACAAAAACTTTGGGCTCAATTATGGTTGTACGTTGAGGATTACCTGTACATAAAAATATTGCCCAGAGAATAGAGATATGTGTGATTAAGTTCCAAATCATAACTAATATCTTATGTTTCCTTCAGGAAACTGATCTGAAGAGGCAAATCTGAGCTTTTGCTATTGATAGTGTAATAGTCATAGCTTGTAACTCTTTGTTTAAAGTAGGAAGTGTGGAAAAATGGAACAAGAGCTGCTGTAGATACTATTGTTGTGATTCCTTGCCAGCCAGTGGATCAGGCAGCTGAGTCTAAGGAATGAGATGAGGAGGAGGAGCCTGGAGTGACATTAGAGTCAGAGGAAGGCTCTGAGGAGCTCCAAGACTTACAGTTGGACGAGGATCCTGGCTCCTTTATTCGCGCTCAGGCTGAGACACAGCTGTGTGCTGGGAGCCTGAGTGGGACACTAATGAAGATCAGTTGGGACAAATCCAGGATGCATGAAAGCGCAGACAAGAGAAGCGGGTAGGACAGAGGAATGCAATGGGGTGGCTCCAAAGGCAAAGGAGAAGGCATTAGGAAGCCACGGCTTGGCTGAATTATAAAAGGGAAGGTGTGGGAGGTACTGGTTGCAAAAGACAACTGTTCATGTTGAGGATTGAGTTTCTGTGGACTGTGTTTGTTTGCCTTGGACATTGACTCAGGTCTGTGAGAATAAAAGGGGTTGTTTTGTTTCTTGCAGTTCCTGCCTGTTTCTTGGAAGAGGGGTTTCTCCTTGTGAGCATAACAAGGACTCACGTAGGCTGGGACAGAACAACTACCACCCTACTTCATGTCACAATAGACCAAAGGAGGCACTGCAGGGTTTGGCATACTGCAGATGATCTCATAATTTGTTATGGATGGTAATCAGTCTATGCTCTACTCTGGGTTTTGTATAAATCAGGTATAACTATGGCTGCCTGACATTTGAAAACCTCCCTGATCTAAAATCTAAAGAATAGTAACAGGAAGAATGTAGAGTTGTGATCCCTGTAGTTCTTCTACTTGTCTGTCAAAATTGGAAGTACACACTTCGGCGTGGGCTAACTCTTTATTAAACCATCTGCACTATATTAGTAGTTTTATTTTCCCTGGAAGAAAACAAATCCAGAATCTACAGTAAACACTTTTATTTTCTAGAACCAACATTATAATGTTTCTTTGTCAGTTTCTATTAATATAAGCTGCTTTTCTGCACCCTACACAATCCTTTTATATGCGTAAGTCACAAGTGGCGATAGTGTCCTAATGAAAATATATCATTTATTGATGATAGACGTTCATTTTGCTTTTAGCTCAGTCTGCACATTATATTTTCTTCTGATCAAAATGAATCTTGTACTATATGCCAGCTCTGCAAATATGTTGGCGGGGGTGTGGGGTGTGTGTGTGGAGGGAAATTTACCTTAGTGCCTGGGGAGTGATATAGTTATATCTATAAAATTTTAAACACCAGTGGTAGGCAAAACAGGAACAAGAGCCATATTTATTTCACACACAAATGAAGGCCCCATCTTTTAAAAAAGTACTGATGATAGATACTGAAACACAATGAGTATGTATGTGATGCTTTTTAAAAAATAGGTTATATATTTCATATACAGGTCCTGGGTTTTCAGGGCAGTGTTATAAAATCCATAGACATCTGTTTCCTTGCCTTTTCTTTTCCTACTATCGTCGTTTCATCATCAGCCACTAAAAATTTCCTTTTACTGATTCTATAGTTTTGACTTGATTGAAAGAAGAGTATATTTTTTCTACCACAGCCCAAAGCGTAATTTTTAAAACTCCCATAGTATTATATTTAAATGTACTTTAAAAAAAAGCCAGGATTCATGTGGATAGGTTATATTGTATCAAAGAGAAGCGGGGGAGGAGACCTGATTCTACATTAGGCCAACATTCCAATAACAATAATTCCAATGAAAGAATGATTTCATTTGCTGGTAAAAGCAACAGAGATAAGTTAGAGGCCCTTGATGCTCTCTGAGCCTGGTTGTTTTCTTGCAGATATTTCATTACCCACCAGAACAGATGATGTTACCTAGTTGGGTAATGAAATGTCTGCAAGAAAACAACCAAGCTCAGAGAGCACCAAAGACCCTATAGTTAACTTTGTCTGTGCTATTTTCATCTATTGGTGAGACATTAGTTAACATTAGTAATGTTGATGTGATGTAGAGAGACAGGCTGAGGACCTACTACCAAGTCAATGGTCAGATAAAGAAGGATTGAGCCCAGAGCAGAAATGTAACATGAGTAAAAGTCTCGCACAAGCTCTATCCAGTTCTCACAAAAATAAAGTGACAGTGAGGGGAATCACATTCAGACATGCAAGATTATGTTACTATAGCTTTACAGTAAAAAGTACATTGTTAAATGACATTGGAGTGATGGGATTCAACCAGTTCGTAAAAGTTCAGCAGAACCGGTAGCTAAGTTTTTGTTGCCCAGGCCCAGAATGGACTTCCGGAAGCAGCATCCACACAGAGAACCGGTTGTTCACTTATTTGTATCCCACCACTGTGACATTACATTCCTGGCCTGATTGACCTTGAAGAATGTGCAAATTGAGAGGCAGAGTTTTTTTAAAAAATGCTCTCAGTCTCCATGGAACACTTATGACCTTTCTCTAATCTTATAAACTATTTTTCATTTATTGCTGTTGGAATTTGCCTGTTGAGGTATACTAAATGCACTGAGAAGATATCACATGTTATTTTATATGTAAACTTTTCTTTCTACATGTATGCATTTCAAAATTATCTCGACATTTTTAATTGACAGTTTAAACAAATGTCTTTTTATTGAAAGGATCAATAGGAATTAAAAGTTTGGGGGTGGATCTCACTTCTAATGGAAACTACTAGAGTTGTGCTATTGTCTGAAAGGGTGCTTTGGTTTAATACCAACCTGGTTTGTAAACTTTACCCCCTCACCCGTAATATCAGAGTGACTGTATTACTTGGCTTTTCCTATTCTAATTACCTCTTTCAGCAATTTGAGTTATTGGAAGACACAGTGGTTGGCATTGCCTAGAGAGGTTTCAAGGTAATTTAAAGTGCTTCACCATGGGGAATCTCAATTGTTTCTTCTCCTGCATTAAAAAAAATCCTACCTCTTTTTATGAGGTAAAGCCTCGCATATATTATGGTATATTGCGGTCTAGCATCTGTTAGAAAAGGTAACATTGGGTCCAGTTTCTGTAAAGAAAATGATGTTGTGTCTATTGGTCAGCCGCCTATTGTGTCTCGGTGGTTTGATGGAAAGTTTTCCTGAGTTCAGAATGTGTCCACTTTTCTTCTTAATACAACTTTAGGCTCTCCAAATTAAGGTACTGATCCCTTTATTGGAGTATGATCTTGTTTTGTACAAGCAGAGAGGTCTGCTACATCCTTATCAGATAACTCAAGCTTATATCATCAGTGTTTTTACTTCATTTTATAATTCTACACAGCCTATTTCAGCAGCAGTATGACTCTGACTGTTCAGTTGTGCATACTAATAATAGGTGAACTTCCTTAGAGATCTTGTTGTTGTTGTTAGCTGTGAAGTCGTGTCCGACTCATCGCGACCCTATGGACAACGTTCCTCCAGGCCTTCCTGTCCGCTACCATCTTCTGGAGTCCAGTTAAGCTCATGCCTACTGCTTCAGTGACTCCATCCAGCCACCTCATTCTCTGTCGTCCCCTTCTTCTATTGCCCTCAATCTTTCCCAGCATTAGGCTCTTCTCCAGTGAGTTCTTCCTCCTCATTAGGTGGCCAAAGTATTTGAGTTTCAGCTTCAGGATCTGGCCTTCTAAAGAGCAGTCAGGGTTAATCTCCTCTAGGACTGACTGGTTTGATCTCCTTGCAGTCCAAGGGACTCACAGGAGTCTTCTCCAGCACCATAGTTCAAAGGCCTCAATTCTTTGGCGCTCAGCCTTTTTTATGGTCCAGCTTTCACTGCCATACATTGCAGCTGGAAAGACCATAGCCTTGACTATACACACTTTTGTTGACAGGGTGATGTCTCTGCTTTTAAGTGTGCTGTCTAGATTTGCTATTGCTTTCCTCCTGAGGAGCAAGCGTCTTTTAATTTCTTGGCTAAAGTCCCCATCTGCAGTGATCTTGGAGCCCAGGAAAATAAAATCTGTCACTACCTCCATTTCTTCCCCATCTATTTGCCAGGACCTTAGAGATCTATTTAACCATTATTTGTTCTGTTCTGCTGCGACAGAGCAATCAGACAAAGCTGGGTCATTGGCAAGTAAGATAGTCCATGAAAGACAATTAAGAGTAAGTACGGCCCAATTTGAGAGTGATAATCAGTGAGAGTTTTTTTTTTAAATCCATGAAAACCTTTAGTATCCCCAAAAGCAGAAAACAAATACAAGGAGAAAATTGGGCATATTTCAGCACCAAACATACAGCTATGTATTAATAGCAGGCTTCCTAACACAGATAAAAGGGCTGAAAGACAAGAGATAAATGGCAGAAGATTCATTGTTATATACTGGATACTTGGCAAGACATTAATTCATCCACTTCCCAAGCAATTCTAATGATCTGGCAACTCAACAAATACATCTGGCAATCCCCTAATACACAGTAATAGAGAAGTAGATGTATAAGTATCCTAGTTAAATCTCATCCGGTGACACACTATCCAACATACTGGAATCAAACTGCATGCAGTATAAAATCTCATGTAAGAAGTAGATGTTCTGCTTCTTTGCATTTAAAAATAAGTGTTAGGAGAAGTCTTTTTTCTGCCCTGCTACAAATCCTATTCCAGTGGCATTTTCTCCTTTAGCCTATCTATATCCTTGGTGGCAAGGTCAAATAAACTTCTGGATTTTACAAGAGAAAAATTAATTATCTAGGAGAAAAATTAACCAACAAAAAACAACGCGGAAAAAAGAATGATAAACTTGTCCACCGTCTCTTTGCTTATTCACCTCGCTATTTTCTGAATAGATATGAACTCCAGAATTTTATTTATCAAAACTGTGTTTATGTATTTTTGTAAACATTATTATTGTTGGTAATCTGGAACATGGCCCCTAAAACTAAATTAGCACCTGCTGATCTCTTTGACCATTACTATCAAACCAGAGAATATATTGCAAAATCAGTTGGTAAGGGGAAAGGGAGGGAGACGACAATGCAAATTCACGAGAACAAATATCTTGGACCTTTCAGAAATTGTGTCCTAGAAAATTATAAGACATTACGCGACACTGATTAAAATGATTTTCCCTCAAATTACTCTTCCATCAACAGCCAAGCGATGAGTCACATCCAAGGTCAGGCTCTCTCACTCTTTGGCAATTTAAGCTTCATACTCTTGGATGAGATCCAGCTATGCTAACGTCAGAAACCGAAGGAAAAATACCTTGCTAATTTGACAATGGAAGTAAAAACGAGCTTCAAACACTCTATGAAATAAGCCACTTTTCTGAATGTGTGATAGAGTAGGACATTATTAAAGCATTGCTTTATAAAGCAAAATAAATCCAGCAGTGATGGAACCATTAGAAATCAAAACATCTTTCCTAGATATGGCAAAGGTGTGTGTGTGTGTGTGTGTGTGTGTGTGTGTGTGTGTGTGTGTGTGTGTACAGGAGTGAAATAGCTAAATTATATTTATCACAGTATGAAATTTAATCTGGTATCTTCCTTTCATTAGAAAAGTGATCAACAGTAGCAGAAAATGGAGTATCAAAGCGACTAGAGAACATGTTTCTCAGCCCATGGGAGATGTCTTATATTAGATTGCTTTGCTTATATGTATATAAATGCATGCAGAAAAGAAGAGATAAGGTAAAGGTAAAGGTTCCCCCGTGCATGCATGCTAGTCGTTTCCAACTCTAGGGGCCGGTGCTCATCTCCATTTCAAAGCCGAAGAGCCAGCGCTTGTCCGAGGATGTCTCCATGGTCATGTAGCCGGCATGACTAGACGCCAAAGGCGCACGGAACGCTGTTACCTTCCCACCGTCGTGGTCCCTATTTTTCTACTTGCATTTTTACGTGCTTTTGAACTGCTAGGTTGGCAGAAGCTGGGACGAGTAACAGGCGCTCACTCTGTTACACGGCACTTGGGATTCGACCCGCCAAACTGCCAACCTTCTGATCGACAAGCTCAGCATCCTAACCCACTGAGCCACCAGGGATGTTTCACCATTTGGTTTTTTAAATGCTTCTGTTCTGTAAATAGATTTGTATGGATTTTTTTTAAAAAAAGCACAACAAATGTAAGAATTACATTATATAATATTGTATCATCTGGCATAATTTTGTCAAATTGGACAAGTAATTCTAACAATCACCACAAATTCATACTTAGAATTATACTCCAAGATTGCACCCCATGTGTTTGTATTTCAGATCCAATTAGATCCATGTTTTTGCTGCTGCTGCTACTCTGAATTCTGATTTTCTATGAATTCCCCTTGGTTTGCTCAATAGTAACAATATCTTCATACTTTCAAATGTTCTAAGTAGGGCTGTGATTGTGTGACATGGACCACAGGTTTGTGAGAAATTGGACCACAGGATTCTCCAATAGTTAAAATGGGATATATTTTTCTATAGATGAAAGGGCAAAGTTAAAAAGATGGCTACAAGGAAGAAATGAATAAAAACAGGGAACAGTGTACCAAGACAAATTCAGGGGGGGGGGGGATTTTTATAGTCCTAGCTAATAACACTGTGGTTATTTCTACCTAATGACTAATAATTTTTTGTAACATCATCCAACTGTTATTGAACTAAAGTACAATAAATTTTTGTTTGCAACAATAGTAATGGAATGAGTCTAGAACAGTGTTTGTTCTCAACTCATTCCATCACTACCAACATCAGTGTGCCTGGCTGAGGAATTCTGGTAGTTGAAGTCCATGAGTCATAAAAGGGCCAACTTTGAAGACCCCTGATCAACATGATGGCTGGGGAATTCTAGGAGTTGACGTCTACACAAAATCACTAAGATTTTTTTTAAAAAAAAATCCTCTAGAAGATGCTATACATTGCTGGAAAATATCCTGTCAGATAAATTTTGCTATAATTAGAACTATGCAAAAATCTGAATTCAATGACAAAAGATAATAGTAGTAGTATTGATGATGGTGGTGGAAGGGACTTGGAGGTCTTTTGGTCCAGATGATTTGGACTATTTGAGGGGGGAAGGCATCAGATCACATCTGTTGGTAGCTCCTTAAGAAGGTACCCACACATGTGCATTCCCTCACATACCCCAAGTCACATTTCCACCAT
Organism: Vipera ursinii; assembly: GCF_947247035.1. NCBI lineage: Eukaryota > Metazoa > Chordata > Lepidosauria > Squamata > Viperidae > Vipera > Vipera ursinii. Next base: position 221,950,751 of record NC_139513.1, on the reverse strand, counting down.
CAAATCTAGATCACAGCCATATATCCTGGTTTGAAGCACAGAGCAATTACATTTTGCAAGCGCAAGAAACATCCTACGTAAGCTAAATTCGAAAATCAAATCACCCTTAGCCCCATTATAAAACCTCTTTTAAATTCCACCCAAAGTTTAAATGACACTCTCAAAAGTGAGGAAAACCTGTGTGATATAGTAGCAAAGATTTTTGGCCCACACAATACAAGTTCTTACACAACCATGAACCCCACTGGATGACCTGGCTTGTTATCACTCATCTCAATCTATATCAGAACAAGCTTGCTGTGAAGATGAAATGATGGAACATATTTGAAGGTACAGAAGAGGAATATAGATGTAATAGAGCAAAATTCAAATTTCACAGGAACCTTTGGATAAGCTTTGAAGAAACACTGCTGCTGGCTCTGACCCTTAACATGTTCCCCAGGGGACGAAAAACACCCTTTCCAATTTGTGATGTAAAGCACCACCTCCAGTGCTAATAGATAAATGCCAAGAGATATTCCAAGATTGGATTGAGTGATGTCATTTCCTCAGGCAATCAATTTGGGTTCTCACAAAAAAAGGTACATTTTCAAAGCACTATTTATTGCAGAATGGTGACTGCTTTACTCCCAAGGAGAAGAGAAGGTGCTGGGTGTATTTTCCGTCTTGCAGGAGGTTGGCTGGCCTTTGAAACTTTGCATCTTGACTTGGAGAGAGAAGAGAGAAGAAAGGGACAGGTTTTATTTCTCTGTCCCAGACAGCAAATAGCTAGAACCCCGGTAGAAAACCCACAAACACTTCAGTCCTCACAATGGCTGTTTCAGAATAAGCAATACTATGGCTGTTTCGAGAAGTTCCCTTCTCCAGGAATGGACAATTAATTTTCCCAAAGGGCAGCATGAGAAATTGGGACTGTAAAGATCTTAGGCCTGCACAGACACACATACATAAATTTGGGGGTGGGGGTGGGGGGAAAGTATTTGCCTTCAAAATAAAAGCAATCTACAAGGGCCAGACAGCAACAGCCAAAGTTGTGCCTCATGAGCTGAAAAATAGCCACCTATGTCAACAGTCCCCAACCTTTTTGGCATTAGGGACCGGTTTCATGGAAGACAATTTTTTCATGGACTGATGGGGGCGGGGGATGTTTTTGCATGTAGCCTAGATCCCACACATAGGCAGATGAAGCTTTGCTCAGTCGCCATTGCTCACTTCCAACTGCGTGGCCCGGTATCTGTCTATAGCCTGGGGGTTCAGGGACCCTCGATCGATATGACATGATTTGTTTTCTTTTCCCTCATTTCCTTCCAGATGATTTTGTTTTGTTGATTTTTGATGCTGATGGGAGGGGGGAAAAACCCTCTTGTTGTTTGGATTTGTTGTCATTGTTAAGCACACAGAGGCTCACAAGCTCATCATGTTTGCAATATAAATTGATAGCTGTGGCCAGAGAGTTTTTAGGAAAGCAGCATTGGCTATTATTTCCAGTTTGCCCTGCTGACTCTTTCGTCACAGGAATAATATAGGACCCCACATACTGATAATGGCTTTTTAATAAGCAGATTTTGTAGGACTGGCTGCCAGGAGACAATGGCATTTTTTGCAGAATCCATTTATAATACACCGTCCCATTTTACAACTGAAGGGAAACAAAAGTAGTTTCTATTTATAGGGTTAGGTGAAAGGAGAGAGAAACAAAGAATATATGCTGGCATGGCCAAGTAAGTGAATTAAGAACCGTGTTGTGATGAGAGATAGGAATTGCTCTACAAGCATCATTACTCCTATTTATTGAATAGCCTCCTAGTTATAAAAGCAAAAAAAATCAATATTAATGGCCAGAACACACCTTTGGAATAACCTGAACAGTTCTTCTTAATGAAACTGTATCCCTGTTTTTTTTCCCCAATCAAGGAATTAGTTTTCTGTTCTAGTGAGTTAATCATGTGATGGACAAAAAGTATTAGCGGTTGTAGGTTTGATTCTGTTTTGCAAGATCAAATCTGGGTCAGTCTCTGGGACCAAAATTTATTCTTCTGAGCTTTTAGACTCATGCTGGAGTTTGCACATTCAGGAAACCTGGTCTCTACTGGAATACGTGCTTTGGGCTATTATGTGAGTCGTATTTATGCGGTACCTTCCTAGTGGCTGATTGGTGGAAATAACTGAAGCCTGGGAAACGAGCCCCTTGTCAGCTAACAGAAGTGCTGATTTACCACCAGTTTATCAAGTACTTAGGAGCCGAGGGCTGGGCAGCACAAGGAAACAATAGCCAATCGCCAGCCATCAACACACCAATCCACCAATAGGAAAGTGCCACATAAATATGACTCACAGGACAGCCCAAAGCACGTATCCTAGTAGAGAGAAGTTCCCTGAAGATGGGCTCCAGCACGAATCTGAAACCTCAGAAGATTAAATCTCTGGTCCTGGTGACCAGACCAGATTCAATCTTGCAACTTTATCCTGGGACACACATATTTGCCTTCATTCATGGTTCTGTTTTGCTTGGAAATCCATTTCAATGTCATAGTTAGAATGCTAGACGAAGAATCAAATCCATTACCTTAGTGTAGCAAGACATTCATAATTGAAGAAGTGATATGCAGCCATGGTTATGCCCAGTGCTTTTTTTCTAAAATAAAAAAAGGTGCTGTAACTCAGAGGTGCTGTCACTGGGAGCGATGCCGGTGTCTTGCTACGGCGTTGCTGCCTGTCCTTTGCACCCCCGCCCCTGTAACTCGGAGCCACATGCCGTGGGGATTCCCCTCCCCACAGCTGTGGGAATTCTCCTCCCCACAGTTGCCACGCCGCTGCCCGTGCTGAGCCCCCACCTGAAGCTGCTCCAAACCCTGACCCAAAGCTGTGTTCCTCGTGGCAGTGGTCTCCGGCGCCAAACAGCCTCTTTCCAACCGCATCCAGAAAAATTTGTAACAAACATTGGAATTCTCAAGGCCATGTTTGGTATTTCCCAGCAATCTGTTACTGGAAGGAAAAAGCAATCCCTGCTGTGTTACTGATCCCAGAGAAGCATTTGCATGTAAGCAGGTATCCTTAGGGTGCCATAGTTATGGATGAGAAATATTGGTTGCAAAGTTGGCATTTCTGGATGTAATACAGATATTTTGGACTTATTTTTGTTTCTTTGCATGTTTGATATTTTTAAAAAGGCATATGCTACGAACTACGCTTATGCACATATGTAACATCTTTTGCTAGGATAGATGACCACTGCTTGTCCATAATGTGAAAAGTGAAAGATTGTGACTAAACAAAATTTTAATGTATAGATAATACCACCAGAAATTATTTTAGCCTTTTTAATAAATGTTATTGATGTTAACCTCACCATGGAAAACTTCATATATTGTTATGTATATACTAGGTTAATTATTTAAAGACTGAAGTGCAACATAACTAGATTCTAAATAATCTATTTTCCAAAACACACAACAGTCCAAACAGTAAAAGTAAAGTCCAAATTAAGAATATTTCATTCTTAAGAATTGATTAATTTAAAGTGCTTTAGTTGTAATAGATGGTTATAGATTCAAAATAGTTTTCAAGAGTATTTACAAAAGATACTATTTTTTTACCATCAGCTAAATTAGACATATTACATTGAGAAAAATGTTTGTCATTTCTTTCCTGTTAACTTTATTGATTTCATTGCAGAGATGTTAACATAGGAAATAGATTATTTTGTTATCTAATTTTACCTTCCAAAAGACAGAAGCAGATGAAAATTGTGAGGTTCTTTCCTGTTGGCTTTTTTGAATTATCTGTTTTAGATTCTAAAAGTTTAGTTACTAAAGAAGTAACCTTGTAAATAATTGTAATGTCCTCCTCTAGTGCAGGGTAGGCAACCTTGGCTCTTTTATGACTCAAGGACTTCAACTCCCAGAATTCCTGAACCAGCATGGCTCAGCTTGGAAACCTCTCTCTTTCCCCTCAGCATGGCTGGCTCAGGATTTCTGGGAGTTGAAGTCCACGAGTCATAAAAAGAGCCAAGTTTGCCTATACCTAAAGTCAATAGAGGGAGCTTTTTTTTGCAAAAAAAAAAAAAGGTGCCGGAACGCCGTTCTGAGTGTTCTATGAGAAAAAAAGCCCTGGTTATGCCCAACCCCCTGGTTGTATCATCTTGGGAATTCCAAATCATTTCCTGGGATCTTGTGACTTCAATACACTAGCACAGGGGTAGGCAACCTCGGCTCTTTTATGACTCGTGGACTTCAACTCCCAGAATTCCTCAGCCAGGCATGCTCGCTCAGGAATTCTGGGAGTTGAAGTCCACGAGTCATAAAAGAGCCTAGGTTGCCTACCTCTGCACTAACAGTTTCTCTCAGACACATCTTTTTAGCATTGGATCTGAAGTGCTATCCATTCCTGCAGACAATCTGCATCCAGGACCAGTTTAAGAATTTTGGAAACTGAACACAATGCCAGGTTTGGAGACGCATAGTTCCAGGTTAATATGGCTGATGGATTCCTGCCAAATGAGATGTTAAAAATTGAATTTAAAGTGGAATACTCACAGATCTTGAACTAGAATTAAGGAAGTACCCAGAAGGAACATTTGCATGCAGAATCTCCTAGCACTAAAAATGATCACTTTTATCATTTATTTATTGGTATTTATTGGTATTTATTGGTATTTATTTATTTATTTATTTATTTATTTATTTATTTATTTATTTATTTATAATTGCTTACATGCTGATTCCATCCAAGACCTAGAATGGTTCACAGCACAATAAACTATAAAATAATCAAATATAAAATAATCAGAATAATAATAGTCTCACAACATCAATATCATAATGAAACATACTGTGGTACCTTGGTACTCAACTCAACTGCTTTGAAACTCATCAAATTTGGTACTCAATACATTTTGATGCAAAAATTGTGTCCTGGAACTCTTGTTTGTTTGGTACTCAACTCACGAGCTAGAACTTGTCAGTGTCGGCTGTCTTATGACTCACTACATTATTCCTTAAAGGAAAATTTTGGTACTCATTACGTCTCCTGGAATCAATTAACAATGAGTAGTGAGGTATCACTGTATCTCAGTTGTCTGTCCACAATACACCCAACTAATAGCACCCAAGAGGGTCACGATGTGGTGATAACCATGTGATCAAAGATCCATGCTTCCTTGCATTCCTTGCAACACATGTGAAAAAACAACAACATGGGGCTTTAGTCTTATGGTTGTATCACTAAATTTACCATTTTTGATCCCCTCCTGGTGAACTTTCTCCAGTCAACCTAAAATGATATACCTCTTGAGAAACACAAGTGTTTTAGTTTATGCATGGACCAACTGCTTGGAAAGCCTGTCAACCCCACACAAGCACAAATATTCCCTCAGAGTGGAGGGACAGAAGCAAGCTTCCTGTTTTTCCCACATCCTCACATGTCCTTAGCTACTTAAGAACTTCCATTTTCTGCTATCCGGCACAATTCCATATTCTACAATCTCTTTAAACTCATCATGTCTACCTTAGTAAATTCATGAGAGGATACAAATTCATTTGGACTGAATGAAAAAAGTAGAATGAAAACCTTAAAGGAAAGAGGAATTCAACTGCAATGGAATCAGTGGGAAGCACATGATCAAGTTTCCTCTTTCCAGACCCAGATAATCTGAACTCATGGTTATCTATGAGAGCAAATGGATGAAAAACCAATTTATTTCTTCTCTTGCCTGATAAATGATGAAGTCGTCCAGAGTCTCTTTAGATCAGGGGTGTCAAACTGCCGGCCCGCGGGCAGGTTTCATCATACCAAAACCGCACCATTGCCGGCAATGCAAAAAGAGTCACATAACATCACGACACATCACATGATGTGGTGAGTTTGACACCTGTGCTTTAGATAGTGAGATGGGAACATGTAAATTTAATATAAATAAACAAAACATTTTTAAAGCACGCTCACTAAACCGCATACACACATGTATACTGGATATTTACTTTCATTTAAAAACAAATTCTAAATAATCTGAAAAAAAGAGAGATGTCTTTCTTAATATTTCTTACACCTCTGAGCCCTATCTCACAAAAGATTTTAAACCTTACAAAGAATGTTCAGTCCATAATGGTCCTATCATTCACAAGGTCCCCCTTTCCAAATGCACAAAGAGATGATTTTGTTTATTCCTATCTTGTACAGTCACATTGTGCTTCCTCTTTATTAATTCAGCACCAGCCTAACAAATTAATAAGTGTTCAGTTCTGACCTGTACCATTGTTTCACGAGAAGCAGCTTAAATTTCCCTGCATTAAGGCATATCTTTGCAGGAAACTCCATGAGATCAGTGATCAAATTTCAAAGAGGTGGGTCTAACCACAGATGAAACTAATCTCTTAATAACAGAAGGAAATAGCAGCCAGCCCACTCGTTGAAAATCCAGAGAACATGCCATGTTATCAGGAGATTTCTCAGAGCAGAATGGGTTTTTTAAAGCATTTACATAAATTATACAAAATAGGGAGGCTTATGATGCCTTGCAGTGCTTCCCAGCTGAAATAACTGCACAAAAACCCAGCCTGTCAGTTTGGTATATTTGCATTTCAGATTAGCAAGCCAAGTCTGTGTATTCCACTTTGAGTGGTCAAGTACTGACAGCTTAGGACATCAATATGTCGTCGGGGGATTTTTACATCCATTATACCTGAACTGCATTGTACATTGATTTATGTCTATCACCAGGATTTATAACTACAAGCATAGAACTACAAACAATTTAACTTCAAATTTAAATCTGTGGGTAGTCACTTTTAGAGTATCAAAGCTGCTGTTTCTGCTTTAAAGGGCTTCACCAAACTATTTGTAATTGTATCATTTTTCTCTTTCTTTCTTTCTTTCTTTCTTTCTTTCTTTCTTTCTTTCTTTCTTTCTTTCTTTCTTTCTTTCTTTCTTTCTTTCTTTCTCTTTCTCTCTCTACTCCTTTCCTGTCCAACTGCAGGTGTTTACCTTCACAAACCTGTGGGGCAGATGCTTTTCTAAAGCATTAATTCAAGAGTATGCATTTCAGCTGGTCACGTTTTGCATTAAGTAACAATGATAAAAGCACCAAATAATTGGAAAGGCAGCCCTCATCGCTGGAGGTGGCTGGTGGGATAAGAAGGTCTCATTCCCATCCCATCTGTCTCTTAACACTTAGGTTTTGGTTTCAGTACGGTTTCTAATAATATTTTAATCAGAGTAGTTTTAATGCTGTAATTTTTTAATTGATTGGATTGAACTCCCCATCTTTGATGTTTCTTTGAGTTTAGAAGATAAATTAACTTCCTCATGGCCTGTTGAAATAGAGTTTGAGTTAACTATGTGGCTGTCCATGAAATATCACTGACTATGGTGAAGTTTCATTGGACATAAAATAGTTGATTCTCAGTCTAGACTTACAAAAGGATCTAACTTTACATTAAAAGGATGCGATTGAGACATGCTAAGGATATCATTGGTATTCGCTGAACATCTTACCATTTTATGCCCAACACACAGAAGAACTTTCACTTTAGCTAGACTTGATCTTGCGTTCATATCTTCTGGAAGTGAAATTCAGCAGATCATCTACAGAAGAGAATTCAAGCCAATGTTCTTTAGATGGAATCAGATCAATAGCTCTTCACTGAAATTGGCATAAAGTTATGATTAAGCCCTTTTTTAAAACCAAACACAGCAACGTAAGTGCTGATCTTGCCTTTCCCCTCCTAGCAGACACTTCAGAGTTAACCTTGAAGAAAGTTGCTAAATTCTGTTTGGTTGCCACTATTGTTTGTCATGAGATAGCTGGGTCTTCCTTGTTTAGGGCAAAATGTTAAAACTGTCATGTTATGATTTTGCAGTATTAAGAAGCAGTCAGTGTTAGCAGTTTGCATTATTTTAACCAACCGTTCTGAGTAAGTCCAAGCTGTACTTTAAAATATAGAGATGTACACATTTCAAAAATGATGAGCAAGAACATGCTTTGGACACTGCACAAGTGCAAATTCATTGCACTATTCATTAAAGCAGATCATTTTATCCAGACCTGCTCAGAAATATGGAAGGAAAAAAAACAGGAACCACTTTAATGAATACCAGAGAGATGTTATCCTCTGCAAGTTTTGAAGGAACTTATTTCTAATCATGTTCAAGCCATGCACAGCCTTAATGAATATAACTTCCCTGAAGGCATACTGTACTGTTCCACCTACTGAGGAAGCCACATAAATTCAAAGACCTTTGCTAAAAGCACTAGTCCTTCCATTACCCTAGGGCAGGGGTAGTCAACCTCGGCTCTTTTATGACTCATGGACTTCAACTCCCAGAATTCCTGAGCCAGCTTGCTGGCTCAGGAATTCTGGGAGTTGAAGTCCATGAGTCATAAAAGAGCCAAGGTTGCCTACCCCTGCCCTAGGCCTAGGGAAATAGCCTATCTTTCCTGGTGGATAAAGAGGCAGCTGTTGGTCAATAAATCATTTGAATTGCTAAAGACAGAGGAGCAGTGCCTTTCCTCATGGTTAAATTCTTGGATTGCTCACACATGAACATTTGACCCATTGGATTTCAGCATACTTCATGGCCCTGATGAATGCATGGAAATCTAGAGTTTTCCTTTGTTGGAAGGAAATGTTCTGAGGCGATAACTAATTTTTATTTTGGAATGTGCCTTTCAGAGAGAATCGTAACTTTCATCAACAAGAAAGGTATTTGCTGAGGTTCAGCAAGGGGACCAGGGGACTTTGAAACATTCAAACAAGATGCAGAGAGCAGTTCACAGAAGTCTTTCGCTGCTCCCTCTGTGTGGAATACAGCTGGTGGCCATTTATTTGTACTGCATCCAGCAACTGACATGTTAAATAATTTGGGAAAGGCCAAAGGCAGCTGAGTCTTGGAGGAAAGCAACCTGATAACCTGGAAAGAAGCAATCAGAACTAATTCAAGCATACAGTTTTTCACAGAAAAGTAAACTCTACAATTGCCACATTTTCACATCCATTAATCCACACCTCGCAAAATGTTCCTTGCATCCAGACTTGATCACAACTGATCATGTGGAAGGATTTGGCCTTATTGGGCTTCAGTTGAGACTCGTATTCTAGGACAGGGGTCCCCAACCCCCAGTCTGTGGACCAGTACTGGGCCACGGCTTGCCAGCAACTGGGCCGCACAAACAAGGAAAGCCCCATCCACAGGATGCACGCCCACAAAACCACGCTCCTTCCGGTCCATGGAAAAACCTCTCTCCACGTAACCGGCCCCTGGTGCCCAAAAGGTTAGGGACCTCTGTTCTAGGAAGCTAAGCTAATCATTAGCATGCTCCTTTTCCTGTGCTCACCATTTCTACCTTATCATCTCACCTCTGAGCCATGCTAAGGAGAAAAAGCATATTCTCTTATCTACAGCTCACCACCTTGGCAGTGGTGCAAATTCCCCAGAGAGAAGGGAAATCCACAGGTGTTTGACCATCCCTAGAATAGCAAGATAGTCTTCCAGGACTGTGCTTGGTCAGGCATCCATAAATTGTTCAGTCACTTACAAGCCTAGGAATCTTCCTAAACAGGGAAATTTGGTTTCTATACCAAATACACTGTTTTATTCTGTGCACCAGCTGTTCCTAGCTGCATTGTTTCAAAAGGTCCATATGTTCCATTGCATTGCAACTGGGGTTATATTCTCTGGCTTGCAATTGAGATGTTAACTTTATTTTCCCAAGAGATAGTGACTATATGTTACTGCTGTTGACTTAAATGGGAAGTTTGGAGACTGGATAAAGAACCATTTAATATTGGCATTTCCTGATGAATGTCCCATCCATGTAGCTCAGGTTAGCTTTTTTGAGGTCACAGTTGGTTAGCTACTGTCACCAAACCAGCTTATGTGTATATGTGTATGTATGATAATATTGGTTATTTTGTTAAACATAAAAGACTAATAGACTAACAAGGGGTAAAGCTTAAATGTTCTTGAAAACATTTGAGGAACCTAACTTTTAATTCTGAGGCCAACCTTTTTATATTTCTCACTCACTTTTAGGTCTAATCATAGGAAGAAGACGGCACGGCGAATGCTTCGCTAACTGAAAAAAAAATCCTTACTATAGAAAGCTAGTACATTAGGAATAAAGGTTTTCTTTCCAGCAAACTAGTTTTCTGCACACAGGGAATTTGAAAACTGCCAGGCAGGAAGTTGATATGCATAGTCCTCTGTTTGTAATATAAAGTGATGGACTTCAAGCACTGTTAATGTATGATTGTTCTCCAATGTCTCATTTGGTTTAAAAGCAGAAACATCGTGAAAAGACTAGTCCTAAATTCAAACCCATTCCCCCAGGCCCTTCATTTAAAACAAATAGCTGGGAAGTGAGGAAACCCAAAGGTTCAGCATATGATTTATACAGAGCTCAGAATATTGGTGGTTAAATGCTGTTTTCCTCATACTTTGCTCGGTATTAAAGCATCTGTAAAACTTGGCCAGAAATCTAATGAGAATATGTTCTTTCACGGGATTTCTGGCATTCTGTTTTAAGGTCCCAGCTGGTGACACTAACAAGCATAGCATCACGGCATTGGTATTCTGTTATATTTGGTTCTTGGTCCTGGCAAGAGAGAAAATGATTACATTATTTTCTGTTGGGAGATGGGGAATCCATATTATTTTGTACTTGGCAGTAAGCAGACGGCCAAAGAAAACGGCTAGTTTTCCCAAACTGGAGAGGCCGGATTTAATAACTTCAGCAGAGATGCAAACGGAGAATTGTTTGCTGTGTTTATATATTGCATGGTATAATAGTTTGCATCTTGTTCTGTCTAGACTTCTTAGAGTTCTGAAGTGAACAATTTGATTTGTTTAATCCTGATACTACCTGCCCTTGTCACTAGCTTGATTCACAGGGCAGGCTAAACTCAGTGTGCTTACGGGGCTTATGGAATAAACCATAACTGACTGGACTCTCAAAGTGTCAGATGTAATTCGAAGGTTATATATCACAGGGGCTGGGTTCTCACGGCATGTTAAGTCAAAGTCAAGCAAGCCAGATGACTTAATGTGATGTGTGAATGTTGCCATTTTTACCATGGTGCACGAAGCTTTTAGCTTCGAGCATTCATTATGAAAACATCAGTTCTAAGGCTAGCAGAAAGGGACCGTTCTCATTCAGGTGTTGCCTTAGATCAGACATGTCAAACACAAGGCCCGGGGGCCAGATCCGGCCCGCAAAGTGGTTTCATGTGGCCCGTGAAGCCATCCTGGAAACAGTGAGGGAACGGCCCCCACTGCCTTGACCCTGGCCCAGAGACCCTCCTTCTGCCAGAGACCCTCAGATCTGTCCCACTCCTGCCCAGGCCCCCATAGGCACCCTTGATGCGAACGATGTAGAGCTGGCCACGCCCACCCAGTAGGCCATACGCACTCTAGCCACGCCCACCCAGTAGGCCACGCCCACCCTGGCCATACCCACCCGGCCTCCTGAGGGCAACCGCAATGCTGATGCGGCCCTCAATGAAATTGAGTTTGACACCCCTGCCTTAGATGAATAGAATAAACAAGTCTATTTGTATTCTTTAGTTATTGCTTCAGAAGGATAAAAGTTACAAAGAAAACTAAAGCCATGGCTATGTCAAGTGGCTGAGGGTGAACAAACTAGTATTCAGTCTAAACTAAAACAACTCAAAACACCATAACAAACATTGTGCATTTAACAGGACGATAAGCTAGAGATCCATTCTCCTTGAGTCTGATGGTCATTTTAGTTCCTTTCCCCCCCTAGTTTTCAAACAGTCCTCTGGATCAGGGGTCCCCAACACCCAGGCTGCAGACCAGTAGTGGTCCAGTTGGGAAGTGGGCTGTGCAAGCGAGTGAAGCTCCATCTGCACATGTGTGGGGTCTAGGTAGCATGCATAACCACGCCATTCCCCCCCATCCAAGGACATTTTTTTACATGGAACCAGTCCGTGATGCCCAGAAGATTGGAGGCCGCTGCTCTGGATAATACCCTTTTATAATATGTACTCTACAGTGACGTTATGCTCAATTATTTATTTATACCCATCATCCCATTAATAACTTAATCCTATGCATGTCTACTTGAAAATAATAAAGCAGCTCTAAGGGTTAGATATTAGTCATGAGTGTAAGCGTATAGAAGGCCTTACCCGCTGGTCCCCAAATGCATTTGTTTTAATCTGGCAGTTTATGGGTTGTGGTGCCAAGGAATAGATCAAATACATAAAGCAAATAGAGTATTTGCAATGTTGAATGGCTTGCCAGTGCAAAGCATTAATTTTAAATCAGCAGCGTTTTACTTGAGTTTTAATTACTCATCTATGTTTATGCAATTATTACTTAGAAGCCTTCCACATGATTAGGAACATATACTGTGCCTTCCCCCGAACTTTTATTGTCATAGGCATTTTGGAGTTCATCTTTTTGAGAATCTGGGTTTTTAACTTTAAACAATCTCCTCTATAAATTCCATGTAGCAGACTATTTGGAACAATATTAATATGTCCTTTGCACAGAATTGTTAGAAGGGCCAATATCTTGGAGGTTTAATGGGTGGATATAGGTATGGGTAAATATTCAATTTAGCCACATTGTCTTTTGCTTCTTCCTGTTTCAATTGCTTTCACGTATTTTGATTTGCCAATATTCACACAGAGCATCGCAACACACAATGAGCATTTCATTAAATGTGAGTGCAGCTAATTTGTTTTTTCACTATTTTCTTCACCTTACATTTGTAGATGGGTATGTAGATCAAACAGGTGGAGGGCACACATACGAACGTTTTACAGTTGATGTAACCCAGGAGTCTTCAAATGTGGCCCTTTTATGACTTGTGGACTTCAACTCCCAGAATTCCTCAGCCAGCGTACCTGGCTGAGGAAGTCTGGGAGTTGAAGTCCACAAGTCATAAAAGGGCCACATCTGAAGACCCCTGATGTAACCCATCCTGATGGCCATGCAAAGCCTTTAATTGCTTTGTGGACAAAGACTTGCTCTTGTTTCTTATTTCCACCCTACTGTCCTACTACTTCCCTATTTTTTAGAGTCCTACCTTGGAGGCCAGAAATGGAAAGGTTACACCCACAGCATACATTAAATGTGTCTGGTCTGCAGGTACTGCAGATACCTATATCTCTCCCTCTTTTGAATACCCAAAAAACAATATGGAATTTCCTCCCATTAGTCTACCTGATTTATTATTATTTTAAGTCTGCTCATTACTTTTCTGTTTCTAGTAGCACCATCTTTCCCCTATTGTTTCTCTGTAGGTTCAATCACTGCCTGAAAAACTTGAAAGCAAACTATATTATGATTTTTATTATCCCTACCATAGGTATATCATCATCATCATTATCACCACAATTGTCATCATCCTTGATTTCGTGTATCTAATAGGCAGATGTGCAACTTAGTGAGCACCTTAATTATACACCTTAATCACATAGCTAAAAGAAAGAGAGTACTGCTCTAAAGCTGGTACAGCCCTTGGGTGTGAAAGGTCCGGAATTCTACAATTACATCATTCATGCCAACATTACAGAATGAGGAAAATTCAAATGATAAATTTGGTATAATGGAATTAGGTGTTACTTTAGTAACGGATACAAAAATGAGAAACTGGCCAGACATGATGAACGCCTAACATAAGAACATTTCTATTATAGTTCCAAAATTAAAAAGCAGGACTTCTTAGCAATGGCACCATTGGAGACAAAGGATTAAATTTGTTACAACTCTGAAATGCTCCTTTTGTACATGTATTAGGATGGGGTGATCATGTGCATAAAGGAAGAGCTTGTATTGTCATGCCACAATGCACCATCCTGACACAACCTGTAGATTCAATGGACACCTCTGAATATAGCATGGTCTTAATGGAAACCCCTTCCAAAGAAAACTTGACAAGCCGTTTCACTTTTTTTTGGGGGGGTGTCTTCTTTTCGCAGCAGATATTTGGGGGAGTATGATATGTTATGATGAACTGTTGCTATTATTTTCTATTCTGTGTTCAGTTTCAACCTGTAATTAATCGTTATGTTTTATTGATATCTGTAATTATCTTAATGTATTTTTCACTCATTTCAGCACTGCCCTAAGGGCCTATTTAAAAAAGGAAGTCTGCAGCAGGGTAGAAATAGAAATAAATAAACAAACAAACACTTTTAAATGTCATTGAATGAACTAATTATGCCCAAATGGCCCAAAACAATTTAAATCCAGTAAGCATGTGAAGAAAGGGCTCCAGACAACAAGAATTTAACAATTCATTGGATTAATCAGAATAAAAAGATGGGAAGCGTACTTGAAACTATCACAACATCAGCGGCGTCAGCTAACAGATGTTGTGTTAGTCGAAAAGTAAAACTGCACAGAATGTCATTTTCATCGATGGGTTTGTCTCTTTCAAAAGTTATGCACTTTTAAAATGTATTATCATTTTTTACAGTTCATAAACTATTCAGCAGTGAAACACATTGTTAAGTACTGGAATGTTGCTTTCCTAAAAGACTTTCCCTCCCACTTTTTAAAAGAACTAGAAAAGATGAGAGAATTTTATTTAAAAATACAGAGCCATCTGTTTTTAACTCTGAACATGTAAGAAATCCCATCAGACCAATTGAACAGACATTGTGGTGCACAGGCCTTACTTAGATCTGGAGTTAGAAGCAAATGGCTCAATCATGTTTTGTGGTGTCCAGGGACTTTTTTGGGCACGGTATAAATAATTAGATTTTGTTTTTCCATAGGAATGCAATGAAGTGTTCTCAGGCACATGGTAGGATCAATTCTCCGTCAAAGAACTGAATATTTTGTAAGGTGTGTCTTTCATAACTAGTGTCTCGTTTTTCCCCCCCAGCATTTGCAATGCAAATTTGCAGGATTAGTTTTTCATAAAAATCAGAATCACCCATATGGATCAGGCCAAAGCCCACCTTCTAGAAATTATGGGTTGTTAAAAAGTTGGACTGGAACTAACAAGCTGCAGCATCAAGTCTACCCAAAGATAAAACTGAATATAAATTTATTAAATCATCACCACCACCATCCTTCAGTGTTGTGTTTCTTGTATAGCCTGCCAGATGTTTCTTGGGTACTAACAAGGAGGCATTTCAAACTCCTCTGTCATTCTCCGTTTTCATATTTTATTGTGCTTGTGTAGACAGGGATGATTCTTTGCCTTCATTGTAGGAAATATATATATGTGTGTGTGTGTGTGTGTGTGTGTGTGTGTGTATTCTTAAAAGGGATGCGGTGGCTCAGTGGGTTGGGATGCTGAGCTTGTCGATCAGAAGGTCGGCAATTTGGCGGGTCAAATCCCAAGTGCCACGTAACAGAGTGAGCGCCTGTTACTCATCCCAGCTTCTGCCAACCTAGCAGTTCGAAAGCACATAAAAAATGCAAGTAGAAAAATAGGGACCACTCCGGTGGGAAGGTAACAGCGTTCCATGCGCCTTTGGCGTCTAGTCATGCTGGCCACATGACCACGGAGACGTCCTCGGACAAGCACTGGCTCTTCGGCTTTGAAATGGAGATGAGCACTGGCCCCTAGAGTCAGAAACAACTAGCACGCATGTGCGGGGGAACCTTTACCTTTACCTTATATTCTTAGTCCATACAATTTTAGTTTTGTTTACCTAGTTCATACTGGAGAATGGAGATACTGGAGAACATTTTTATTAGAACCTTGGAGAACATTTAATCCCTTCTTGTATTATTAAATATACTTGGAAACTGCAGATATATTTGCACCATATTTAACAAAACAAACAAGTTTTGTTTAATTAAATTCTTGTATTGATCATAAATTGTTAGCTGATGAGGAGGAGGAGGAGGAGCATCTTACTGAATCTCCACTAGCTTTTTTTACTGTTGTTCTTTAGCAGACTTTAGACACTTTTTTTTTGAGGGGGGGGGGACTTGAAGAATTCCTTAATTGTTCGGTTTCTGTATATCATATGCACAAGTAAACATACACTGTAGGATTTGACAACTGGGCACTAAAAATTGCTTCCTTGCAATAAAACAGATGTAAACAAATACCTGTGTAAGAAACCAACCGAGGCACTTTTACTTTTTTGTGTTACAAAATGAGTTTCAGTAATTGTAGGTAATCACCTTTTTTTTAAAAGGGGGATATAAATGGTCCAGTTTGGAAATGCCGATATATAAGAGGAGTAGGCAACATACTAATTCTTTTTCAGCCCAGCTGGCAGACTCTGGGAGACTTCTAGTGATGAAGTGGACGCATTTTGAACCATCCTTTAAAGTTTTGCCAATATTTCACCTTCCAGAAGCTCCATGTGTTCATTTCTAGCCTTCTGGCATCTTTTGTAATATGTTGCCAAAAAAGTAATTATGTGGAGAGAATTTTGGTGGCTCAATCTTGGAGTTCTCTGGAGACCAAATGTGGGATGCCGGTGGACCATATCTGTCCCATGGACCATCCCATTCTGAGTTACAAAATGGGAATTTTTTTAAAAAAGGGGGGAGGTTTCTCGTGCTGTTTCTCGAGTGAAGAAGTTCTTTACCACTTTCGTATGTTCTGCTCAGCTCACAGGGCATTTACTCACAGTTAAAGAACTCTAAGGCAAAATGAGCAGGATTGAGCAAAGGGAAGAATGCAGCCATTTCTTGACCAAAGAAGATGCGATTCAGCTATCACCAGATAGTGCTGATCTGCTATCAGTGACGTCAGCTCAGAGACATACCTCACTAAGGAAAATTCCTTGATGGGCAACCAAGGCTCACAATTTGCTTTCCCCCACCACTTGCAAACTAAAAAAAATAAAAAATGGGGCTAATTCAAATTTCTGATGATGCATATGGACTGGTCAGTTCAGATCCATCCAGAGCATGGAAACTGCCTGGGTGACTTTGGGCCCTTCTCTTCTCTTTTTCCACTTATTCTTTTTGGCAGTCTTGCTCTAGAGGAATTGCAGAAAGGCATGTTAAAGAAGCCACACTGAGCTCCTGGAGGGGAAGGGAAATATAAATTTAACACAAAAAACACCCCCCAAAAGAGGACCCAACGTTCACTTGCTGTGTGTTTATTCTTCTATACCTGCCTAATAGTATCTGATAGTATTAACTGACCAAATTAAAATCTGGCAGAATGGACCGCATATTTAAAATGGATGGCTAAACAAAGAGATCATTTGTCAGTGTTCTCTGTTGCATTGTTAGCAAGACTAACACAAATGCACAGGAAAACGAATAGCTCCAGTTGTCATGGATACAGTTCTGGTGAGGGGTACATGTTTGCCTGCTACCCTGCCACTTGGCGCTTCTCCCCACGCCATTTTCCCCTCCCCCTTTCTTTTCTTTCATCAGATTCAAAACATTGTGAGATGGGACGTTTTGTTACTTGGACAATGAAGCAATGCATGAGGATTGATCAACAACTACTTGACATTTAGGAGCAATTTAGGAGCATAAGCTATACTATGATATGAAGCACATTCAGCTCACTTTGTTCATGGTTAACATGTGATGAGCAGACTAATAAAAGTTATTGTCAATACATGCATATCCTGGTGGGGAGAGTTTTTTGGACATAGTCTAGAATTATAAAACACAGCAGGAGGTATTCCCCAATTTTTGAAAAGCTTTCCTTCCTTCCTTCTTTCCTTCCTTCCTTCCTTCCTTCCTTCCTTCCTTCCTTCCTTCCTTCCTTCCTTCCTTCCTTCCCTTCCCTTCCCTTCCCTTCCTTCCGTTTAGTTATGCATGATAGATATTATATAAAAACAATCCCTCCCTGAGTCTCACATTAAATATAAATATGTATTTATTTGGTCCACTAACCTTCCTCCCCAGACTTTTAATGATTTCACTACTGTCTGCTTCTCTTTGCCCCCTGAAAAAGGAAGCAAAAGAAGACTGTGATCATGAGGAGATGGGAGATCTCAAAAGAGAGAAAAATGGATTTTTAAAGTGTGAAAGGAAAGCAATCCTTAGCCTAGCATTTGGTTTCACTATATTCCTTCCTATCTGTTTCCTGATAGAAGAGTCTAGTCTTTTAAAAGTTGCAACCGTTCAGAATTCAGAACTGTGAAAGATTGAATAATAAATTCTTCTCCACTGACCAAATTGGTTTGAAAACCTAGCATTTGATGGAGAACAGTTAAAAAACATGGTTGGTGAGTATTTAAAGCCACATTATATGAATTTCCAAAACAAATTCTAATTGATTATAGCCCTAAGTCCATATACAAACAAAATATTAAATAAAAGAAGTATTACATACACAAACACACACAGCAATATGAATGTGTGTGTGTATGAATGTAAGAGAAAAACAATAAGAGTAATGGAGTCTAAAAATAATTAAGAATATACAGTAGTTACTAAAATAAATCCAAGCAACATACTATTGTAAGAAATTCCAATCCTAAATAATGGTATGGGATATTGTACAAATGGTAGTACAAAACTGGATGACTTAATTGGTTATTTTTGAGGCAATAGGTTATAGTCCCTAGTTGGAAATTTCTTTAAGACAGAATTATTGTTTTTCTCTTATAAGTATAGATATAGAAGGATGTAATACTTCTTTTATTCAGTATTTTGTTTGTGTTTAGCCTTACAGTAAACTTTGTTCTGTAATAAATTTGATTTGAATTGAATATCTAAAACAGGAGTGCAGTCTTGACTGCACTAGGACATTTTGTTGTTACAATTGTGAAACATTTTGGTGTAGTTTCTAGTGATTTTGGGATGGTAGCAACTACAATTGATACTTTTAATTAATCTTAAAACAAAATATCCAGATGGATGGGAAATTAGAGAGTAAACGGTTAGAATAAATTTATAGTACAATGGAAGGTGCCCCAATCCCATATGGCTCTACTTGTATCTTCAGAGTAGTTGGAGGTTTATGACGAAACCATTTTAAATTAAAATACAGATCAAGATTATTTCCTTGCTGATACCAAGGGTTTTAATTTATTTTGTGGCAGGGATTATGTCAGATATGAGGTAAGATTAGGCTAGACACATTTCTCCTCCTCGCAGATACACCGTGATAATAACCTGATTACATTTCATCTCCATTACAAGAATCAAAGATGTGTTTTTGAGGCAGCCATTCCTCCTGCTTTCCTACTCAGAGTTGCCTTCTTGATCATTAAATCATGCCATTATCCCACAAAGGGAACTTTGATAAGCAGGCAGCCATCCCTCCTTGCTTCTTCACGCCAGCCAAGAAATCACAGTTTGCTAAGAATCTTTCTTTTGTTTGCTTTCTAAGAACCCTTTTCTTGTATCATGGCCACCGACTGCAAGCTTATATGGACATTGTTTATGACACCCTGTTAGCCTCGCTTGGCCTCAATCTGATTCTCCAGATATTACTTAGGAGTCCTCCTGATTTCAATGAAAGGTAAAGAGCTACTTCACAAATCATTTCTTAAGCTCCAGCTCAGACAGGCAACATAATAAAAAGCTTAGCCCTTTAAATGACAAAGAAACTTCCTACTGCCGTGCACCAGTGATTTATTAGAAATGATTCAAGGGACTCTGTTGCTCGTGCTTTTGCTATAATCTAATCTCTAGAGCAGACATGTCAAACACAAGGCCCGGGGGCCGGATCCGGCCCGCGAAGTGGTTTCATGCGGCCCGCGAAGCCATCCTGGAAACAGTGAGGGAAAGGCCCCCACTGCCTTGGTCCTGGCCCAGAGACCCTCCTTCTGCCAGAGACCCTCAGATCTGTCCCACTCCTGCCCAGGCCCCCACAGGCACCCTAAATGCAAACGATGTAGAGCTGGCCACGCCCACCCAGTAGGCCATACGCACTCTAGCCACGCCCACCCAGTAGGCCACGCCCACCCTGGCCACACCCACCTGGCCCCCTGAGGGCAACCGCAATGCTGACATGGCCCTCAATGAAATTGAGTTTGACACCCCTGCTCTAGAGTCTTCCTCAGGGTTTCAAAACTTTTGCATTCATTCACAAGTAGCCTGTGAAGGGGTCTTTGTCATCAACCTAGCTTGGTCTAGTAGTTAGTTAAGGCGCCAGGCTAGAGAGCTGAAGACGGTGAGTTCTAGTGCCATTTGAGGCATGGAAGCTACCTACATTGGGCCTGTCACTTTTTCTCTAAGCCCGACCCACCTCACAGAGTTGTTGTTGTTGTTGTTGTGGGGAAAATAGGAGGAGGATGGAGTATGAAGCAAGTTCACCACCACCTTGAATTGTTTATAAAAAAATAATAAGGGTGGCAAATAAATAAATAAAATGAAATGAAAAGTCAGAGGGAAGCAGATCAGGAGAAATTGTGATTCTCCTGTTTTCCTTGGTGGAAACATTTGGACCCCTCAGACAAAAGAGTATTCTTGGTACCCCACCTAAGCTTATTGCCTACGAGTTAGGAAAGGAAGAGTGAATGTTTGTGAGCCTCCACATTCAAGATTTTGCCAGACTGATCTTTCTTTGTCAGTCAAATCATTCATTCTAGAAGTCCCAGTTCCATGTTGATCTAACTTTAGCTGATTGGAAAATCTGAGTTCAGAGTTGTCATGTATGGGTATGACCTTCAGAGCATTTATGCTTTGGGAGGGGAGAAATCACTGATGAAGCGGTGTGTGTTTGTGTGTCTTAGAAGGGCCCAAAACTCTTGGATGTTTTTTTTTTAATTTCACCTACAGGCCTAGTCTAGAAAGCCTTACTGCTTGCATCTTCCTTTCTACTTAATGGACTGCAATACCTGCAAATAAAAAGTTTTTGTGCAGGGGTGTCCAATCTCGGCAACTTTAAGAGTTATCGATTTCAACTCCCATAATTCCCCAGCCAGCCTGGGAATTCTGGGAGTTGAAGTCCACATGTCTTAAAGTTACCAAGGTCGGATACCTCTGTTTTAGCGGCTCACTCAAGAATTCAACACACCAGCTCCTTGGTGTGGGAAGTATATAGAACAGCTATTAATTTCAAGCAGTCACCGCTTAACCTTCTAATTTTGATTAAAATATGTTGCCATCCATTTGCTGGGGATTAAATTTATACTTTGGTGGTTTATCTTATATAAATTAGGAAAAGTAAATCTTTTCTGGAGAAATTGCACTAGTGCTCTACTTGAATACTAGCTTAATCTACTCTGTGGCTCTCATTCATCACCCAAAACAGTGCCAGGCTCTGTGGGGGTGTCTTTAAATGTAAGTCTTTCACATGTAACAATTCATATTCAATTACCAGCACATGATTCATGGACTTCACCATCCATGCATCCTGTGCTATACATCACCAGCAAGCAAATCACCATTCTGTGTGGCTAAACCCTAAATGCCTGGCATATGTTTGTCATTCATAATACTCAAGAAATGATTCCATATTCCAACAGCACAATGGAGCCTGCATTGTGTTGGTTCATATCCCAAAGATCAACAGTCTCAGCCACTCCATAAATCACAGCATTTAAATTGGCTGGCTTTCATTCATCATTATACCTGTGACAGCAAGATTTTCCCAACCCTCTAAGTGTATGAAAACAGTAACCCTTGAATGATGCTAATGCCCACAAAGAGATTTTAACTTTCTGAAAACTAAACATGGATTCTGTGTCTCCATTGCTTCTTACGTATGATGTCCTTTCTGTATTTCATTTCCTCAAAAACTAAGGATACCTATCA
This sequence comes from Vipera ursinii, assembly GCF_947247035.1. Lineage (NCBI taxonomy): Eukaryota > Metazoa > Chordata > Lepidosauria > Squamata > Viperidae > Vipera > Vipera ursinii. The sequence goes on along the minus strand of NC_139513.1, from coordinate 221,929,133 downwards.
CACAGTTGTGGGATTTAGCTGGTTCGCACCACTTTGGCAGAACCGGTAGCTAATTTTTTGTTCCCCAGGCCCAGCATGGACTTCCAGAAGCAGCATCCACGCAGAGAACCGGTTGTTCACGTATTTGAATCCCACCACTGCTATCAAATATTGTTCCATGCTTCTATCCCGGAGGGGTGATAAAATACTCCCCACTGTCTTGGCTCAGCTCTTGAGAATGAAAAAGAGAGTTGTCATCTCAAGAAACTGAATGCTGCTGACTGGTGTGCAGGCTAGCTCATTATTGCTGACACATCCAATCAATTAATGGGAAAAGCAACTATCCTGCATTTGACCTGTCGGTGTTTAATTTAGTTTTTATGATGAGAAAAAAACTAGATAAAACAAAGGCAATAGGCCTTTCCCAGATTTAACTTTATCATGCAACAAAAAGCAAGAATTGGAGCCAGGGAAGTGGTTACCCTATTCCATGGTCAGGATATTAACCCACTGATCCATCAACAGGGTTGGAGAGTAAATATAGATAATCCTCACTTAGTGACCATTTCTTCAGTGACCATTTAAAGTTGCAGCAGCTCTGAATGAATGCGACTTCACTCCCCAAAGTTATGGCCATTGCAGCATTCCTGTGGTCATGTAATCAAAGTTCAGGCACTTAGCAGCCCATCCACACTTACAAGCATAGGTTCATTTCAACTGCCCCTACCCTCTTCTCCCATTTTTGCCCTTTTGGCTGCCCTAGATAGGGGGAATTCCTCGGTGACAGCAGCAGTGCTGAGAGATATGGAAACTTCAGCAGTCTCAGCTGGCCGCAACCCACCGCCAAGGGTCTATTCTCCAAATTGCACATGCTGTTCTTGCGATGCTTCAAAAAGCTTTCCAAAAGCTTCTGAGATCTTTCAAAGAATTGCAAGAATTATACACCTGATTTAGATAACGGGGGAGGGGGGGCACTGTTCTCACTACCTTCTCATGATGTTCTCCAGCTTGAGGATGGGATTGGACTAGAAGACCTCCAAGGTCCCTTCCAGCTCTATTTTAACTACTTTGGGTTACATAAGACTTAAGAAACCTTCCAAAGCCTCCTGAGAATTGTGCACGTTATTTTAAGACTGGTGTGAGCTGCCATGGAAAGAAGGCTTGCATAGACGGCAACTGCCTCATAGAGGGTCAGGCCGGGTGCACTTCCTCAGCAGCAGGAAGAAGATGGGGAAGATCACTGGGTGCAACAGGGCCAGGGGAATGCAGGGTGGTGGGGAAGGCCAAGGCTTTGCGCCATAGCCCTGGCATGGCTGACTGTGTCATGGCCCTTGAGGCAGCACTCAATGGTATTGGCTGACAGTAAAGGGGCTGAAGTAGAGGCCCAGGATTGGAGGCAGCTGGCCAAGACTGCTGAAGGCTGCAAGCCTATACTTCAGCCCCGGTACCATTGCCACAGCCAACGAGTGCTACTATGCAGCTGGCCAAAAGGACAGAGGTGGGTAGACATAAGGGAGTAAGCAGAGTTGCAGAGAAGGCAGGGCAGGCAGTCCCTTACTTTTCTGAGCTTTGAGGCTGTGAGGGACCAAGCCAGGAGTAGTTTGGATTGGGATGGGTCCTCACCTAATGGCTGATGGGATTAAGTTAAAGATGGCAACCTGAAGCTTTATGGTTGCATTAACCACTGGTGGCACAGTGGTTAAAGTGCAATACTGCAGGCGAGCCACAGCCTAGAGTTCAATCCTGATAAGGCTCAAGGTTGACTCAGACTTCCATCCTTCTGAGGTCAGTAAAGATGAGGACCCAGATTGTTGGGGACAACAGGCAAATAATGCTTATATTTACAGCGAGTAAATCTCTAAGGGATATATATAAAACTAAATGTTATTGCTATTGTTTAGTGATGGAAATCTGTTCCAAATTACCACTGTAACTACCCATTTTATAAAATCCCTGATGTTGAAAGGCTTTCTCCTTGAAAGTAAGGGAGTCCTGAACCATGGAATTACATTCAGCTTTTCTCTAAAGACACTTGCAATAAGCTACTAACTCTTCTTCTTCTTACCTACTTACTGGTCAGATACAAAAACGGGCAACTTCTTTTGGTGGATAAAGATCTCCAGCCAACTCCTGCTGTTGCAGAGTTGTATTTGTAGCCTGTAAAATTCAATTGCTGTTAACAATAAAGTAGACAAAGCAAGATTACGGATTTTTTTCACCATGCGTACTATATTGAATTTCGTATTATATATTGGGTCTGTGACCTGTAAAAAATTTGACTGATTTCTCTGACAAGTTGGCCTGTGATAAACCACTACACATTTACCTTCCTGTCCCCCATATCTCTTATGTGCTAAAAACCAGTGTGTTGACAAGTGGCTCTGTTGGGTGGAAAGCAGTAGATAAATCAAGTAAAGACGAGATCGAATTTCTGTTTGGGAAAGAGATCCTGTTTCACACAAGCAAAGCATCCTCTGTATATTGTTGTTAGCCATTTACAACACAATGATATGGTTATGTAGCAACTCTTTTCCCCCTTAAATAGTCACCATGGATTTGGCTCCTTAAATTTCCTGGCCTTCACCTTAGGAGAAATTGTTTTAGGCTTCATCATATGTCTGTACACTGTTACATGCTGCAAACATTGTGGCTGGTGTTCACTTCTGCACTTTCTTTGTCTTAATTTCTGACTATGTAAGATCTTGGAACTTCATTTATTTAATCTCCTTTGGGATAGTCATATGATTTGAAGCTGTATGTGGGGGAAAAATGTGTGCGCTAAGGTTTTCAGTGGTGCTGCATTTTGTTCATAAATAAAAAATGCTATTAATTTAATCATTTTTCAATTCAGTGACCTATATTGTAGATTATTGCTCCAGTATGTTTACTAGAAATATGGAAATGTATTTATTCCCAGTAGATTGTGATTCTACCAAACTAAATTGGTATTATTGAAACAGGAGTAGATGCATAACTATCACTGGCTTAGATTTTTGCTTTTGAAGTGTGCCACTGATATCTAAAAATGGTTTCTAAATATTCTCAAATTAATTCATCTGAGCCATTATATTCAAATGAACTATATCGAAACCATTGTGTAGGGAAGTAGAGTTTCAAAATCTTGCTTGACCATCCACTATATATGAACTAATAGTAAATACTCTGGTACTAATGGGTTTAAACAAGGTTCATTTTTGCCCGCAAAATTTGGAAATGCTGCTAAAATTAAAATAGATTCATAATTGTTCCATAAGGAGCTACTACTTAAGTTATTCTTATCATAAGCATCCATATTATCTTTCTATGACATAATGCTTTGGAGAGACGAAGTTAATTCCTCCTCATAGGCATCTGATTAGATTTTTTTATCCTGCTTTTATTACTTTATAAATAGTTCAAAGTGGTGAACATACCTACTCTTTCCTTCTATTTTCTCCACAACAACCCTGTAAGTTGGGTTGGATTGAGAGCGACTGGCCCAAAGTCACCCATCCAGCTTTTGCGCTTCAGGTGGAACCAGAACTCACAGTCTCCTGGTGATTCGCCCAAAATCACCTGGCTGGCTTTCGTGCCTAAGGTAGGACTAGCACTCACTGTCTCCTGTTTCTAGGCCAGTATCTTCAACTACTAGACCAAACTGACTAATGTCATCATGGAATTCAGTACAAATTTTATTTCAATTCATTTGTCATTATGACATCATGGAAACAATGCCACTCACATAATGGGCGTTAATTGCTGCTAACATGAATGATAGATGGTATGTTATTTGTGCCAGTTGCACAATGATCTCTTGAACCACAGTATCACTACCCCTACCTATGGTGGATGCGCATGTTTTTCCCTTCCTGTGTTGCATATCCTGAATCGAAGGAAGCCTTGGAAGCATGTGTGGATAAGTGGGCAGTGTTCTATATGTGACTGATTATTATTATAGTGGCTTCATTCTTCATCAGAGTCAATCCATCACTGTGGACATGGATAAAATTAGCATTAGGGCTAGATATTAAATTGTGGGCAGGTTTTTGCTGCTTTTCATGTAGTGCATAATCAAATAGAAATAGGTACTTAGAAGCAAAACCCAAATGGAATTCCTTATTCCAGATAGTTTCAAGAGATAATATACAATTTGAAATCAAGAATATAATTATGGGTTCAGTGACTACACTGTACGGTACTGTACCATTTTTTTCTCTGTCTAGAGTTAGGGAGACTGAATATCTTTGTAAAACCTATGCACTTCAAAATATCCTTGTCTAAAGATACCTTTATTACCAAGACATCTTGTTATTGTAAAATATTAACAAAGTGATAATAACTAAAAGTGTATTTAATTATAGGTTATAAACAAAAATACTGTCTTGGGTATAACTAAAGTACATTTCCAAAGGTTTTCTAACAATTGCTTTTATTTCTTCTTCTTCTTCTTCTTCTTCTTCTTCTTCTTCTTCTTCTTCTTCTTCTTCTTCTTCTTCTTCTTCTTCTTCTTCTTCTTCTTCTTCTCCTTCTCCTCCTCCTCCTCCTCCTCCTCCTCCTCCTCCTCCTCCTCCTCCTCCTCCTCCTCCTCCTCCTCCTCTCTTCCTCCAACTTTCTCAGGTTAAAGTTGTTCCTTGAGAACTTCAGTTGCTCAGTGTGGTCTTCTTTCAATCTTTCTCTCTTTGCCAAGGCATTACATAGTTTGCATTTTTATTTTCTATTGCATTGTGATCATTCTTGTTTCCTAGCTAATTTTGTATACCTAATGTCAGCTCCTCATTTTTATATTATTTCTATTTGCAACAGATTGGCTCATTAGGAATTTTTGAAAGCATGCAAATGTGAATAGATAAATAGGTACCACTTCAGTGGGAAGATGACAGCGTTCCATGAACCTCAACATATAGCCCTGCTAGCCACATGACTACAGAAACATCCTTGGATAATGCCGACTCCCTTGGCTAAGAAACAAAGATGAGCACCACCCCCTAGAGTTGGACATGACCGAACAGGGGGAGCCTTTACCTTTTTATATAGTAAAGAAATAAAATCTCTCTCCATGTAACTGCCCAGAGCTACATGAATATTATACAGCAGTTGCGACGAGCACTAGCATTCCCTGAAAAATTCTCAGCACAAATAAAGTGTTATTGTGTAACCATATCTCTTTTTTCCTCATCTAAAGGAACTGCATTTTAAGTGCAAAGTGCATACACTATTTTCAATAAATCTAAAACTATGGTTATTCAGACTTGCAGGAAAGAAGTAGGAAAGGACCAGAGCTGGTTTATTTGTGGGTGGTGGTGATGGTATTTATTTATTTTGAAGTTAGGAGGTTTGACTGGTTTTTTTAAAAAAAGATTATGATCTTTGATTTCTCTATTTGTAAATATTCCTGAGAGTATTTACTTATAGAGAAGTCTTTGTATGGCTGCCCAACTCATGCGATTGCAACTCCAGGTGGCATAGGTCAATAAAATCAAAGGAAAGTCCAAATTACAATTAAATCCAACAATGTCAACAAGAACAAGCAAAAGTGGACATACTAATAACATACCATCAGGGACCATTAAACACGCATTCCATCACCTAAGACACAAATACGATACAAATGAGTAACACAGCATCTTTGCCTCCCCTAAGATGAAAGGATGATGATCTAGATCAGTGTTTTTCAACCTTTTTTGGGCAAAGGCACACTTGTTTCATGAAAAAAATCATGAGGCACTCCACCGTTTTCCGCACCGTTGGACCTCCCCACGGTCGCTACATGAACGGTCGTAAGTCGAGGATGGCCTGTGTTCTCAAGGGGTTGGACTAGATGACATCCAAGGTCCCTTCCAACTTCTTCTTCTTCTTCTTCTTCTTCTTCTTCTTCTTCTTCTTCTTCTTCTTCTTCTTCTTCTTCTTCTTCTTCTTCTTCTTCTTATTATTATTATTATTATTATTATTATTATTATTATTATTATTATTATTATTATTATTATTATTATTCTCTTTATTTTATTTTATTTTATTTTGGGGCTTTTGTTTGTTTTTGCTGTGAAGGAAAAGGAAAGCTTGCATTTCTTTTTAATTTATCTTTCTGTATTTTCTTTTTTCTCTTCTTTTCTTCCTTCCTTCCTTCCTTCCCTCTCTTCCCTCCCTCTCTTTTCTTTCTTTATCTTCCTTTCTTCCTTTCTCTCTCCCACTTTCTTTCCCTCCCTCTCTCAATTTCTTGCTTTCTACTTGTTGTGGAAATTGGAAGCTACTTGCATTTCTTTTTAATTTTTCTTTCTGCATTTTTCTCCTTCATTTATTTTTCTTTCTTTCTTTCTTTCTTTTCTCTTTCTTTCTTTCTATCTTCCTTCCTTTCTTTCCTGCCTTTCTCTCTCCCACTTTCTTTCCCTCCCTCTCTCAATTTCTTGCTTTCTACCTGTTGTGGAAACTGGAAGCTACTTGCATTTCTTTTTAATTTTTCTTCCTGCTTTTTTTCCTTCCTTCCTTCCTTCCACCCTTCCTCTCTCTCTCTCTTTCTTTTCTATTCTCCTTTTTTTTCTTTCTCCCTCCCTTATCCCCTTCCCCCTTTCTCCTTTTTTCCCTTCCTTTTTTCTTTCTTTCTCACCTTTACCATCAAAAGCACTTCACTCCAGAGGGGGGGGGGAAACCCCAAAGGTTTTTAATTGCTTTGGTCCAAAGGACATTTTATTATGCAACGTATCAAAAGGACTGGTTAAAAAAAAATCAGCCATGTAATTTTTCAGACACAAGCGAAGCCTCCAAGAGCGAAGCGGTCAGATCCCTCTATTTCGGGCTGGGGCGAGGGGTCACGGTGAGCAAAGAAAGCGGAGCCAGGCAGCCGACCAGGCGGGAGTCTCGCATCCTCAGCCGCGCAGGGAGTAAGGAGTAAGCGGCGTGTGCTGGGGAAGAAGATCTTTTTTGAACGTTGCAGGCAACCAACCATGCGACAGCTCAGGCGAGCCGGGCTGGCCGCTCGTCTGTCCTCTTACGATAAGCGAGCCGGTCGCCTCTCCCCAGCTTCTCTCTCTTCAGCAAGAGACCCTCCGAAGCCAGAGAAGGGGGCGGAGCTACGCTGCCGTGGAGCCCTGGTGCCTAGAGAGGTCGAGCCCACTTCTTTTCCCGGGCTTTTGCTTCCAGCGAAGTAGGGCCGTCAGCTTAGCCAAGGCTCCGGTGCCCAGCGCTCCCCACCAGAGAGTCTTGCTGCGCCGCTCCGCCCGCGGCTGTTCCTCCTCCTCCTCCTCCTCCTGTCACCGCTGTCTCCTAGGTCAGTGTTTTTTCAATTTTTCCCACGGCACACCAGGCAACATCTTGCGGCACACTAGTGTGCTGTGGAACAGTGGTTGAAAAACACTGATCTAGATGAAACTTGTCTGGCAGAAAGAGAGAGAGAGTCTTGTTTATTAATTTTTTGGGTAAGGCTACTAAGCTTCAGTTTAACTATAGTTAATAGTTCCTATGCTGAAATATTGAAGCAGAAAGAGGACCTGCTTATGAGAACAATTTTTTTTTCCTGCTGTAGTTTGAGTAACATCTCTTTTGTTTCTTCTCCATCTCTGGCCCAACACCTGGAGAACAAGCTACACTTCATTCCTGCTTCCATTGTTTAGAGGTGTGACATCTGTTAGTGTTTAAATAAATACGGGCCAGAGGAGGGCAGGTGTTAATAGAAAGCCATCAACCGTGTATGCTTGTTTGGAAAATTGGTTCCAAGAAAACTTGTGCAACAGAGATAAGAATTTTAGAGATACTGCTGAACCTGAGAGTGAATAAAAATAGCGAAAGGACCTCTAAGTGGCTGGCTGGTTAATGAAATTAAAATTCGGAAGGGGGTAAAAGTGCTCAGAAAAGTTTGCATTGTCTCTCTCACACAAGGTATCCTGGTCGATTTCCTAACATATATTTTATAAGCAAGGATTTCTGTCACACCATAATACGTATATGAGAGCGACGAATGGCTGCTGTGGCTGATTACACACCAAAGCATTCAATCATCCACAAATGGCTGTTCATTTCCAATACACAAAGAGGCAATGGAGAGTGCAGTTGTGTTAGCATATCCATCTTTTCTACAAGTGTGTGTTGCTTGGGTATGAAAGTAAGTGAAGCGGACGATCTAGTTTGCTGTACTTGAAAAAACAAAAAACGGTTCCAGAAGGTGTTTGTTTCCCATCTTCTACTCCATCAATTGATGGTTGGAAAATCTGCATATTCAGATCGGTCAGGCAAAATCTTCAGCCTTTTCAATAGGATCCTGTTTTCTATTAGTCATGACTGTGGGCACTGAAATCAGAATACAATTTATATTCATCTGAACCAATGAGGTGTATGAAACAGCAGTGGGGATGCTAATAGAGTACAGCATTTGTTGGCAAGGAAACTTCCTATTGATTTTGTGGCAGTTCTCAATGTGCCGTATAGAGCTCAAGAAGAAATAAGAAAGGACTTCTTTAAAGGAACGAAAATGAGTTGATGTTGGCTTAAAATGAAACAAGAAAACTATAACTGAGATCCCATTTCTGAGGAGAGTTCCCACACAAAACTCCATAAACCAACACCAAAAAAGACCACACCTTTCCAGCCCTTTAATTCATTAATTACAATTTATCCTAGACAGTGATGCATTTATGGGTGTTGAACAGATGTACATGTTAATAAAGTATTATATAATAATAAAAGTAAAAAAAAACCTGTAATAATAATAATAATGGCACTGGCATTGATAAAGTCACTATTAGTCAATTGCAAAAAGATGGCTTTAGTTGAAACAGCTTACATCCTGCAACTATCTGTAACAAACATCCACATCTGCCTATGCCATGTCCTTGGAAAAGACTCAATAGATAGACAAAAATGCCAAATCCAATCTGAACATCTGGCTGATGATGCGATGAACCATAAAGACATAAAAGGAACTGGACCACTACTTGAGCCCCACTGGCATTGACAAATTCACCATCAGTCAATAGCAAAAGGTAGTTTTACTCAGAACAGCTTACATCCAGCAACAATACCTGATATTTTGTGGGTTATCAAAGTATCAACATCTGCCTATCCCAGGTCCTTGGGAAGGAGTTGATAGGTGGAAATAAACCCAAATCCAGTCTGAATATCTAGCTGACTCTGCAACAACCATAATAAAGACATAATATAAAAGGGACTGTCTATTTTTTTTCCACAGTGCTCCAGAACCATATAGTGTCCTCCACTGTGGAAGATACAAAATAGTGAGAATTTCTGGATGTTGCTCTTTCTATATGGCACTATGACAGCCCAAAAATGAAATAAAAGTACTAAAATAACAACATAATTCCCATGCTCAGGGGAAAAATATCTTTGATGAGCTGAGCTACCTGTTGTGATTCTGTGCCAGCCAGTGGACCCAGTAGCTGAGACTGGGGAATCAGAGGAGGACGAGGAGGAGCCTGGAGAGCCATCAGAGTTGGAGGAAGGCTCTGATGAGCTCCAGGACTTACAATCTGGTGAAGAGCCTGGCCCTTCCACTCATGCTCAGGCTGAGACCCAGCTGTGCTGAGAAGCTGAGTCAGACTCTTGAGGACTCACAGCTGGAAGGCATCATAGACAATCGCAAACACAGACAGGCAACAAGGGCAGGACAGAGGACGGCAATGGGGTGGCTCCAATGGAGGAGAAGAAGGCATTGAGAAGCCATGCCTTGGGGTTGCATAATAAAAAGGGAAGGTGTGGGTGGTGCTGGTTGCTAAAAGCAACCATTTTCAAAGGACTCAGGTTTCATGGAATCATGTTCTGTTAGCCTTGCCTGTGAACAATTCTCTGTTTGAATCGTGTTCTGTTTGCCTTTGGACAATTCTCCATTTGAATTGTGTTTTGTTTGCCTTTGCTTTTGGGACATTTTGCAAGTCTGTAAATAATATTAAAAGGGATTTGTTTTCCCTGCATTTCCAGCCTACTTGTTCAAAGAGGGGTTTGTCCTTGTGAGTTAACAAGGACTCACATAGGCTGGGACAGAACACTACCATCACTGCAAAGCACAACTCATGAAGAGGTAATGAGGAATTTCTCCTGCTATGTGTGTGTGAGAAATGTGTGAGAAGAATCCCCTAGTTTCAAGAGGTCCATGTGTATGCACTAATATTGTACTGGAAAAATTCTCCACTTATTTCTGGCAACTCATGTAATAGGACCAGCATTCTCATGGATGAGTGTGCAGAATTCTTGTGATTGTTAGGTGGCCAAAAGTAAGTTCAAGTATCCTGTCACTGTGCACTTCTCAAAAAAAATTCCCTTGTTTTTCCATAAATCCAAAGGGAACCCATCATGCAGGAATGTCTCCTAAGTGGCTCTTTTAAATCCAATGTATAGACAGGCAGAGAAGTTGCAAAGAGAGGCTGAACAGAACCATTGCCTAAAGCTTCAGCACAATACCCTAGGCACAAAAAACAGTCCCAGAAGAGATTCAGAGTAAATTCTAAGAGAATGAGGATGAGATACAAAAAAGAAAAGAAAGAAAGCCTGGGGGAACTTGTAATGCTGCTTTTCGTGTAATAATACTGACTGTAAGGATAGAAACAGGGTGGTATTGATCTACAGGCAGGCAAGGTAGTCCTTGAATTACAATTGTAATGGAGTTTTCCTATCATTTGTTGTAAGTCATGTGATTGACCAGATTTTATCACACTTTTTTGGAGCAGTGGTTAAACAACCAATAACCTGCTATGTGTGCAGTTTCGCCAAACCAACCAACCCAGAAGTGCCATATTTTGACAAAACTATTGTAAAATGTAGTCATGTGACTCAGAGACCATGGCGGCAATGTGGGGGGGCAATTGTCAGAACTTTGAACCCGGATTGAAAGTAGCCCCAAGGTAAATTTGTTGTAACTTTGAACAGTTGCTAAGTAACAAGTCATAAATTTTGGACTACTTGTATCTTCCTTTTGCCTGGATTAACTCTTCAATTTTCCTTGACTTCTGCCCATATTAACTAGGATTTATGGCTGTTGCAATAGGAACAATCCAAAGATTCCAGGCTATGTTCCTTTCTGCTACAGTTTAAATTGTAGAGGCTTTGGAATGACTCTACACATTCTTGAACATGGGTGATTGTATCAAGGGAAGACCTACTTTCTCATCATCTTGACCAGGGTTGCTTTAAGTGTGCTGCTGCTTTATGAAAGCAGTTCTTGTAGCAATAGATAGAAGTACTCATGTCTGCATGGAGGAAGAAACATTTCAAAGGTAAAAGGGGGAGGGTAAATTCCAGAGAAATTGGAAACAAATCCAGAAAATGTTGGGGAAAGAGGAAAGGGAAGAAAACCCTTTTTCTTTTAATATTTCCACCATAACAGAATATATTTTAGTAGTTTGAAAGGTTGCAAGAAATTGCAGAGCTTGTTTGTCAGGGATGCACACACAAGTCCTGATCCAGTTAAAAGCTTTGATTTAATCTGGTTAATCAATCTGATTTGGAATCAGGTGCACAAGTCAGATCAATTAACTGGACTCCCACACTCAATTTTGTCCACCTATAGAAATAGTCAAGTCATTCACAGTGATTCGAAGGAATCTGATTTCAAGCAAAAACTTTTTTTTTAATTTGTAGATTCAGTTGGATCACCTTTGAGATGTAATGTATGTCAAAACACCATGGAGCCCTAAAATAGTTGAGTTGAGAAAGAGAAAAAGCGAGAGAAGTATATTTGAGTTAAGGATTCTGCAGAAGTATTTCTAGAAGGACTACTCAATTCTGTAATAGCTTTGTTCCATAAGCCATACATCTGGTAAACTCGCAAGATTCGTTTTTCTCACCATGCACATGTATACATAACCCAAAGTAGACTGTTTCTCTGTGTCATATATGTGGGTATATGCATAATTCTGTATTTATTTATTTATTTGTTTGTTTGTTTGTTTGTTTGTTTGTTTATCTATCTATCTATTTATTTATTCATTTATTTATTCGTTTATTCGTTTATTTGTTCGTTTATTCATTTATTTATTTTTCCTCATATTTATGTAGTATATATATTGGAGGTGATGACCCTTTGAGAGCTGAATGCAATGAAATTTCATTTTAATATATGCCAATTAGTGACAATAAAGTTATTACTCTATTCTATTCTATTCTATTCTATTCTATTCTATTCTATTCTATTCTATTCTATTCTATTCTATTCTATTCTATTCTGTTCTGTTCTGTTCTGTTCTGTTCTGTTCTGTTCTGTTCTGTTCTGTTCTATTCTGTTCTGTTCTGTTCTTACATCAAATAGCACTCCTCCTAGGAAAGCTGTGCCCCATCCTGATGAGCAAGTGCTAAGCTTTGATGTCACCTCTGTCCGGAAAACACTGAAGAAAGTTAACATTTGGAAAGCAGCAGGCCCACATAACATCCCTGGACGTGTCCTTAGAGATTGTGCAGATGAGCTGGCTTGTGTTCTCACAGATATTTTCAATTTCTCATTGCAGCAGGCAGTGGTCCCATCGTGTTTTAAGATGGCCATCATCTTGCCAGTGCCAAAAAAGTCCACAATTACAGTCCTCAAAGATTACTGTCCAGTTGCACTGACATCCACCATTATGAAATGCTTTGAGAGGCTTTATTGTATCTAGCCTCCTGCCAGCATTTGACCTGCTTCAGTTTCCTTACTGACCAAATTGCTCTACGGAGGATGCTATTTCTTCCATTCTCCATCTAAGCTTGAAGCACTTAGAGGAAAGAAATAAAGGTAAAGGTAAAGGTTCCCCCGCACATGCGTGCTAGTCGTTTCCAACTCTAGGGGCTGGTGCTCTTCTCCGTTTCAAAGCCGAAGAGCCAGCGCTTGTCCGAGGACGTCTCCATGGTCATGTGGCCAGCATGACTAGACACCAAAGACGCAAGGAACGCTGTTACCTTCCCACCGTAGTGGTCCCTATTTTTCTACTTGCATTTTTACGTGCTTTCGAACTGCTAGGTTGGCAGAAGCTGGGACGAGTAACAGGTGCTCACTCTGTTACGCGGCACTCGGGATTTGACCCGCCAACTGCCAACCTTCTGATTGACAAGCTCAGCGTCCTAACCTACTGAGCCAACGCGTCCCTTAGAGGAAAGAAATACTCATGTGCATTTGTTGTTTGTCGACTTCAGTTCAGCATTTAACACAATCATTCCCCAGCGTCTAGTAGACAAACTGGGCCTTTTAGGCTTAAACACCTTTGTCCAACTGTATTCTTGATTTTCTTACCAACAGGCCCCAATATGTGCGAGCTGGAACAAATACCTCTAATACCATTTTCTTGAGCACAGGTTCTCCTCAGGGCTGTGTCCTAAGTCTGCTGCTGTTCAACCTGTTGACTCATGACTGTTGTGCTAGGTTTGCCACCAACCATATTGTGAAGTTTGCAAATGATACAACAGTAGTGGGCCTTATTAATGATGACAGTGAGGGTGCTTACCGCAAGGAGTTTGAGGGTTTGGTGAACTGATGTAAGGAAAACAGCCTAGTTTTAAATACTGGGGAAAAAAACAAAGAGATTATTGTCAATTTCAGAAAAAGGCAGGCAGAGCCACACTTCTTTGTGCATTAATGATTCACCTAAGGAGATGGCTACCAGCATCAAATTCCTGGGTGTGCAGTTAATGAGTAGGCTGGCTTGGTCGCTCAACAGCAAGAAACTGGTGAAGCAGGCACAGCAGTGCCTGCACTTTCTGCATCAAATGAGAAAAACTCATCTTCCTTCCCCTGTCCTGACCACTTTCTACAGGGGGACGATAGAGAGCATCTTGTCATATAGCATCACAGTCTAGTTTGGAAGCATCACTGCTTCAGACAGGAAGGCAGTGCAGAAAGTGGTGAGGATGGCCGAAAGGATCATTGGCAGTTCCCTCCCTCCCATCCAGGATATAACACACAAGCGTTGTTTGAACAGGGTCTGTAAGATTATCTGGGACACTACTCATCCTCTTCACAACCTGTTTTCCATGTTACCTTCTGGGAGGAGGCTCCGTGGTATCCATAGCAAAACATCCAAATTCAGCCATAGTTTCATTCCATACAGCATTAACCTTGTGAACTCTCAGGCTTCCTTCTTCCGTTATATATTCAAGATGAACAGTATTTAATATTTTATTGTTATGTATATGCATGGGTGTGGGTCTATACCAGGGGTCAGCAACCTGAAACAGTGAAAGAGCCACTCGGAACTGGTTCCCTCACAAAAGGAAAAACTGGGAGCCGCAAAAAATGTGTGCACATGCGCGCATGCGCAGAGCAGGGTTTGACTGAAGAGTGGAGCCAAGGCGAGATATGCACCTACCCTGCATATTTGAATTGATTGGTTGAACTTTTTTAGTCCCACTTTTTTTTTTTTTTGGACTGCACATGGCAGAGGACTGGGAGCCACAGGAGAGGGCTGAAAGAGCTGCATGCGGCTCCGGAGCCACGGGTTGCAGACCTGTGGTCTATACATATGTTGTATATAGTATGTTTTAGGTGTGTGTCGTGTATGTGTTTCACTTTTGAGAGTGGGCAACTAAATTTTATTTTTGATTTGTGCCATTGTGCCCACAGTAAAAAATGATAATAAAGATTATCTTATTCTATTCTATTCTATTCTATTCTATTCTATTCTATTCTATTCTATTCTATTCTATTCTATTCTATTCTATTCTATTCTATTCTATTCTATTCTTATTCTGTCCTGTCCTATCCTATCCTATCCTATCCTATCCTATCCTATTCCATCCTATCCTATCCTATCCTATCCTATCCTATCCTATCCTATCCTATCCTATCCTATCCTATCCTATCCTATCCTATCCTATTCTATTCTATTCAATTCTATTCTATTCTATTCTATTCTATTCTAAAATGGGAATCACTGACCAAGATAAAGACACTAAAGTATCCTATTCTGGATTTTAACATCACTTCCTAGGCGACATCTCAGGCTTACATTTTCCAGTTACATCTTCTGGGTTATCATTATTAATCCATATTCAGAAATCTAACCATTCTTAAAAATCGTCCCATTATATATTAAAGGAATCTAAGGCTCCTTTACAAGCATGGCCTTGAGGTGCTCTATTAAAAGACATTTGGAGGGGTATTTAGGAGAGTAAACCTGGCCTCTTCACTTGCCATTGCCATAATTCCCCAAATCAGTAACAGAATTGAACGTGATCCTTTTGATCCAGGCAATAATGGCCACAAAGGCACAGAAACTCGACAGAGTCAGAAATGTATTTTCTCAAGTGCACAGCTCCTCTTCTGCTGTAGAGCCTTCATCTTTCACATAAACAGAAATGAAAGAGTAATTAATCATAATCATAATCATAATAGTAAATTTGGAAGGGACCTTGGACGTCATCCAGTCCAACCCCCTGCTCAGGCAGGAAACCCTATACCATTTCAGACAAATGGCTGTCCAGTCTCTTCTTAGAAACTTCCAGTGTTGGAGCATTCACAACTTCTGGAGGCAGGTTGTTCCACTGGTTAATTGTTCTACTGTCAGGAAGTTTCTCCTTAGTTCTAGGTTGCTTCTCTCCTTGATTAGTTTCCATCCGTTGCTTCTTGTCCTGCTTTCAGGTGCTTTGGAGAATAGCTTGACTCCCTCTTCTTTGTGGTAGCCCCTGAGATATTGGAACACTGCTATCATGTCACCCCTAGTCCTTCTCTTCATTAAACTCATTTAATAAATTAAATTCATTTAGTTTATTTAATTTAGTTTATTTAAATTTATTAAATTAAATTTATTAAATTTTAGTTTATTACATTTAGTTTATTTAAATTTAATAAATTAATTTCATTTAATTCACGTTTTAGTGTAAATATGCATGCTTTTGTACTTTTGCACTAATACATAAATAAAAGCGGTTAGCTTTTGAAATCTATCTCTTTGCAGGGCATTTAAAATAACTTGGCACAAATGTACAGAGCAGCAGAGCATAGCATAAAAAAGGAAAAATAAAACAAAAACCTGGCATTTGAGATCACTGATTAATTTTGGAAGTGAGGCCTAGAACAGAGCGAATTCCAGGACAACTGAACCTCCTTTGTCCAAGAACATAATGGCCAGCAAAGTAACAGCCTCAACGTCTCTTTGCTAAAGTAGATGTGCTGGGTCACAATTCGTTTACCATGTTTTGCTACCAGCCCAATTCTCCTAGAAATGCACCATGAAAGTGTCACTTAGAACTAGAGCTAAGTGCTCTTTGAGGTAATGGCTTTGCCCTTGGAGACCTGTGGTTCTTGGGCTGTGGTAACATAGCAAAACGTGTGAGGTCAAAATAAAGACATGACATCAATAAAAATAAAAAGGCTGCATGCCCGAAGGGTAGCTAATCATTTTTTCTTGAGGCAATAGGCCTCCTTTACAAGAAAAAAAAATCAGAAATAGATCTTAAGGAATAAAACGGCAAATTCTCAAGTAAATAAATACATTTTCTCCTTTTTGGAATTTACAATTTACTATCAAGTAGGAGGGCAAAATTCTAACAGGAGACCATCAAACAGAACATGTGTGCTAAATTATATAATCAATTAAACAGTCTTGGTTGACAAAGAAATCTATTTGCTCTCAGCCTTTATTTCTAAGCCTTCAATAAATTCTAATGTGAGAGATTGGAACTTTTACACATTAAAAAAAAAGAACAGTGGCACAATTGTGAATTAATTTCTGCCACCAAAACAGCTGGATGAAAAGAGCTTGCTCTTGCATTAAAGGACTGAAAGAAAGTCTCAAATCCCACCCAGCAGATCATATAATCAATTGAAATGAAATGAACATAATGGACACGGAATGGACATCTTCTAATTAAACCAGATTGCCAATTGGATTGCTTTACTTGAGATTCTCACTGGGGCAAATAAAGGGCTCCCATTGGTTGGAATGAATTGTGAAAGCAAGAGACAATCCCATTGGCTAGCCAACAGGATCATCCATGCTGAACAAGCTGCCTCAGCAACCCGGAGAAACTATGTCTTCTTCCTAAGATTTTGAAGTGTTATTTCCCCCCCCCCCCAATTCTTTAATTCTGCATTATCTTCTCAACAAATGTGAAAAATAATGTTTCTGTCTGGGATGGGGGAGATAGCTTTGTACTAAGATGAAATGGTGTCTATTAGTAATTGCTGCTGGATGCAGTGAGTTACTAAAGCTGTATGCTGAGGAACAATAATCTGTCTAGGATACAGAGCATTTGAAAAGCATTTGAAAGCCATGGTGGATTTATCCCTTGTCAGAAACAATATGGTTGTGACAGACATGGAATCATATAGTGGATGTTTTTAGAGTAGTACAAAATGGTAGGGAAGGATCTTTATAGGCCATAAGGTAGCAAACATACAAGCAATTGGTTTGGTCCTAGAAAATGGACTTAGATGTTACTAGCAAGGAATTAGGTTGGAATCACTGCTCCCTACAGCCACATAAATAAATTGACACTTTGAGACAGTGACCCAAGGAGGCAGCAAAGCCACCAAGAAAGGATCATGAATAGCACTAGACTTAAAATAAATGATGCAAGTGGCTTAATGTTCTTTGCCTATCCTTAAGCTCCCCACAGCTTGTCTGAAAGGACAAACTGAAATGATAATAAATAAAGCTGATTTACAGTAAGAGATGGGCAGAGAATGTCCAGCTGCATTCAGCTATTCAGTGCTGCATTTGCAAATTAAGCTATCCTTGGAATATGCAGGGCCAAACTTTTGGAGTGTCTGTCTTTTTTTGTTTGTGTGAGGTTCTGAGGGGTAAGATATCAAGTCAAAACCTTAAGACATGAATTAAAACCTCACTTTCACTTCCCAAGCCTTTAGTAGTCCTTTCACACAAAGGAATCTTCACACTTCCTGGGCCTGTATGAACTATGTTGTCAAGGTCCTCGGTTCTCACAAATGTAGTACAATAAACAGAATGCATACATGAGTGGGTTGCCATCTGTACTGCTGCTTATTCAGGGTTTGAGAAAATGTGCATGATTATCAGAAATTGGGAGAGAGAGAGAGAGAGAGAGAGAGAGAGAGAGAGAGAGAGAGAGAGAGAGAGAGAGAGAGAGAGAGAGAGAGAGAGAGAGAAGATTGCAAGGAACTCAGACTGGGTGGTGTGGCCTTCTCAGTATCCTATCGAGGGAGATTTTGTCATTTCACCCTGAATCCTCACTGTGCTGGCTTACTTATCTGGGTGTGGGAGGGCAGAACCTTGGTTGCCAGTGTAGCGTCGACTGTCCTTAGAAATTCTGATATCCCTACTATACCAGTATAACTTCACATTATCATGTGGTGGTGCAGTGGTTAGACTGCAGCACTGCAGACTAACTCTGCCGACTGCCAGGAGTTCGATTCTCACTGGCTCAAGGTTGATTCAGCCTTCCATCCTTCTGAGATGAGGTAAAATGAGAACCCAGATTGTTGGAGGCAATATGCTGACTCTGTAAACTGATTAGAGAGGGTTGTAAAGCACTGTGAAGCAGTTTATAAGTCTAAGTGCTATTGCTATTATTACTAATAATGCAAGAAAAACTGGGGACCAAGATGGTTCTACCTCCCTGCCTCATTTGTATCTCAGAGGTCGTGTTTGGTGTTCTGGGCCTTTCGTTTAGTCAGAATCAATATGCTATGAAAAACTTTCTATCTGTATTTCTCGTACTGAGTTTTTAGCCCCCTGAATAATTTATGAGATTACAGTGGGGATTATCAATACAAAACCACAGGATCTACACTTGCAAAAATAAACAATATCCATCAGCTTTTGTTTTGGTTTAGGAAAATGGAGCCAGAGGCACACCTCCATGAATTTATGAAAATGGGTGAGATAAAAGTATTTTGCACATTTAACATATGTTAGTAGGAACGGATGTCTTGATGACTTGGAAAAGTGATAGCAGATGCAAATGACTGGAGCAATTTAAATTGCAAAGTCACTGAGCCATATATATATATATTGTACTTCCTGGTAAGGTAAGCCTATCTGCTGATTTACCTGTCTGCTGTAATAAAGAAAGGTCTTTTCCTGATATTTTGCTGACATAAGCCAGTTGAATAAATTCAAAGGATAGCAAGAGCGATGGATTAAAAAAAAGCCTTTTATAGGTTTGATACGTCATCTCTGCCCACTACACTGCCTGTTTTAAGACTTTCCTAAGAAAAGCTGTTACCAGATGTTTCTGTACATATTTACTAATTGTTGCGAGACCGTTGCAACAATTTCTGCCCATTACTAACATCATCACAGATGCAAGCTCTTCCTTAAATGGAAATGTATTCAAACAGCAGTCTACACACATAGTTAGAAAAGCGTTCTTTTACTCAAGATTCATTATTTCAGAATGCCAAAAATATTCTGTTTCGGCAATATAATTACTTCACACACACACACACACACTCACACAAACACAGCACACATATAAGTATGCCACTGGAAAGAGAAGGAAATAAATCATTTTAATTGGTATTTTCCCCCACACTGTTGAAAGAACTAAAGGGGCTTCAGAATGAGGATAACCAATCTGTGTTAGTGGCAGAAATATCCTTCATTGTGAGCTGTTCCAGAGAATAACAAGCATCATAAAAATACAACTGCTATGCTGAGTTTGAGGCTACCAAATCAATATTTTGTTCAGCTGTGAAGTAAACATCATACTGTTAGATCACTTAAGAACCAAGGCAGCATGTTTGCATTTTCAGCACCTGTTTTGATTAGGCTTCAACACTCAAGAATTGAATACACACAACAAGCACTGTGTACACTCCATGGAGTGCCTGAACAAAGGTCCTGGATGAAGATTCTCCAGCCGTTCTTCAGAGGAGGTTGGTTCCCTAAAAATACAGATATCTTGACAGCCTGAGGCATTTTGTGCTAAGAAAAATTGGCTTGTGCATTTCTGATGCAGCTGCTCACATTTCATTATTTTTATTATGTGCATGTCCTATCTTATTGACCAAATAAGAGGTAAAGAACCCCTTTAACATTATTGCATTAAAGCCAATAGCTTGAACCATTCCTTGTGAAGCCTCTCTACAGTTTTGTGCAGAGAGGCTACCTTAAAAGTTGATTTATGATTGTGTATGTAGGTAATCCACACTTGTGGAATTTATTTATTTCATAATATCAATATGTTGCTATAATCCCTACAGACTCTGGGTGACATAAAACCATACGTCTGCTCTAATATCAGACTAGTGTTTGCCAGTTTTAAGACCAACCTCCTTTGAAGCAATGAGCTTCAAACACTGTAGCAGATGAACATAAAATCTGTATTTCACAGGACTGTAGCCGCAGCATTTTATGCTGCTACATAAAATCTCATCAAGAAAGCTTTTCTCCTTCTTATAGGAGGAAGAAAATCAAACCTTTGGCGAAAATGATATACTATCTAATTTAGATCAAAGATATTCCCTATTACCAGAGGTTATGCCTGCAAGAAACTGATGAACAAATTTGGAGCCATACGTGGCAGATAATATCATGAAGGCATTGTCCTCCACAACCCAGAAAATTGCTTCAAGATATTGCTGTCCTTTCAAATGGCAGTTGCTTAGCTAGTGAACTCAGGCTGTTGTCCCTGGTCATTTTTTAAACAGAGTATTTATTTTAGCCATTGGTCAGAAATACAAAAACACAAATATAAATAACCCAGAGATGATTTTCAGCAATTTCAACAAATTTACGAGCCCTGTCCTGTGCTCAGTAATATCTGGTGAAATAAAAAAAGAGGGACTCCAAAAAGCAGAAGTGTGAGAAAAGACAACCGGCGTTGCGTAACACTGACATTTTTATTAGAATTCATTTGTAACAAATGGAGCTTGTGTCAGCAAAGAACTGATTTTCATACAGACTTTCTTTCGCCACTAATGTAACGAAGTAAGAAAATAAAAAGCACGCCTTTCATTCTGTAAAACATTTACGCGTACTACTGATTAGAGGTAATTGTATTTTTTTTAACAAGCCATTTTACAAGGGTTTTTTTTGTTTAAATTTTTCAGTCTAGGCATCCAAAACGAGAGCAGAGAACACAATTTATATCATTTTTGTAAAGACACTCCAAGCCTGAATGTCAACGCCACATAACAAGATGGATGACGGGACCGTCAGCCCTCTGATAGTCTTTTGGAGTATCAGGGCTCTTAAAAATTAAAAGATTAAAACCAGAAAAGGGGGGAAAATAAAAAAGGGGGAAAATCTGTATTTCATTGTTGCCCCTCCAAACCTTCCCCCTCTTTTACCAAATTTTTGTGTTATTTACATACACACAAGTGGATTTTCATAATCTGTTTTCTTACAGATGGGTTCAAGTAATAATACTATTGGGTGTAGAATCAATAGGGCAGTGCATAGTACAAAGATATAGAAAGTGCAGATCACCCTCCTTTGCCCATCCAACCTCACCAACGGCTAACCATGCAAACCATTTTTTTTAAAAAAAAGAGAGCTAAAATAAAAGTTCTGTACAAATAATTCTTATATAGTTTGTGTATTTCTCCATCGTTAACTAATTACAAAATTATACATAACTACACATACATAGGTAAATAATAGCACCGTACTGATTATGCTGAGGAAACAAAATTCCAACTATGGTGAATGACGATTCACGAGACCGACTCATTGAAAAAAAGAAAAAAGGAAATGAGGGAAAAATAAAAATCACCGCACCGCAAAGAAACCCAAATGGAATGCACATCAATGATTTGGATAGAAATCTCTTTAGAAGCAGCTCCTGAATAGTCGCTTGGAGAGGACTGGCTATTTATTTGGCTAAATATCGGTGACGCACTCGCCCTTCCTACTGATTTAGCTTATAATCTTCTTTTACAAAACAAATGATTGTTGGAGAAAGGCTGGCCTGGATCTGTAGTGAGCCACCTTAAGGCATGCCTGCACAATGAGCCCACAGATAGAGCTGGGGCATAATTGGAGTCCTCCTAGACCAGGGGTCTTCAAACTTGGCAACTTTAAGACGTGTGGATTTCAGCTCCCAGAATGCCTGGCTGAGGAATTCTGGAAGTTGAAGTCCACAAGTCTTAAAAGTTGCCAAGTTGAAGACTTCTGTGCTAGACTCACGGCTTCTGCTGAAGAAGCAGGTGGCAGTGACGGTAGAGGACAGCTTTGCAGAGATCCATCTTGTGCACCAATTGCACCCTGCCCTGGACCAGGAGGCCTTGGTCTCGCTCACCTATGATTGCTTGTTTCCTAAGCCCACACATCCTTCTGCCACTCCTTGTCTGACAGCTCTACCCATGATTACTAACTCCTTTGTGTAACTGATCCACGTCACACGGTCCTGCTCTTTGGGGAAGAATTCTATTGCTCTGGCCCTTGAAGGTTTGTGCTTGAATTTAAGCCAATTCACCCAAAGCATTTGTGTAGCCGTGCCTCTTGAGCATTGGATGGCACGTCAATCTTTCAAGCCATCCTTTTGATTCAAAGCTCTAGTTCAGTATGTAGCCTGCCCCCCCTTTTGTCTTTGACAGAAACAAATCAAAAGGAAACATGCAGTGCACACATTCATGTTGGATTCTGATGTAGAATTAAAGAATCTCACTCTGAGGTAGCCTTCTATAATGCTTATTTAAAAACTATTATACATATGTATGTGGATTTTTTTTGTGTTTTTGCGCTTTTTAATTGGTTTTTTAAAATATATATATATATATATATATAAAAGTGCTCAAATAGAATGCATTCTAGTGTTTGGTCTTTTAATATATTTATTTCTGGTAGTGGTGGAAAACATGGAAAAATAAACACGACTGTAGGTATACACTTGGTTGCTTTTCCTTATGGGAACACATCTAAAACCCTTTCTTCATGATCTATATTTTGATCCAACATGGCACCAGGTTGACCTAGCCCAATATAAGAAACAATGGCTTCTGTTCAACTGGCACAATCAATTTCTTCAGTTGTCATTAGATAATACCACAATAGGTCCTTTGTCCAATCCAGCTGATTTCAAGGAGGCCTTCTAGCTTGAGTTAAAAGAACTTGTTGTGGTCACCAGTAAAATTCACATACATGAGTAGGGATCCAAACCCAGTCAAATTGCCATTCCTAAAGTATTAGGAGTATTTTATTATATTTTTAGAATAGCATGTCAACAAAACAAAACAAAATTATAGTTATGGATGCCAGCTGGGGAAAAAAAGCCTCATTTTTGAAATAGTTTGCCTGCGGCTACAGGGTGCTTGACTACCCTATGCTTTGCATAAAAAAAATTATCAATAGCGAACAGTTGGGATGAATATTGTTAAGAAAAACTTCACATGCTGAAAAGAGACTGTTTTAATTGAAAAAAAGGTAGATGAGAAATCACAGAGATCCTGTTGGGGCAAACAAGACACAAAAAATATATATGAAGCAATGCTATCAAAATAGGCATCAAATATAAGGCACTCTAAATGCAAAAAATAAAACTGAAAACAGCATTTCTAACTGGTGCTGTGTGCCAGGAAATATTCTGACCTACAGAGCAATGTGTGTTTGTCTTTGCCCCATTATACTTCATCATTCCAAATAACTTATTCTATACTGCGGACAATTTCATAAATGGATATATTTTTAAAACTCTTGACAAGTATTATAACATAAGTTAGGGATATGCACTGACCTCCTTCGTATGCCTACTTCGTATACTTGTTATGGATGCTATTGCACCAAAATGTTCCAAATATTAAATCTCACTGTGAGCTATATAACATGATATGCAATGCAATCCCTAAGCAGGTTTATTTAGAAGTAAGTCCCACTGAGTTAATTGGCCTTCTCTTCTAGTAATGGTGGACCAAACCTTAATGTGCATGGGTGATGAGTGATGTGTGTGTGCACATGATTTCTGCCCATTAAATTTGGGTAAGGTTGAATTTCAAGTATCACTGATGTGCATTCCTCATTTCCCCTAGGAAACTGAAAAGAAAGCAAAAGATAAAAGATAAAATAAACACAAATCCCTCAAAAGCAAACCTTGAAATGCAGAGATGTGTAGAAATATTGTATGGTCTGAATGTATCAATTTGGATTTTTCCCCCTACTACTTCAATAAATCCAAGTCATGGAAGAACTGATACATGTATATTTATATATTTATATTTATGTGCAGTTCTTTCTGTCTATCTACATATTATTTGTTGTAGATGGATAGAGAGAGAATGAGAGAGATATACATATATTTATAATAGAAAGAGAAATGTGTGTTAGTAGCAGCTTTATACTTGCGCTTCCCTGTTGATTCCAAAAGAAATAAAAACAAAATCTTCCATATGTAGATTAACTGATTTATATTTCATTGGAAAGAAAAAATCAAATGTAAAAACAATAAATGAGAATGTGGTCCTGGAGATAAATATAGGGTTGCACAAAAATGTGCAAATTGTCAAAATTATTTAACATTTTCTACAGCGAGATATTATAGGTAACAGTTCTACAGCATAAAAAAAAACTACAATTCAGAAACAAACAAAAAAAATTGAACAGGTATGCAATTTTTCTTTGAATTCACTTGATTGAATGATAAAACTTTTGTGTTGTTGTTTTTTTAAAAAAAGGAAAAAAAGTTTACACAGTTAAAAATGAAGCACAGGTCAGCAGTATCTTTACAATACTAGAAAACTAAATCAAGGACCTTCTTTCCAAACATTTGCCCTTTGCCCTCCCAACCCCAAAGGTTACTGATGAGCAATATGGAAGGAGGGGGAGATGTTGGGACCAAAAGGTGGTTTTGTTCTGGAGGAACGGGGATGGGCCTCCCGACGAACACCTGGCGCTGAATTGCAGAAACCTAACGTTGGCATCGTTCATTATCATGCGGTCCTGAATGAGATGATCGTTCTTGGAAGGAATGTCCTCTTCCCTTTCATTCAAATTCAATCAAAACGGAATCTTGGGATCTCTGTAAAGTGAAATCCTTCCGGTGCCTCAATCCAGTCAAGTTTCTTTTAATTTTGTTTCTGGTTAAGTTTACTGATGACTGAATTGTCGGTTCACCCGGAAGTTTGTTTTTTTCCCCTGTTAATATGTCCCACTAATTGGTCTTTAATTTAAAGTTAAGTACTTCTCAAGCACACTGTATGGCTCAGAAGAGGCTCTCTGGATCTTAAAGGGCCTGTAGTTAACAATCCAGGGTGGATCAGCGTTTCTCCATTTGTTTTTACGTTGCATAGTGATCAAAGCTGCCCAGATATTCTAGCGCAGCTCGATAGCAGAACTGATACTGATCCTTGGGAAAGAGAGAGGAAGAGAGACAGAGATTCGGGTTAAAATAAATATATTTGTTCAGCAAAATTACATCGACAATTTTCTAATCCTGATTAAGAGAATAGAAAAAGGGGTCACTTTCTCTGTTTACACAAGCTTCACCTTTTCAGATTTATAGGGGATCAGGAAAATTTTGGCTTAAAAGCTAATCAGAGTGGCTATTTCTGTGTAAACAAAAATGTCAGATCCTTGACACATGTATCCTAACAGGATATATATATATATATATATATATATATATATATATATATATATATATATATATATATATATATATATATGTATGTATGTATATATGTATATATATATGTATATATGTATATATATATATATGTGTGTGTGTGTGTGTGTGTGTGTGTGTATGTATATATGTATATATGATGTATATATGTATATATGTATATGTATATGTATATGCAGTGCTTTTTTTGTAAAAGAAAAAGGTGCCGGAACTCACACATGTCATACAACCTGCCTTGCTTACCCTACAAGGTTCCATCCAAAAAAGGTGCCGGAACTCCGTTCTGAGCATTCTATGAGAAAAAAAGCCCTGTGTATATGTATATGTATATGTAAATATGATGCATCTGCTTAACATTCATCTTCGTAGTAGCCAACTAAAGAACTGTATCTGAATTATGGAATTATGGAGTGGAAAAGGAGCTTGGCCAGCTCATCCACAGCCTTTCGGTTCAGATCTACAACAAGGTCTGGTATTGGGTAGAATGTCACAAGTAGAATGTCCAACTGGTGCCTGAAGTACCACTCCAGCAAGTGATCGTTTTCTAGGTAGATTAACTCAAAGCCAGGCCCTCCAGCACTTTTGGGCGTAATCTTAATTGCAGAAAACACAAAAAAGCAGCAGCAGGAAGACTAGTTCAGAATATCCTGCTCTGTGCAGCTTGTTTCATCCTCCTGCTCCTGAAAGAGAGTATCTCGCTAGAATGACTAATCGCTTTCAGACAAATCGCTGAAAGAAGATAAGCTAGAGAGTTGAGTCTGAAAAGATATTTTCCATTTGGTCTAGTGGCTAAGGCACCAGGGTAAGAAGTGGGAGACTGTGAGTCTAGGCCTGTCTTAGCCATGGAAGTCTGCTGGGGGACCTTGGACCACTCATTCTCTGCCCAAATCACATCACAGGATTGTTGTGAGGAAAATAGGAGGAGAAAGGTGTGTTGAATATGTTCACCACTTTGAGTTGTAGCAGATGCACAGAATATCTTTTTCCTTTTTTAAATTGTTTTTAGTATTTAACCTTTGATAAATCTATCTATCTATCTATCTATCTATCTATCTATCTATCTATCTATCTATCTATCTATCTATCTATCGATCTATCGATCTATCGATCGATCTATCTATCTATCTATCTATCTATCTATCTATCTATCTATCATTATCTATCCATCATGTCTGTCTGTCTATCTATCATATCTATCTATCATCTATATCTATTGTCTCTCTCACATTACATAATTATTTAATGAAGACCTCAGTACCAGGTAACTAACTCATGACTATTGTGCAAGAATTACTTGGATGTAATCTGCATTATTTTTTTATCTTAATATTGTATTTAATCTTGTATGAAGAAGTCTAATAATTTTATGCTTGTAACATTGACAAGAACATTTTTTCTGTAACATTGACAGAACATTCTAAATTATCCAACCAATAGAATCGCAATAACTTTAATTAATACTGTACAAATATCTTTGCCCCAAAATAACATAAGGCATTAACATATATAACAAGATAATAAAGAGGGAAAGAGGGAAAAATTCTTCTGGTCCCATAGCATTGTGGTACTTCTTCATTTTATGGATTGTTACATCCACTTCCTCCTTTTCTTCTCCCTCTTTCTCTAAGCTGCCCCCTTCTTTGAAGCAACAGGAGCTGGAGGTTTTCTGGATACCTACAATAGGGCTAAACAGCTTGCAGTATGCAAAAAAAGCACTGGAGTTTGGCATCTGCATGGATTTCTCTCACCAGGCAGAGCGTATTTTATGAAAATGACTTATGTGGGTTCTCCTCTTCTACTTTGGGATTTTCCATATTGCAAGAATTATCCTATCTGGTTTATCACACACACACACACACACACAGACACTCACAAATCAGCAATGTAGCTAGTATGACTTTGAATTCACATTAATGGCTATCGAATCTCCGTTATTTTCCAAAAGATTAAAAAAAAAACCAAGAAAACAAAAAAAAAACAAGCTACACAGTATTAAACCATTTCTTATATGTAAAAAGAAAGCATTACAAATCTCAGAGGAAAATCTCAGTCTTTTATTAGAAGGGTTGAGCCCATGATATGCAAATATATCTCCTGGTTTTGTGTTCTTTCTAGAAGTTTTGGCTGAATGTCTTCCTCTGATAGTATAAACATTAGGATTGGGGTAGTATGATATTGGTGTCCCTATTGGTATTATAGTAATAAATTATCCTACTATAAAGATATCAGAGTTCCTAGGCATTGCCAAGACAGCGAAGTCCATAGTGAGTCGTAAAGCGAGCAGATAAGCTCTCCTCCTATGTTAATGAAGCTCAAGGACTGAGAAAAGAGGTGAGAAAACCTGTCAACTGAGAAAAATAATAATAAACAGATGCAACTGCATCTGGGGCAAGGTCTTCATATTTCAGAGAACTTAGTAACCAACTGCTGTTTCATCACCACATCTATAATATAATGTGGATTTGTTTTCCCCTCCCTCCCTCATCACCCCTGGTAAAGAAGCAGCAATGGGAAAGAAAAATTAAAATTAAAAAGGGCTATTATTTTAAACTCGGTGACCTATATATTTTTTTGTCAAATCATACCATGTCACAGAAGGGTACCGACATTGCGCGGATTGATATCCACTTATTATATCTCTCTTGTTCTTTTAAAAAAGCCTTTTCAGTTTTATTAAAGTTCATCGTGCCTCTTTTGTGAAACTTAAATATAATTCTTGTTAACTTCTGCACTACACTGATAAATTCCCAAGAAGTTTGCCACAGTGTGTATGAGTATCACAAAAGATAACTCTTAGGAAAAAAAGGACCTATGGCAAACAAATTCCAAAATTTATTTAACCTTCAGTCATATTTATTAATTTATATCCTGCCTTTTATTATTCTTACAAACAACTCAAAGTGGTAAACACATCTAATATTACTTCCTCCTCCTAATTTCCCCACAACAACAACCCTGAGAGGTAAGTTGAGCTGAAAGGGTGTGACAGACCCAAGATCAGCCAGCTGGCTTCCATGGCTAAGGTAGAATTAGAACTCGTGGTCTCCTGTGCTCTAGCCTGGTGTCTTTAACCACTAGACCCTGGAAAATTGCAGTGGACAACTGGGTAATACTGAAACCGTCCCCAGTTGTAAACCTTTTAGTCCCCAATCAGGAACTAAATAAAGATGTGCTGCTTTCTTTTCTTCTGATCCTGCCTTATATTTCAGGGGAAATCTTCCTTGCTTTAAGCATCATTCAATGAAAGAATGAAAATACTCCATTTGTAGGCTTTTATATTGGCTCATGTTACAAAATATAAATAACAAACAGCAAAGTAAAACATATATTTGATCATTACTATAGTCATGTAAATATGGATGGGTGTGTGTTTTTGTAGAAAACTGTTTTCCCTCACCTCTGTTTGTACCATGGCTGGCCGCTGCGTCCTCAACATTTTGACAGTCTGGAAAATATCTACAACACCTTCATATCTCATTCGTTCCAACACAATGCTTAGGGTTATGAACACTCCAGTTCTTCCAACACCCGCACTAGAAAGAAAGAAAGAAAGAAAGAAAGAAAGAAAGAAAGAAAGAAAGAAAGAAAGAAAGAAAGAAAGAAAGAAAGAAAGAAAGAAAAGCAAAATTTAATTGAAAGCTAAACTGTGGATGGAATATAGTGTATGTATACAAGTTCCATATATAAATTGAACATGTAAATCACATTCTTGCAAGGTGACTATTTTCTGCTAAGCCAAATTCTGAATATTAAGAAACTCAGTTTTTGATTGGGAGTAGAAGAATTAGGAGACCTTTATCAACAGAGATAATTAAAAATCATTTTTAAAGCATACATCTGCAAATACAGCTGACAGCAGAAGAACTATAATTTAGTTAAAAGATGACACACAAATTGTATTTGAAACTATTTTGAGAAAGCAATTTTTCTAGTATCAATTAAAAGGTTAACATTACTGGATGTTGGGTATCTCATCCAAATTATTGTATCAGGCTGCTGGCCTAAGCGTATGACAACATGGCTAATAATGCAAAATATTAACTAACTGAAAACACATGTTATAGTCTGATGGGATAAAAGCTTGGAATGTTCAGATTAAAATAAATTTCAAGTTATCACTGTTTATCTTAAATGGAAAGAAACTGAAAGCAGGATTTTTGCCATGCTTGCCTCAAACCAGTCTATGTCAATAACTACAATAAAATGAAGAACAAATGTTATGATTACTTTTTCCTCTTTTTCTTACAAGAAATCTATTAAGGGGGATTACATAAATGGTTGCATTGTGGATACAGTTTTTTGAACTGTACAAATAAACTAGGAAAGCAAACACTGTTGCTATGATAAGAGGGTTTTCAGCTAATGATTTTCCTAATCTCTCTTTCTCTCTCTGATTATATGCCATGAATTATCAGTATGTATTTAGTCTTAGTGATCTACTCTTTCTGCAGAATAATCTATCCCCAATCAGGTCCTTTGGATTTTGCAATAGTTGCACCCATTGATGCTGTAATTGAGTCTATCCACCTTGCTGGTGGTTGCCTTTTTTCTCTTTCCTGCCATTTTCCCTGGATACATATGCACAGACAATCACACATAACTGTATGAAGAAATATGAGCGCAAGTAGAACAAATTGTTGTGATTCAGGTCAGCCTGTGGGTTCGGCAGTTGGGTCGGACGATTCAGAGGAGGAGGAGTGGGGTGTTGGAGAGCTTGCTGAGAATAATATTGAGACTCCACAGAGCCCTCAGCCAGGCCCCTCCCATCTGGTCATGACGCAGACCCAGCTGTGTGAGCGTGACAGCGTGGATGAAGATGACCCACAGCTGGCCCTGTTCAAGGACGCCCGACGCAGGAGGCAGTCAATCAGGAGTAAACAGAGGAAGGCAATGGGGCAACTCGGAAGGAGGCAGAGAGAAGCCACGCCCTGAACTGTTTAAAAGGGGAATGTGTGGGCGAAAAAAACAGCGCCGAACAGCTGTTCGGGCGAAATTGAAGCCCCCTCCTCGGGAGAAGAGGAGGGGGTGAGGCCCCAGGTAGGGGTTGAGTTCTCCGAGGCCGCCTGAGCTTGGAGCTTGGGCGGCTGAAGGATTGAACTCCCCCGAAGCCTGGGTTGCTCCCAGCTGGCCGGCGTGTCTGCTCTGAACTTTTTGGAGCAGAGCCAGGCGTCTGCGAACCATCCCTGCCTGAAGAAAGGACTATGATTTAAAGGAGCAGGCAGAGCGATACAAGAGATAAAGGTGAAGAGGCTTATTTTATTATACTCTCTAACTACTTGAACTTTTTAAACTCTAAGTGAAAGTGTGTCATATTTGAGGATTAAAAGATGGCGGCGAAACCTCCCCCTAAAACTCTTCGGAGTGGTGGATCCTCGCCAGTGCAACAATCATCTTTACAGGCGTTGCACCCTTCTGAAGCGCTGACAGCGAAGGAGTTTCGAGATGCTGTGGATAAACTTTTGGACTCAATTAATCAATCAATGGCTGATAAATTTGCGCAGATGGAGGAGAAATTGGAGAAACTGGAGGAGAGAATGGAAGAGAGGATGGAACAGAAGCTCAGCGTGATGAAGGTAGACATTTTGTCTTCAGTGCATAAAGTGGCGGAATGTGTGGAAGAATTAGATGAAAAGATGGATGATTTGGCTCAAAGGAATGCTATATTAGAAGTTAAAGTAAGAGAGAATGAAAATGTAAGAGATAAACTGGAGAAGGACTTAAGCTTAGCCCAATTTTACCAGATGCAGTTTGCTGTCAGAATCAGAGGCTTAAAAGAGGATACTAAAGAAGATTTGAAGCAGCTGATCTCTGAGGCTTTTGAAGAAGTATTAAACCTGCCAGCATCTGAAATAAGAGCAGCTATGGATAAAGTGTTTCGGGTGAACTCATGGATTGCCAGACAGAGGAAGTTGCCTAGAGATGTGGTGGTTTATTTTGCAAAAAGAGAGATCAGAGATCAAATTATACAAGCCGCCTATGATGTTAAAGTGGTGATTGCTGAACAAGAAGTTTTGGTTTTAAAAGAAATTCCTCCAAGGATTTTAAGGGGAAGGAAGGATTATACATTCCTCGTGCATGAGCTCAAGCAAAGAGATATAAGGTTCAGATGGGAGATTCCTCAGGGGCTGATGGTGATGCATGAAGGTAAAAGGTACCGGTTGATTACTGTGAAGCAAGCGCGTGATTTCTACAATAATGTCCTAAAAGCAACCCCATTAACGCTCCTGGAAGCTGGAAAAGGATCTGGAGAAGAAGAACAACAAGAGGAGGAAACAGAGGAAAGTGGTGTGGGAGGAGATCAAGTTACAACTTCTTTGGATGATCCTAGAGAGCAAAGAGTGACGCGTGCTGCTTTAAAACGAGCAAAGAAAATAATAGAACAAGATCAGCAAAAGTCTTCAGTTTCTTCGCAACGTACATACAGTCAAGCTGTGGGAGGGGCACGGCCTAAAGAAGTTAGTCCTATCAAGGCTGTGGTCCAAGGGCTTCTGGATGATATGCATGGCAACTAAATTTTTAACTTGGAATGTTAATGGACTAAATTCACCGCAGAAGAGGAAGAAAGTTTTTCAATATTTAAAGCAATTTAAGATAGATGTTATATGTTTGCAAGAAACGCATATTAGAGTTTTGGATCAAAAGTATTTACTGAACTCGAGACTGGGTACGCATTTTGTTGCCTCTGCAGAGAATAAGAAAAATGGAGTAGTTGTTTATGTTAAAAGTGCCTTAACAGCAGATTTAATTGAAGCAGATAAGCATGGAAGATATGTTATGATTGAGCTGCTGTTAGAAGGTAAAAAGATGCTTCTAGTTGGACTATATGCACCTAACCAACAACAAGCTGATTTTTTTAGCTTACTTCATACAAAGCTTACCCAGTTGGATTATAAATCTTTTATTTTTATGGGAGATTGGAATGGTGTTCTGGATGTACACTTGGATAAAGCTGGAGCTTTTAAGCGTATTCCAAGCCACGCCAGACTGCCTAAAACTTTTTTTGAATTGAAGGATGATCTCGAATTGCGAGATATCTGGCGGGAGAGGCACCTGCAGGAGAAGGATTATACTTTTTACTCTGACAGACACCAATCTTTCTCAAGGATTGATTTTATTTTGTTGACTAATGATTTCTTTTTGAGAACTAAAAAAGTGAAGATATGTGCAAGAACTATTTCAGACCACAGTCCAGTTTGGTTGGAGATTGATAAGGAGAAAAGAGACAGGCGCTCGTGGCGCGTAAATGAGAACTTGTTTAGAGATCAGAGAAATGTGGAAGAATGTAAACAGCGGATGAAGGATTTTTTTGAGATTAATATGAATAAGGGTACCTCTATGGATATGGTTTGGGATGCCAGTAAGGCCTATATGAGAGGTGTGTTGATATATATGAATAATAGACGTAGACGTGTAGTGGAAGCCAGAAGGAAAGAACTGGAGAATGAAATAAAGGAAAAAGAAAGGGCTTTGATTTTGAATCCAGGGGACGTGAAGATTAAAGAGGCTATTAGGCTGTTAAGAGGACAATTTGATAAATTAATGGCAGACCAAGTGGCAACCAATCTGCGGTTTGCTAGGCATAATACTTTTTGCAACGCTAATAAACCAGGCAGATGGTTAGCCTATAGACTGAGGAAGAAACAAAGGGCCTCTAATATAGACAAGATTGAATATAAAGGAAGGGTCGTGTTTCAACAGAATCTTATTAAGGATGCTTTTGTGGATTTTTATTCGAAATTATATACCAAAGAGGAAATTGAGGTAAAAGACATTGATAAATATTTGGAGAATGCTAATATTCCGGTCCTTACGCAAGCACAAAGAGAGGGGATTAACCAACTGATCACAGAAGAAGAAATCCTTACAGCAATTAAGGATTTGAAGGTTGATAAGGCGCCCGGTACAGATGGCTTGTCTGCGGCTTTTTATAAAAATTTACAATTTGAGATGATAAAACCGTTAAAGGAACTGTTCCAGACAATCCAGAGGGGGGGAAAGGTGCCACCGTCTTGGAGAACAGCTTTTATCTCATTGATTCCGAAGGAAGATCAGGATGCTACTCAAGTTAAAAACTACAGACCGATTTCGCTTTTAAATACAGATTATAAGATATTTGCTAAGGTTTTGGCTAATAGACTGATGAGGGTTCTGCAACAGGTGATTCATGGGGATCAAACGGGGTTTATCAGTGGTAGGCAAATGAAAAATAATGTTAGACATATAGTTGATGTGTTAGAGTATTTGGAAAGGCACAACCAGATCTCTGCAGTGCTAATCTTTTTAGATGCTGAAAAGGCTTTTGATCAATTGAATTGGCAATTTCTGTTGAGAATGTTAGATAAAATGGATTTTGGGGAAAATTTCTTACAGCCGATTAGGGCATTATATCAAAAGCAAACTGCCCGAATCATAGTTAACAATAGTCTGACGGCAGTATGTAATATTGAGAAGGGTACAAGGCAAGGATGTCCGTTATCGCCCTTGTTATTTGTATTAACTTTAGAGATATTATTGAACAAGATTCGGAATTCGGAAAAAATTAAGGGGATACAAGTTGGAGATCAGGACTATAGATTGAGAGCATTTGCAGATGATCTGGTTGTTACAGTGACCCAGCCAGAGAACTCTGTTGTGGACCTGATAGAGATAATAACACAATATGGGAAGGTTTCTGGATTTAAAGTAAACATACAGAAAACTAAAATTTTGGCTAGAAACATGACAGTTTCACAGAAGGCCTTCTTGGAAGGATTAACTGGATTTGAGATTGTTAAAAGGGTTAAATATTTGGGGGTAATTTTGTCGCCCTCGAATACAAAGCTATATAAAAATAATTATGAAAAATTGTGGGGGAAAATTCAAAAAGAATTGGAGAGTTGGCAAAAATTGCAATTGACTTTGTTGGGACGGATTGCAGCAGTGAAAATGAATGTCCTGCCCAAATTTTTATTTTTATTCCAAATGATACCGATTCTTAAGAAAGATTCTAATTTGGAGGAATGGCAGTGTGGTATCAATAAATTTGTGTGGGCAGGGAAAAAGCCACGAGTTAAACTTAAGATTATGCAGGATATTCGTGAGAGAGGTGGCCTTAAATTGCCTAATTTTAAATTATATTATGAAGCTGCTGCATTAGTAGGAATAAGTGATTGGATCAATTTGACGCAATCGAGGTTATTAAATCTTGAGGGCCATGATTTGTTGTTTGGCTGGCATGCATATTTGTTGTATGATAAGAAGGTAGGTACTGTGTTTAGGACGCATATTTTAAGACAGGCATTGCTGAGAGTTTGGAAGAAGTATAGACATAAGCTAAGTTGTAAGATACCATTGTGGGCAATTCCAAAACACGCAATAGAAAATATACATGCTGGTTTCAAACACGATGAGACTACCTACAAGGAAATTTTAAGTTTGGAAAGGAATGTTTGGTGCTTGAAATCATATAGCTTCTTGCGAGAAGAGAAGGTTGTTCAAACATGGTTTCAATATACTCAGTTACGGGCCAGGTGGAAAGAAGACCAGAAAATTGGATTTGCAACGATTGATGAAAATCTGATAAAGCAAATTAGAAATCAGGGACCTGCACACATTAAACGGATATATCTTGCATTGATAGAGATTGATTCAGAAACAGAGCTTGTTAAGGACTGTATGATAAAATGGGCCCAAAATATTCAAGAAGTTATTACAATGGACATGTGGGAGAAGATCTGGGTGAGGAATGTGAAATTTACTCAAGCTCAAAATTTAAGAGAGAATTTTTATAAGATGTTTTATAGATGGCATTTAGATCCTAAAAAGCTTGCAAGTATGTACCCGAATTATCAGCCTAAGTGTTGGAGGTGCGGGGTTGAAGATGCAACATATTTTCACATATGGTGGACATGTAAAAAGGTTAAGGCCTTTTGGATTAAAATCTGGTGGAATATACAGAAGATCTTTAAAAGGAGGATAAAGTTTTGTCCGCAATTTTTTTTGTTGGGAATAATTGTTGATGCTACAGTGGTGGACTCTAAGTTGATGCTGAATTTAGTCACGGCAGCAAGACTTTTGATAGGACAATATTGGAAGAAAGAGGAGCTGCCGACTATAGAAGAATGGACTTTAAAGGTTTCCGACCTGGCAGAGATGGCGAAGATATCGGCTTATTTGAAAGATCACTCGCAAGAACGTTATATTATGGAATGGAGAAAGTGGATTGAGTTTATCCAGAATAAGTATAGGGTTAAGAAGTTTTATCTAGCATTCGAATAAGTCTTCTTTCGTGTTTTTTCTTTTCTTTTCCTATTTTTTTTTATATATATTTAATAATGTTAAGTTTTGTTTGTTCTTATATAAGTTAGAGAGTGATGGATTTTAGAATTTATGGTTGTTAGTATATGGTTGCTTATGATTGCTTTTATATATATATACCTTGTATTTAGCTCTGGGAAGTCCGGGGGGGAGGGGGGTGGGGGGGAGGTAGGGGAGGGAAGAGGGAGGGGGGAAGGGGGGAGGTAAGGGGGGAGGGAAGAGGTAGGGGGGAGGTAGGGAGGGGAGGGTGGAGGGGGATGGGGGTTTTTAATGGAAAATTGTATTGTAAAACTTTTCAATAAAAAAAAAAAAAAAAAGGGGAATGTGTGGGAGGGCTGGTTTGCTGAAGGCAACCGTTTGAATAGCTCCTGTTTCATGGTTCGTGTCTTGTTCTGTTTGCTCTGTTTGTTCTGTTTATGTTTTTATGTTCATAAATTTGGCAGGCTTAGTTCCAGCCTCTTGCCTTCTTGGAAAGGGGTTGTCCCTGCCTTATCTGCAGGGCCGGTAGTAGGCTGGTACAGAACACAAATATCCATCCTAGAAAGGAACAGTACATACTGTACAAGCATGTGACACGTTCACATAAATGAAATTTAAAAAAAATGGGACTCTATAGTGCACTTTATAATTTGGGACATTGGCAATGCAACTTACCATTGGAATATATGTTGACTATGCAGTTATGTCTTCAAGCATTAACTAAATAGGATCAGTACTTATCTTTTACTCTGTCAAAAAATTATTTTACAGAGCTAATCCTTTAATCATACTATCTTAATTCATAAGTCTGCTGCACTTTTTTGGAAGGATGCAAAAATGAATGTTCTGCATACTATTCACATCTAATACATACTAGCTTGCTATGTATTCCTCCCATTGACTCAATTCTTTAGACTATTAGCTTTTTCCTCCATGTATAGAAGACATAGATATGAAATCATATCACATCAACTGAATCAACATTGGCGAACAGGCATTCTTTCTATGGGTGCGAAATTGCTGTACACATTTTGAAAAAACCCAGAGATAGATTATCTTTATTCTGCAGTTCCTGATCATTTCTATGGCTGATTCTGTCCATTTTTATACAGCTGACAATCTTTTATCTTCTAATTCTGTTCCTGCCTATGTCTTTCACAAAGACTGAATATTAGAGTTCTATAGTCCATAAGAAAGAATCTGGAAAATGGGGGGTGGGGGTGGGTTTCATTGTATAACTCTTGCAATTCTTTGCATTAGGCTGCACACACTTTTACTGAACGTATGATTATCAAATTAAAATATTAGTTTTTGCAATCCATAAAGCAAATTGGTTAAGTAAAGACAAAAGATTGCAATTATGATAATCTTTATTACAGTCACTGAGATGTCCATAAGCAAAAGATGTTCTTAAGTATTCTGTAGGATTGCATTTAAAAAAAAATGTTCCCCTGGCTTGTTCCGTTTATATTCAACAAAACAATGGAATACTATTTTTCTAAGCTTACTAGAGAAAATAAAGCCCAGAGATAATTGTCACCTACAACCTTTTGCTTCACACAGGGATTTGTAGCAATATTAGCAGTAGCATTGTTGACAGATGGCTGTCTGGGTTCCAGTTAAAT
>NC_139513.1:221169335-221286835 GCF_947247035.1 Vipera ursinii | reverse complement strand
GCTAAGAAATCCCACCCCCCTTTAAAAAGCCCCAGAATGTGCTCTTTTTAACATTTAGATCCTTTTATGAATTCAGTTTACCATGTTTTTTATGAGAGTCACCATCTTTTCATTCTGATTATTGTCCATGGAAGGCATCATTTTCCTCTCCCTGTTCATTGGCCTTCACTGGATCAAGAAGACTGCGATCTAATCTAATTGACTAGGTCACTTAAATTTTTCCCTTAACAAGCATACTTTACATTATTATGCAACACGTAACACCATAATCAAAATCAAGCAGGTACGCACACTGAAGTAGTTAAATGGTATTTTGAACACCTAGGTGTGAAAAACAGCAGCTAAGCGCTATTAATACATTAAAAACAAGGAACCAAACACTCATAAAATTGATAAGCTGCAGATATTTTTTAATACAGGTCAAGTGTCAAACGTGGTTGATGCTACATCTTAGAATTTTGTTATCTATATATTTCAGTGGAGAAATAGAAGCACTTGGACCTGTTTTTCAGATTGATTTCAAATGTTATCCAAAATAATCAAAACAATTAGAATTATATTATTAAAATGGTTTAAATTCAAACTCTTCTAAAATTTCATAAGCCTAATCCTCATATATCAATCGGGAAGCTAAAAATATCCCTTTGACCAGATGCCCCTTCTGTGAGCAGCCACCCAAAGACAAAAGTTCTATTTTTGCAAAGACAACATCTATTATTATTATTTATTATTTATTTATTAATTCGGTTTATATACCGCCCTACACCCAAAGGACTCAGGGCGGCTTACAAGGCAAAATTTAAAAACAGTACAATATAAAATTAAAATTAAATTAAATTAAGTCTAGCTGCAAAAATTAAAATCACAATTTAAAAACATTAAACCCCTCAGTCCAGACCAGATAGCTCAAAGAGCCAGGTTTTTAGGTCCCGGTGAAATGAACGAAGGTCGGGGGCAGTCCGGAGTTCCGTTGGCAGTTGATTCCATAGGGCAGGTGCGCCCACAGAGAACGCCCTCCCCCTGGGGATCGCTCGTCGGCAATCCTTGACCGGTGGTACCCTGAGGAGGCCCTCCCTGTGGGAGTGCACAGGACGATGGGAAATTGACGCTATTAAAAGATATGGGCTACTTACTTACTTACTTACTTACTTTATTTATTTATTTATTTATTTATTTATTTATTTATTTATTATGAGACTTGTATGCCGCCCTATCTCCCGAAGGACTCAGGGCGGCTAACAACAATAAAATACAATAAATACAAATATTAAAAAAGAATTAAATTATGTCGAACTCCCACTAAAACCAATAAAAACATTTAAAATCATAATTAAAACCCCATTATTATCAGTCCAGGTCGGCCTGTTGGAAAAGATATATTATCATATATTTGTAATTATTTAGGATTGGGGGAATTGTTTTTATTTATTATTTCAATTCATATGGCCATCTGTCTCCAGTTCATGGGCAACAGTGTTAAAAAAAGTGTACAAGCATAAAAACCTGTCAGGTGCCAGCAACTAGAACCACTCATACATGGTTTCAATAGAAGATTTATGGCTAGCCAAGTGTGTTACAAGAATCTCACCAGACTAAATGTCTATGGATATTCTCAGTTAACCAGGTCATCCAACCTGACAACACAAACCTCCAGGTGACCTCAATAACTCTCTAAAAGAATACAAATGTTCAGCTATCTGCAAGGAGTATACATCTTTCCATTCCCCACCATCCAGTCAGAGCTAAAGAAGCTTCTTGGATGAGAAGCAAAAGGTCTTCAAAGAAAAAAAACAGGAAAGTCCAGTTGGCTCGTGAAAAAGCATCTTTGTGGCTCACCAGACTAACTACATTCCCCTGGGAATAGTCAGATAAGGCTTCAGGAATTCTGGGAGATATAGGCTTCTGACATTTTCTGCAGTGCAAAGATTCTAAACTCAGCCCCCACTTAACACCTCCCCCCCAGTCTAGCTGGATATTCTACCATAAAAACAAAACAAAAACTATATAGAATCTGGTAATAAAGTCGTTAGCAAAGTAAAAAAAAAAGTGGGTAATAGTACTAATATATAGATGGAGTTGCATAAGAACATAAGGTAACTTGTTAATATTAGGATAAGTTTTCATGAAGCATGATAAATAGACTGTGGCTACGAATAATTTAAGATCCTTCCTGAGTCATATGATAATATGAAACTTCCTTAATAGCAATAGCAGTAGTACGTAGACTTATATGCCACCTTATAGTGCTTTACAGTACTCTCTGACTGATTTACAATGTCAGCTTTATTTGCATATTGCCCTCAACAATCTGGGTCCTCATTTTACCAACTTCAGAAGGCTGGAAGGCTGAGTCAAACATGAGCCCATCAGGATCACTCCATTCTGACCACTGCATTCTAACCACTGTGCCACCAAGGCCCCCTTAATGGTGAAAAGTGAAAGAAAGTTTGGTGTCCTTTGCTGATCTTAGATCATCAATACGTTCAGGGGGAAAAAAAGTCTTTCCAATGTTGTCTAGGCAATTTCATCCTGGATTCTGAAAGGTGACAGGATATAGAAAAGAAATAGTGAATAAAGCTCTAAATGCCATGGGACCCCCAAACTATCTACTGACTTCAAGTGTTGTTGAAGATGATGTTATCTCACCAATGATGAATTAAGATTTAATACCCAATTCAATGGGCTTCTGATATGAAATATGAAAGAAGCTGGTACCATCACCTCATTTGCCGGTTTTCATTAGAGATAACAAAGCATCTGCAATTTTAGTATTATTTATGAATCCTCTTCAAAGAACTGCTTATACTGG
Organism: Vipera ursinii; assembly: GCF_947247035.1. Taxonomy (NCBI): domain Eukaryota; kingdom Metazoa; phylum Chordata; class Lepidosauria; order Squamata; family Viperidae; genus Vipera; species Vipera ursinii. The sequence continues at coordinate 221,284,026 of NC_139513.1, read as the reverse complement.
GCTCATCTCATCAGCCATGAAGTTATTTTAGTTTGATTACAGTGCTTAAAACTCAAATAAACCCTGAAAATTTTCCAAAACTACTCAATGTCTTAAAAAATGGGGTGTGTGGCTTTCTCTTTTTAAGGATCCTTGACATTCTCAGGATCACTATTTCTTCCTCAATAGTGCCAGATTTATAGAATTGTTGGAATTTCTTTTGCTCTCTTGTGATTACTACAATGTCATAGCTGTCTATTTTTTGCTACCTATTAAGAAAGATGCAAGAAGAGGAACTAAAGAGCCTCTTTAAAAAATTGCTAGAGTTTTTTTTTTTACTGAACATCCCTAAAACAGACTTGCCCCATTCATTTCAAAAGCTGGAGAAAATTAGAAATCTGACGATCTCCAATAAATAATAATAATATTTGCCTGTATGTTAACAGCCTCATTCCTAATTGTGAATATGTCCCTAGAGGTTGCCTCCTACCAATTTTACTCTTCCCCTCTCCCAAAACTAACTTTTTTTCCCCCCCTGCTTGGGAAAGAAGTATGAGAGAATTGGCAGGCAAAACTGGCTAATGACAGCTTTATTGAGCTGGGCTTAAATTCAAAGGAGTTTGAGTAAAAATTATGAATTCTCTCCAGCAGTAAGTGAACCCCAAATAACAAGAGTGCCATTTGGGTAAATTAAACGCTGAGTCCATTGTGCACTTCATCAAATAAGGCTAAAGGCTATAGATTATTGGCCTGATGAAAAGATACAGCTGAAGACAGAGTATTTGTGTGTGTTTGTAAAGGGAAGAGGGGAGAAAGACAGAGCAAAATGAGAGAGATTCACATGCTCATCTATCATCAGAGTAAAACTCTTAGTAGAAACAGATTTTCAAAATAGGATGAAGGGAAGAAAGAAGATGGCAGGGAGAAGGTAAGGACAGGATCAAGAAGCAGAAGAGATAAAGGTTATAAGCACACAAAGCAATTATTTCACGAACAGGAAATTTAGTCCAATAAAGGGGGCGACTTATAATCTGTAAATAACTTCTGTACAAGTGTTTCTGTACATTAAAAGCCATAACAAAAAGCTTATTTGAATTCAGGCTTACCAGGAATTCTGATTAACAGGTATAAGCCATAATTCTTATGAAGCTATGGTTTTCATTCTTACTGACCTTAAGACTTTAAAAAGAAAGGAAAATCAGAGCTGATGCCAAAGTTAATTATCTTTACACATTGTTCAAAACAATGTAATATCTGAATGTGCCTGTTTGCTTTTCTTAAACAAGAAATATCTTAAATAAAATACATTTTAATATAACCCTGCAGGGAACAAATAGCTCTTCGTAAGTCATAATTGTCAGGGTTACAGATATGGGTTAACAAAATCCAGGTGGATTAGATCACAAAACAGATCTAGACTTTTCTGTATCTTTTTACTTCCATCCAGCTGCTATTTGGAATATATACATAGCCCAGTTTCAGAGGTCCTAGACTGGAATTTCTTTAATTTATGCTTGGTGACTGTATTTGTCAGAACTGGAATGCACTGATTAGAGGTATGTTGGTTCTCATCCCTGATTTATACCATTCATAAACATAGTGGCCGACTTTATACATAAAAGCTTGTCCAAAAGTAGAATGGAATTGAATGGAATGGAATAGAATAGAATAGAATAGAATAGAATAGAATAGAATAGAATAGAGTAGAGTAGAGTAGAGTAGAGTAGAGTAGAGTAGAGTAGAGTAGAGTAGAATAGAATAGAATAGAATAGAATAGAATAGAATAGAATAGAATAGAATAGAATAGAATAGAATAGAATAGAATAGAAGTTGGAAGGGACCTTGGAGGTCTTCTAGTCCAGCCGCCTCCTCAAGCAGGAGAACCTATACCATCTCAGACAAGTAACTGTTCAGTCTCTTCTTTAAAACCTCCAGTGATGAAGCGCCCACAATTTCTGAAGGCAAGCTGTTCCACTGGCTAAGTGTCTTCATTGTTAGGAACTTTCTTCTTAATTCCAGGTTGCTTCTTTTTGATCAGTTTCCAAACCATTGTTTCTTGACCTGGCCCCCTGGTGCTTTGGACAATAATTTGACCCCCTCTTCTTTGTGGCAGCCCCTCAATACTGGAATACTGCTATCATGTTTCCCCTATTTCTTCTTTTCTTTAGACTGGCCAAACCCAAGTCCTCCAGCCATTCTTCATATGTTTTAGTCTCCAGGCCTTTGATCATCTTAGTTGCTCTTCTCTGTACCCTCTCCAGAGTCTCAACATCTTTTTTGTAGTATGATGACCAAAATTGGTTGCAGTATTCCAGGTGTGATCTCACTAGGGTTGATCTTGATTGTGATCTTGATTCTATTCCTATGTTTATACAACCTAGGATTGTATTAGCTTTTTTGGCTACTGCTGCACACTACTGGCTCATAATCAAGTGATCGTTCACTAAGACTCTGAGGTCCCTCTTACAATTGCTGTTTTTGAGTCAGGTCTTGCCTAATCTGTACTTCCTGCAAGTGTATCATGCATTCTCTGAAGCACGGTCCGTCGCCCTCTACAAAGGTGATTTTTACCTTGACATTTTGGTAGCAGAGGATGGTTAGCATATTTGATAGCTTCACCCCAGTATGGAAGACTGAGGTTAGCATCTTCAAGGAGGCAACGCATCATGGTTTGCAAAACCCCATTTCTGCGTTCTGCCACCCCATTTTCAGCTGGAGTATAAGGAGCGGATGTCTGATGTACTATCCCATTCTCACGCATCCAGTCCTGGAAACGCTGAGACATGAATTCAGCACCGCGATCACTCTGGATTCTGGCAATGTTGACCTCGAATTGGGTATAGACAAGACTAGCAAAGTCTTTAAAGATCTGAAAGGTAGCAGAGGATGGTTCATAGGAGGCGTCTTGCGCTTCTCTGTGCTCGCGACGCCGGCGGTCCACAGGAGGCCTCGGGTTACTCCCTGAAAGCCGTGGAACGACCAGATGTCAAGGTAAAAATCACCTTTGTAGAGGGCGACGGACCGTGCTTCGGAGAATGCATGATACACTTGCAGGAAGGCAAGAAAAACACGACGCATAATCTTACTAAATACCTTTTACTTACAAAATATAAAAACTAAATATATATTATACAGAGCTAGCTAGCTTCATCCTAACGTAACAGACAGTAACAGCAAAGAGAAAAAAACAATACAGATAATAACTCTGGGAACTTCTTCTAGACATGCGCACTAAACAGACTGAAACCATAACATAGCTAGTCATATGGGATTCACTATGGTTACCAGATAAGTTATCACAACAGGTGCAGAGAACAGGGGAAAATGTACAGTTAGAAATGAACTTTTCTGACGAACAAAAAAAACGTGCAGTGACATTCCCCTTCTTTCGTCAGCAAAGTGAAGACTCAGGTAAGGCACATCTTCTCACGCAGATACTCATGCTGGGCTGTAGGAAGTGGTTTGTTCAGCATGTCAGCAATTTGATCACGTGTAGGCACATACTGTAATGTCACAAAACCTTGTTTAACCAGTTGCCTTATGTTTTGATATCGGATGTCAATGTGTCTGGACCTTGAACCTGTAAAACGTGTTTCAGAAATATAAACCACAGATTCATTATCTTCCATCACTGTGATTGGTCGAATCGGATGTGTCCAGATATCTGTGACTAAAGCATCAAACCAGGTTAAAGAATTGCATGCATCAGACACACAAGCATACTCAGCTTCTGTAGAGGAACAAGAAACAAGATTCTGTTTACGCACATGCCAGTAAACAGGACATCCATTTAAAAACATCATGTAACCTGAAGTACTTTTCCGTGACTTCTTATCACTCGCCCAATCTGAATCTGCAAAACAACATAACTCTGCATAGTCAGTATGTGTGGGTTCCAACAACAACTTCATGTCTTTGGTGTGTTTTAGATACCTCAATAACCTTTTAACACATGTCCAATGAAACTGTTTTGCCTTGCCTACGTGTCGTGATAAAAGATTAACACTAAGTGCAATGTCGGGTCTAGTCCAACTACTAATATACAGCAGCGACCCAATGACTGAGCGATATAGTGTTTGATCTTCGAACTCAGGACTTGGTTCATGTGCCAAAATGTGAAAATCAGTTTGCATGGGTATACTCACAGGTTTAGCGTCCTCCATGTTACAGTGATGTAACAGTTGTTCAATCTTCTCTTCTTGTGTGAGACTAAACCCCTTCTGAGTTTTGGCAATTTGAACACCTAAATAAGTGTTAATACATCCTAAACACTTCAACGTGAAAAACTTTTGTAAAGCTTTAGCAAAAACCTCACTCATCTGCTTATTTGGACCAATATAAACAATGTCATCAACATAAACAAGAATTATCTCATACCTATTACCGGATCTTTTGGTAAACACGCATTCATCTGTTTCGGACTTAATAAAGCCCATTGAATTTAGTTTGTCAGAAAGACATAAGTACCACATTAAACCAGACTGTTTCAGACCATAAAGACTTTTGTGTAGAAACCAGGTATCCCCTTCTTGCTGTCTGAAACCTGGAGGACCTTTGACGTAGATGTCTTCATCAAGATCAGCGTGAAGATAAGCCGTTTCAACGTCGAACTGGAAAACTTCCAGGCCAAGGATAGTTGCAGTGGCTAAAGCAATTTTCACACTTTCAGTCCGCACTGTGGGTGAGTATGTATTTGTATAGTCCTCAGGATAACGTTGAGCAAAACCCTGGGCTACGAGTCTGGCCTTGTACAACGACTCACCATTCGGCTTCTTTTTGATCCTGTAGACCCATCGAGTACCAATAACTTTCTTGTTTGCTGGAGGGCTCGCAGGCGTAAACACTTGAAGTTTCTTTAGACTGTCCATTTCAGCCTGCATTGCCTCAAACCATTTATCCTGTTCTGATTCAGGAAGATGTTTGATCTGTGTGAACTTCTCAGGTGGAAGTGTTACATTACAAATCAAAGGTACAGGTGTTTTTGTTACTTGCCACGAATACCGTTTTGGAGGGATTCCCTTTGTGGACCTCTTGGAACGCCTCGGGCCCACCGTCCATTCTTCTTCCATGTCGTCCTCGTCTTCATCATCGTCGCCAGCAGCAACATCAGCGGCTTGCGAAGACGGAACAGTAGGTTGAGAAGAACTCGTGGAAGGAACATTCTCCTGTGATTCTTGATCAGGTTGCGTGGCATCAGCAACATCATCTCTAGGAAAATAAACTCCAGGATCGTTAGAATGAATCCTGGACCAGTCCGCATCTTCCTCAAAAGTAGCAGATTGTGAAACCACAATAACATGATGAGAGTCAATGTATTTGCTCCATTTTGAATTATCATCAATGCCCATAAATCTCATCCTTTTTGCTGCAGGACCCCCTTTCTTTCTTTGGGCTAAAGGAATATTCACCATAGCATAGGAACCAAAAATATGGAGATGTGAGAGATCAGGCTTGTGTCCATACAACATGAAATAAGGGGTCTGATTTATCACACTACTCCAAGTACGGTTGACGATATGGTTAGCATATTTGATAGCTTCACCCCAGTATGGAAGACTGAGGTTAGCATCTTCAAGGAGGCAACGCATCATGGTTTGCAAAACCCCATTTCTGCGTTCTGCCACCCCATTTTCAGCTGGAGTATAAGGAGCGGATGTCTGATGTACTATCCCATTCTCACGCATCCAGTCCTGGAAACGCTGAGACATGAATTCAGCACCGCGATCACTCTGGATTCTGGCAATGTTGACCTCGAATTGGGTATAGACAAGACTAGCAAAGTCTTTAAAGATCTGAAAGGTCTCAGATTTTTCTTTCATAGGATATACATATCCATATCTAGAATAATTGTCAACGATTGTCAAGAAATATCTTTTACCACCAAGTGTTGGTGCAAAAGGACCAACTATGTCAGTGTGTACCAAATCAAAAATGCGTGTTGACAGGCGTGTAGCGCGTTTTGGAATTGCTGCTGCCTTGGATTTGGCTTTCTTGCAGACAGCACAGTCCAAAAACACCTTACACCCCTTTAGATCCAAACCTCTTGCGAACTCTGGCATCTTCTTCAGGACACGGAAACTGGCATGACCCAATCTTCTGTGCCACCTATGGATACACCTGGAATGCAAAGGTTTACCTGTTAGTGCATTCTCAACTTTAGCATTTTTATTAGGAACCCCAGGCTTGCTGTGAGCAACCTGTGTCTTTTTTGTATTTTTATTATCTTTAGGAACCTTTGGAGTAGCAACAGGATCTCTCTCTGGGACGTCTCTCTCTGGGCCTGTGCTCTTTGGAACGTGTATACTTGCCTGCTCTTGCTGCTTAGGCTTTGGTTTTAAGTAATAAACACCACCAATCAACATGGTTTCAGCAACAATATCTCCATCTTTGACTATATAACTTGCTTTTTCAAGATGGTGGACCTGAAAATGAGAAAACCTAGACAAATGACTCTGACTAAGCAAATTACTACTGGCAGACGGAACATAGTAAACATTTGGAATGAGAGCATCAAGCTCTTCAATGTAGACAGTTCCTTTTCCCAAGACCTGAACAGGATGATTGGAAAAAGAGTAAAGTTCACGAAGTTCAGGTTCAGGCTCGTGCATCTCAGTGTAAAGCTCTTTTCTGTAGGTAACATGTAATGCTGCTCCACTGTCCAAAGTCCAAAGAAGTCGTCTGTCGTACTCTGGTTGAGGCTGTGGATCGTTGGTCACAACCAATGTGGCAAGTGGAGCTTGTGGATCACGCCTGGAACCACGACCACGACCTTGTCGTCCGCCTCTACCTCTGCCTCCTCTGGAATCTGTTCCTCTGGGCTGGTATGTGACGGGCGCTGGAACTCGTTGGGGACAATCCCGGGTGGCATGTCCCACACGATTGCAGATGTAGCATCTTGGCATCCTTGGAACGTAGGTCCTTCCACGGAAGGCACGCCTCGCTGAAGCTCTTGATGCAGGTGGTTCCCTTAAATGTGGCGCAGCTTGCATAACTGCCTCTTCTTCGGCTAAAATTCTGCATACATGATCCACTGTGCGTTGAGCAATAGGCACTTGATTAATCTTGGAAATAGCATCTTTCCACTCATGATTCAAAGAATTGATGATAATGCTGATCATTTGAAAATTATCAATAGGATAGCCTTTTTCACCCAGTTCTTTTCTAATACCTTTCATTTTAGTCAAATGTGCTCCAATATGTTCACCAGGTTTTAATCTGGAACCATGGAACTCAGACAAAAGTAAACATGTAGACTCAATTGATGTAGGCCGATAACATGCCTCTAACTGAGTCCAAATTTGTTGGGCAGTTGCATCTTGTGAAAACGTGAGCTGCAGTTCAATGTCCATTGACATCAATAATGTTGTGCATGCTCTATTATCCAAGTCCCATATGTCAGGAGTCCATGGCTGGGCAGGAGGATTAAACACCATCATGTGAGTACCTTCTCTGCGTAACAAAAGTCCAACCTCACTGACCCATGCCCTGTAATTCTGTCCTGACTTCTTTAATTTTGAGTCACCAGCCAGTGGTACAATGGAAGGTGTTTGACGAGGAAAATACAATTGAGGTACTGGCTGTGCAGGTTGTGCAATCCGACCATAACCTGCAGGGGGCACCAGTGGCGTCTGTGCCTGGACATGCGGCAGTTGCATTGAAGCTGCCGGTAGTCTTGGTGCTGGCTGTGACTGTCTTTGAGCTGCTATTCCACCCTGGCCAGCAGGAGGCGCTGGCGCTGGGGCTGGTGCAGTAGCATAACTTGCAGATGACACTGGCCTTCGCATATAAGAACCCGGTGGCAATTGCATGTGGGTTAAATATGGCTGTGTTCTGCCAGGTAGAGGGGCTTGCATAGAAGCAATATTAACAGGAGAAGCAATAGTAACAGGAATCCTAGCACCATCAGGGACTGGAGCCTCAGATGATGGCAGAAATCTTGTATCTCTGAGCAAAGACTCCTCCATAGACAATTGCGAGAGTGAGAGCTCCGATTCATGTCTTAATGCAGCTTCACCAGTAGATGGTGCTATAACATTTGCTTCAGGCATCACTGTGGCTCTGTATGTCCTTTGGGACAGCCCATAATCATGTGACATAGGAGCCTCCGGTTCCCATTCGTCTTGCATGACACTCAATGATGGGCGTGACTTTAGCTTTGGGGAAGAAGGAGGCAATATGGCTTCTCCTTGTGGGTGTGGCAATATGGCCGGTTCATGCTCATAATTCCTTTCATATTGCTGAACCATTGACACATATTTCTTTGCCTGCTGCAAACGCCTTTCAAAAACCCCAATTTGTTCACAGTAGCCTTGCATAGCCCTATCTCGCATAGTTTGCTTGGGGCTTGAAGGAGCAGAAGGAATTTTCTTCGGCTGGACTTTAAGTTTCACTCCAAGCCTTTGAAATTCATCGTGAGCCCCTGGAGTGTGAACATTTTCAAAAGCAGCTGCCAGGGAGCTTGGAAAAGTAGAAAAAGGAGTGACTGACCTTGCATCGTGGACAGGAGCAGGCGCGTCTTCTCCAAGGCTGTGGCCGAAGCTATCGGAGTCCTTAAAGGTGAAGGGAGCTGGCCCACAGAAAAACTCCTTTCCAGCCGTGGCTTCCTTCCTGACATGTTTCAGCAGTTAATCACCGCTGCCTCACTAGCACTAACTAACTGATAACAGCCGCAGAAACATGCTTCTCCAAAAACATAAATCAAACCATCCTCGATACCAAAATGTCAAGGTAAAAATCACCTTTGTAGAGGGCGACGGACCGTGCTTCGGAGAATGCATGATACACTTGCAGGAAGGCAAGAAAAACACGACGCATAATCTTACTAAATACCTTTTACTTACAAAATATAAAAACTAAATATATATTATACAGAGCTAGCTAGCTTCATCCTAACGTAACAGACAGTAACAGCAAAGAGAAAAAAACAATACAGATAATAACTCTGGGAACTTCTTCTAGACATGCGCACTAAACAGACTGAAACCATAACATAGCTAGTCATATGGGATTCACTATGGTTACCAGATAAGTTATCACAACAGGTGCAGAGAACAGGGGAAAATGTACAGTTAGAAATGAACTTTTCTGACGAACAAAAAAAACGTGCAGTGACACTCTTCTGGGATGTTGGCTATTTCTGCCAGTTTAGTGTCATCTGCAAATTTGATGAGTTCCCCTTCTATTCCCTCATCTAAGTCATTAATGAAGATATTGAAGAGTACTGGGCCTAAGGCGGACCCTTGTGGTACTCCACTGCTTACTTCTCTCCATGTGGATGTAGTACCATTAAGGACTGCTCATTGAGTACAGCTACAAGTACTTTGAAGCCTTGTTAATTACATTATGAGAAGTAATTATACATTTCATCCTAACCCCCAAATTAGCAGGATTTATCTGCTGTTAAACTAAGGATCTATCATATTAAATACATCCTACATGAAGTTGGCAGTAATATGGACCTCTCTCAAATCTGCATACAGCCATTTTGAAATATTTAATTCTTGCTTGTTTAACAATATTGAAGCTTGTGACTTCGGTGGATTCATTATCAACTGCTTTAAAATACACAGTCAGCAGTACTGGCCTACTTCTAAGAGTCCTGCCAATCTCAATTTTTTTCCCTCTTGAATAAAATTCATACAGGCCAATGGACGCCTTTTTTCTTGGCACAGAATTTTAAGTAATTTTTATTGAAGCTTTTTAGTCAATTTCCAACTCATGCAATTTCTTCTTTATATTTCCTTTCTGTCTACTCTGTGTCAATTTCTTCATTGATACAAACATGATCACTAGTAAAATATTTCAAAACAGGATGGACTGAACAGGAAAATCAATATTATGATACTTCTGTCATTAAAAGCAAAGTCTAATAAATTTCAACCCATCAGTATTAAAAACGGCTAGCAAAACCACAACCACTTTGTATCAACTTTGCTTAAGAGAAGGATGGCAATCCTAACGATATGTTATCATTATTATGTATATTAACATTTTCTGCCAGAAAAAAACAACTTACCATTCAGTAAAAACTAATCAGTTTTATCTCCTACAAATGCAACACAAAAGAGATACAGGAACAAGAAAAGGGAAACAAGACTACTCTAACATCACTTATATACATTGGCATATACTTTACATACATTATGCATACAGAGAAGAGAAGGAGTAAAAATGGAGAGCTTCCTTGCTAAACTGAGTTAGTGGCTCTTTTTCTGTCGTAAACTGATGGAATGGATGCTGATAGACAATTCCAGAAGAGGCAAAGTCTAACAAAGCTTGCTTTTCTAAAGAGTTGATATTTTCTCATTTTTGTTCTCCTGTTCTAGCATTTTCCGTAAAGATTCTGAAGGCATTCATTCCCCCCCACTTATATCCATTGGTACAAGAAACTAACAATATCCAAAGCCAGACATTGTCTTCTCTTCTCAGCAGTTTCTACCATTTGTCCTTTTTTGTTTTGTTTTGTTCTGAAATTTGCTTCCTTATTTCTTGGTTTTTGACAGCCTTTTTTCACATTTGTTCTTAACAACTCATGTAAATTCCTTCCACAGTTTCTCTAATTCCTTAAGGCAGGGGTGTCAAACTGCGGGCCGGACGGGTCATCCAGAAGCTGCGCCCGCCCCATTGCTGGCAATGGCAAAACTGTCCCGATACATTGCGTAATATCACATGACGTCGCGAGTTTCATATGTCTGCCTTAAGGAGATGGTTCAATTTCAAAGAATGGTTTGAATTCATATTGTGAAAAGTAGTTGGCTTTTTTCTATTGATGATTAAATTCTATTAAAATTATATCTAATTTTGATATTCCAATCTCCCACCACAAACAACAAATGTTGTTTATATGATTGGTCAATTTTGGGATTGAATGTGACCATAAAGTCTGTTAACTTCTTTTAAATTTGGATAACGGCATATGAAAGATTGTCCATAAAGTCTATTTGATATTATGAAATCACATGAAACATTCTCCTTTGGACCAAGACTATTCACACATCGTTCAGGACCATGGCGATTGGAAATAAAATGGTAACTAGCTATAGGTTGCAGATCTTCATACTTTTGTAATTTTAAACTGGTAAGAACAGAAGCTACACTTGATCTTAGCCAAAAGGCTGAAAAGTGTTTTATGGTAAAGTAAAATGTTGAGGCTGTCATTCCATTGTATGCTGAAAAAAGTTAGAACCCAATGCTTTTTTTTTCTTTCCCACTTTACCCTACATTTCTCTTTCGCCTTTCTTTCTCTTCTCCACTTTCCTATTATCTTCATTTTCATTTGTATTTTATGTCATGATACCCTAAATAAAATTCTTGGAAAAAAATATTTGATGAATATTATTTGATGAAATGTTTTAATATTTCTCTGTTTACATTTAGCCTGTCCTTAACACACACATGTACACCCACCCACATAGGTGCGCGCGCACACACAAACACACACAGAGACTCATAACTATATTTTTTATTATTTGCTCTTTGGCATCTTTCCTTTTTCTTTAGCGTGAAGCTGAGAGCACAAAGGGCACTTAAGCACTTGCTATTACTCTACTATTAATAAGAAATGTCAGAGCAGAAGCATTTTCCACAAACATGCTGAATTACAGAGCACAGATGTGAAAGAAAGTTGATTAAACTTGCACAATTCCAGCCTTTGAGGTAAAATATGGTTCAGTGTTTTGTTTTGTGTTTTTTTGAAAAAGAGACAAAGTGCATTTTTTTTCACCTGCAATGTTCCAGCTGCTAGATGACAAAATTAACGACAGACAAAAAAGTCAAAGATAAACAAGCAAAACTGGACAGCAGATAAATTATCTATGTGTGTATATTCTGTATCATACTTGGAGATTTAGAGGTGCCATCCGATTGAACATAATTTCAATTAATGACCTTAAGAGGCTTTTAAAAAACTGCTGATATTGTTGAGTGCTAAGGAATGCTAAGGGAGGTGTAGAAGTCTGTTCACATCACTTTACAACAAATTCTTCAGCAAACTATTACCTCTATTTTTTTCTGTTGGAATCTACAAAATGGATATAAAACTGTACACAGGTATTGTAAAGATTATCAGGACAAGGCATGAGAAACATTCTGAGAAGAAAATAGCAACAAATAAAGATCACAAGGATAAATTATGTATTTTTATCCAGAGGTATATTAGTTGTAATAGGATTTACCTCTAGAAGTGGGTCCCTAAGCTAAGGGAATCCCTGTTGAATCAGAGGAAACCTTAGTCTACCTTAGCATTTTATTAGCCTCACTGAGAATAAGATCCAACCTGGGAGCAAACCAACAAAACATCACAATCCCCAGGTAGCCCCTACAGTCCAATATAACATGTAGCATTCTCACCCCATCACCACAGGAGAAGGGCTTATGGTCACACATAAGTCTAATGTCACAACTCCTCCTCTAAACTTGGGCTCAAGACAGTTGTAGACTCAAAACCCTGAAAAGGTAGATTTCTGAAAGAGTGATGTCACCCAGATTTTGGTAGTATAGCAGGTTACCCACTCATTCACAAATATGAGCATGAACATGGCTATATTACAGAAGATCTAGCATTTTCCAGCAGGAGTCTCATCCAAAGATTACCAGCAATCCAAGGCTATCCAGGAAGGAGCAGGTGAATCAGAAGTCAAGATTTGTAACAGACTGTCAATCACCCTTCCCCTGGAACAGCAACCATGGTGCTGCATATCATATCTCCCTTGTCATAACAGAACTGGGACCCTCCTATCTTTTCCTCCAATTTCATGGTTATGTTTCACATACAACCTTAATGAATCTGATCTTCCAGCACACAAACACCTATCAGCCACATTCTACCCATATATTTAAACAAACCTAGTCTGCCCAATGACACTAATTAACCATGCTACTGAAGATAGGATAACAGACCCCATAATCACAATCCACAGCATCAAAACTCTTCAATCTCATGTTCTGTCAACTCCCACCCACTGAGAAAATATAAAATAAAACTGATTCCTTCCACACTCCAAGATATCCTCCCATTCTTGGCTCTAGGCTGAAGTCTCCTACCTATGTTCTCACCCCAGGAGAAGAAAGCCTTCAGATTTTCCCTTCTCAGCCTTCCATCTCTCACATATTCTTTTTTTTTTAAAAAAAAACTCTGACTGTAAATCAATCGAGTAAAGTAAGTAGGCCTTTCCTTGCTAAAGTCAAAATTGAAAAATCTGCTTATATCATTACATATTATTTCCTACTTTCATTTTTGCCTTTAAATGACAGCTTACACGGGTCACTTTATGCCACTGCACTGCAAGGTTTGGCCCAATTTCCGACTCAGTGCTGTAGGGTAGGCAGTGTCTCTTGGAAACACACAGGTTGACTGTTCTCAAATAAAAATCACAGGCACGGTTTGCTACTAAGAGGAAATACATCCCACCAAGGTCCTGATTCAGCAAAGGCCCTAAGCATTTGCTCAAAACCAACAAATGGAAATCAATATATGCAAGCCATGGAACTTATTGAACGCAGTCATGCATTCATCAAAAGAAAATGTCAGCATGGTAAAGGAAAATACCCTGACATAGCATCGGCTTTAATGAGGTGCATTGCAGAATTCAGGGGCTGAAAGCAAGAGGTGGAGCTGGTGTGTGTGTGTTACAGTATGGATAACATTTATTCGAATAGGTGGTAGCTGTATCTGTCTAGACACAAGTGTACTAGTGGGCTTCTTGTAAAAAATGTGAAAAGCTCCACTACCACCACAAACTGGGTAAAAAAAAAGAAATAATTTGATCTTAGTGCAAAATGTTACAAGCTGGATCCTTGCTGATTTCACATGGTTGGAAAGAATGGTTTCATCTGTAGAAAGTTGTGATGCAATAAATAACTTTCAGGAATGGAGAGGACAACTTCGATTAATTTCTCCTTGGGCTGCAGTCTTGATGGACCCTCCCAATCGGTAAGGGGATTCTCTGGCTATGAGGGAGAGCTGCTGCTGGAAGCTGAATTAAACATCACCTTCCTTCCACTATTGGGAGTGTTTTGTAGGGCTCTCCCATTCTGGGATAGCCCCTGCAAAGTATCTGTACCGAATTCCAAATATTAATTTTCAGTGACTTTAAAGAAGAGGTTTAAAAACAAGGTTATTGAAGTATATAAATTAATTCAATGTAATTTTGCACGTCTCCCTGGGTGGTAATTTATTCTAATGGGAATTTAATAATTCATATTAAACACATTACTAATCTTATGTTTTGCTTACAGTAAATTACAACCACTGAGATTATAAATCACTTATATAAGAAGGGGGGAAGTATCTGACTTATATTTACTGACTGAGCACATACCGAGGAATCTTCCTGTTTCTAAATGACCTTCAATCAATTATTTTTTTATATGTGCTTGGTATAAGTAACTAATTCAGAGTTTTCATCTTACAAATTCTCATTGAAGTGGCCCAGCTACAGACTATGCATTATATTATTCAGTCACAAATGCCGGCTTTCGGTTACAAGCTTAAACTATTAAATAGATTTCAGTCTGCAAACTTGGAGTAGCATTTCCAAATTTTGATCTTGGAAGAACAAATTCCCAGTACGAGATCATAATTACAAAGGCTTTGAACTTAATAGAAACAAATGTTCCTGTCAGGTCCCCAAATCCTTATTGTTTTTCCTGCATATATATTCTTGTTTTGGGGCCTGCCATTCTGCTGGGGGGGGGGAGGGAGGAATTTGCTTTCTCTTGGGATAACTTTCGCTTTCTACTTTTTCTCTCCCACCTCTCTCCACTTGAGGAAGGAATGCAGAGAAACGAAACTAGAGAAGTCCTTGAGTTGCGCGTCAACTGTGCCAGTTACCCACATATCATGCCACCTGTGGATTGGCTGGATTTCAAATGGACACCATGACTCTGGTGGGAGGAGAAATATTGCTAGTTTAACTATACCGTTTTAGCAGGACTTTCCCCAGATCTCGTCTTGATTTACCTACTGTCCCTATCCACTAATAAAAGCTTCCTTTTGGGACAATGCCTGTATCAAGAGTTTTACTTTCATGGGTGGTTAGCTGAGGTGGGTCCTTACAGTTCCTAAGTACAATGAGTGGAAGGAAGCTGAAGAAAGGAAGTTCTCCTTCTCCATTTTTTGGGGGGAAGGATAAGTTAGGCTCATAGTGATTCCCTTGGGATTCCAATCAAAGTGATTTGAATCTTAAATATCAATTTAGAATTAGATTACCGATAATAATAAAAAGAAAATTTTAGTGGGGCGAAGAGAATACCACACATTGGGGCATTGTTTCACACGCATGTGATAATGCAGTGCCACTCAGCAACATGGAGATATGTTTCCATTCATTAATCCCTTCAACAGTCAAACAATGTTTTTTGTATCCCCTATGTTGCAAGTGGGATTATTCATTCAGTCCAAAAAAGCCCCATCCAATCTGAACTAGAGCAAGTTACTTTATTGCATTAACTAATTTACCTTCTACATAACCAACTTCTACATAACCTCCCAACCTGCCTCTACTATCAGTTTTGCTTGTCTCCACAAAAAAACTGACAAGCTTTTTTTCATTCTGCATATCTCTGCATGTTTCTAAGTCTTCCCCTAAACTGCTCTATCTGCACTGTTTGGTTCCAGCTACTGTATATTAATTCACATTAAACTATTTATAGAGAATACCTGCCTTCTTGCAAGATGAATTTTTTAGAAGAACAATACCCTTATCTGCCATGGTGATGACCTATAAAGCCCTAAATGGCATGGGTCCGGATTATCTTAGGGAGAACCTGCTGCAAGCGTCAACTTCCCATCGTCCTGTGCGCTCCCACAGGGAAGGCCTCCTCAGGGTCCCGCCGGTTAAGGAGTGCCGGCGGATGATTCCCAGGGGGAGAGCATTCTCAGTGGGCGCGCCTGCCCTATGGAATCAGCTGCCGGTGGAACTCCGGATCGCCCCCAACCTTCGTTCGTTTCGCCGGGACCTAAAAAACTGGCTATTTGAGTTGGCCGGCCTAGACTGAGGGGTTTTTAAGGTTTTAAATTCAATTTTAAAGTGTTGGGGCTATTAATTTAATTGTATTTTAATCTGTATATTGTATTTTTTTTAATTTGCCCTGTAAACCGCCCTGAGTCCTTCAGGAAAAGGGCAGTATATAAATCGAATAAAATAAAATAAAATAAAATAAAATAATAAAATAAAATAATAAAATAAAATAAAATAAAATAAAATAAATGTTCATGCAAGGAATGAAAGCCAAATTGGCTTTGGGCAGGATGATGGTTGATCTTCTATTGGAAATTTTGTCATTATTTTTGTCCTTGGGCTACTCTGCATTATTCTACAAGTTTTCTTGAATTACACAAAACTCCTTCCTGGAATTAATTGATAGCCAATAACTAATACAATGTTTTTGGGTTTCCTTTCAGTTTACTTCTGCTGGTATGCTCTGATTTCTTGTATAAATCTTTCAGTTTATTTTTGCTGGTTAAATGACATGACTTGTAAGAAATTTTCAAAATTATAAATGCAAAGACCATCTCTAGCAAAAACAATAATTTGGAATTTGTAGTCATTAATGTTTTCTACCGACTACCTACTAGGTTTTCTAGAGCTCCCTGCTAAGGATAACTGTTCTAACTGTTCCCAGCATACATTGATGGACAACATGTCTCCTTCAGCTTTCAAAGACACAGCTGTTCTGTTTCCTTCCGAGTGATCTGCATAGCTGATGCCCTCCAGCTAGTGTGTTCTTTGATAAGGTCCAGTGGAGAGCTGCAAAAAGCTGAATGCTTCAATCCAAATAGCAAATGAAAAACCAAATATCACAACAAATTGTGTTTTCAGTGTCACCTGATTAAATTGGCTGAATTTGTTCCAGTACACTGGCTGGAAGAACTCACATCAAGCATCCGTTTACAAAGATTGGGGGTGGGTGGGTTTTTGAACATAGTTTACTGTTTGTTATCCACAACGACTGTTTGCCTGGCACTTATTATTTCATGGGCATTTATCTCTGCTGCCAAAATTGAGAGAAAAAGCATTTAGGAGACATATTTAAAATCTACATAATGGAGCTTCTATTTTGAAAGGCATATGGTCTTGATATGACTACACCATTGGATGATGGAATCATCCTTAGAAAATTACCATAAATATTTTTTTTCAGTCAGATGTCATATTTTGTTTATAAACTATGCACATGAATACCCAAGCGTAGAGATTTTCATATGGTGAATTGTAGTTGATATCAACTCTGGATAGCAAACTAAAGTAATTTGTCAAATGTTTGAAAAAAGAGGGGCAATGGTGAACAGGAAATCTGCTATTTATAAGAAATATGTGGCTGGATTATCTACTTTGGCATGTTTAGTACCATAGACATATATAATATACAGATATAATTTACAATATTTAAACAACATATAGATGTTGCTGGGCATTTAAAGCTAATTTGAAAATGAAAATACTTAAAAATAATTTAGAAAGTGTATGCATTTAAGTTATAATAAAAATCAAGTTGACAACTAAAATGCTGTTGTTTTAACATAACTCCATGATCTGTGTTAAAAATTTGGGTTGGTAACGTGTTTTATATACACATATATACCTCTTTTTAACAGCTTGCACAATTACTTGTCTGTTTTAATGCACAGACGTTCAGTTCTGACTTCAGACTATTGAGAGCAGATTGGATAAAATCTGATTGGAATTGTAATCTGACGATGTACTTACTAGGGCTCTGTAGATTTCTAAGCCTCATGAAAGTATTATATTCATTCATCCATCCATCCATCCATCCATCCATCCATCCATCCATCCACCCATCCAATCAATCAATCAATTTATATGCTGCCCATATAATCTACAAAGCAAATCTTTGTGGTAAACAGCCTTGAATCAAAATGACATAAAATAGAAGATGAGCATGTTGTATGAAAAAAAATATTCTCACAAGACATCATACACACTGGTTCAGACATTGCTCCAAAGCAAGGCAAGGTATTCATTTTTTTAAAGTAAAGAATATCCTCATGTTAATTTGGCTTTCTAAATAATACACATGTAGCTGAATCAGGCCTTTTAATTTTACTCTCTCTTGGCTTTATGTTGTACCTCCAAATCAAAATGCCCGCGAGAAATGCAGCATCACATTTTCCCCAATGTAATCCCTGATTAGTTAAGATACAGATGAAGTCCTTATTTTAAAAAAAAATGACAAAAAAGTGAAAATGTGTAAACAAAAAAAGGATCCTATCGATATTTGATACTGTCTTGTCAAGGATTTTTGAGGGAAAAGTGATATGAAAATTCTAATGATGCTTCATATTTTGCCTTTCAAGTTTGTACATACTTTAATACTCATAATGTTCTCTCTGGGGATAAGCAGTATTATACTTAGTGTGAAAATAAGACCAAGAATGGTAAGCTAAACAAATTAAATGCACAAAGTAAGAAAGCTGAAAAGGAGATACAGATAAAACTACCGTAGTTTCCATATCCCCATTCATTATATCTGTCTATATCTGTCATCCATGCAAACTTTCTTTGAGGACCTTCCTTATTTCCATGCCTGTAGACTGTTTCAAAATACTGCTTTTTTGCTTTCTATTTTTGTCGGTGCTCCTTTTAAGGATCTCATCAACTTCATCCAACCATGATTTTCTTGATCTTCCCCATCCTATAATCCAGTCACTCTTTCTTTACACATTTATTTTGTTATGCATTCCTTGTTTATTCCACTTCAATGTTTTTCTTTCACATTAATTAATCATTTTTAATTCAGCCTACACAAATTCAGCACCTATTCAGTCTTGTCCCTATCTCTTCTTGTATTATTCCACATACTTTTCTTAAGCAGTTATTCCCAATTTTACATTTCTCCTGATATACCCAATTTTCATTTCCATACTACAAAGTGTGTATTTATACTTTGCTTTTTCTAACTACTATTCATTATTTGCAGCAGATCATATCTCAGCAATTACCTTTCTATCAACGTTCACAAGGCTTAAAAATTCTCCATCCAGTTTTCCATCTTTAGTAAGCATTCAAGCAAGGTACACAAATATATCTACTTGCAGAGCAATCACATTACCCAATTTTCCTTGTCAAGAACAACAGCCATGATTTTGGAACATTAAATTTCAAATCCATGCTCCTTCTTCCGACATACAATCTATCTAACATTTGCTGTAAACCGTTCAGCCAACAACCAAGCATCATTTGCATGCAAAATGGGAATATTCACATCTTGCATGTAAAATGGTGGCATTTGTTCATATCCTCAACCAATAAGACTCTGCCATTACCGCTAGCATTCATTACCCATTTATCAAGAGAGATACACAGAAATATATACAAAATAAAGTTGTGAAAAAGGTACAGTACTTGGCATGACTCTGACTGAGGAAAATTCTAAGCTTTACAAAAATAATTATGGTAAAATATGGAAGGAGATAAAATTGGACAAATAGATGGCAAAAATTAGATTTGTCATTAATAGCAAGAATTTCAGTAATTAAAATGAATGTACTACCTAGAATGTTATTTTTAATTCAGAGTATACTGATAATGATTAGAGATCCCACTTTCAAACAGTGGCAGGAAGATATATCTACATTTATTTGGCAAAATTAAAAAAAAAACAAGAAATAAATGTAAGCTGCGACCAGAATTTAAAGATAGAGGAGGTCTGGGTTTGCTAGATCTTAGATTATATTATGATGCTTGTTGTCTGGTATGGTTAAAAGATTGGATAACTTTAAAAAAAATTAAGGCTGTTAAACCTTGAAGGTTTTAATTTGAGATTTGGGTGGCGTGCCTATTTGTGGTATAACAAAGGAATATAACAAACTGTGGTTTTAAGATTCGTGCTATTAGTCAATTGATTACACGTGTATGGTGGAATTATAAAAGATTAGCTGATAAAGTGCCACTTTGGCTATCACCTCATAAATACTACCTAGAATAGAGATGATTTTGGAATGTAAATGGATAACATTTCAAAACACTGATATTTGAAAAAGAGCGAGTTAAGATAAAGACAAGAGAACAACTAGTAAGTGAAGGATTTGGTAAATTTGATTTAAAAAAAGTTTTGTTTTCACAGGAACTAAATCTGAATTGGATGTTAATTTATGTTCTGGAGATGACCACTTGATTTCTAAAGTATATAAAATGTTACTTAAGATGAACCCAGAAGATGAATACTTTAAAGGGTGTATGATATAATGGGCAAAAAAATGGGTATAATATAATGCTAGATAAATGGGCAAATGTATGGACAAAGTGGACTAAAATTCACATTAAATTATAGTTTGAAAGAAAAGTTTTACAAAATGGTGTATCGTTGGTACTTGACCCCACATAGACTAGCGAGAACGTATAAAAGGATTTCTAATAAATGCTGGAAATGTAGTCAGAATCCAGGTTCATTTTATCATATGTGGTGACTTGCAAATATGTGAAGACATACTGGATAAACATAACAACGACAATGCAAAAAAATATTTAAGATATAAATATTAATGAAACCTGAAGCTTTTCTTTTAGGTACAATGGATAAGCCAATTGAAAAGCAATTTGGGGTGTTTTACTTTCACATGGTGATGAGGATTGCGAAGATTGTACTTGCCAAACATTGGAAAAATAAAGAGATGCCAACTGTTGAAGAATGGATTTTGACTGAACTAGCAGAAATGGCGAAATTAAGTGCTTTGATTAGAGATAATGAACTAGACAGCTTTAGAAGCGACTGGAAACCATTTGTAAACTTTCAACAGATGGTTAACAGAAGGATTTGAAGATCAGTGTAATGTTTAGTTCAACCTGCTGACTGATTCTTTCTTTCTTTCTTTCTTTCTTTCTTTCTTTCTTTCTTTCTTTCTTTCTTTCTTTCTTTCTTTCTTTCTTTCTTTCTCTTTATGTATGTATGTATGTATGTATGTAAAAGTGGAGGAGAATTTACTGCTTTTTTTTTCCAGCCAGGGTGGATACTACATGTTGGATGTTAAATTTAATTGACCACTTTCTCCTCTTTTTTTGTACACTATTTTTTTTCTTTTTTATTGTTGTTAGAGTTGAACGTATGCTTTTGTTTCATTTCATTTTATTTATTTTTCCCTTTTATTCTCTATGATAAAACAATTAATAGTAGTAGTAATAATGATGATGATAATGATGATAATGAAATATATACCAAAGTAACACCATACATCCTTATCTTAGACTCCATTTATTCTCACACATCATTTACTTCCACTATATAATGTTCTTGTCACATCTAGATCCATCTAAATCCATATCTGTAAAACATTCCATAATTCAAGCTTATTTAGTTTGTTATAGTCATTCTATCAATAAATATACAGCAAACTTTATCTCTCAAATTCAAATTCCGGGCTGCATATCCCCTACCTGGCATCAAGCTACATTATACTTTCCACATTTGGGTCACCATCCTCTCTTATACTCATTCAACCAGAACTCTATGAAATCCTTTTTTCAGACACCTTTTATATTTCAGGTCCCTGCAGTTTTTATATTAATTCTTGCTACATTTCCTTTGCATAAGAGAATAATAACCACATTCTTCCCATCATAAAAAATGCAATCTTCACACATATTCATTAAACAGGTTTTACAGATATTCAATTGACATATTCACATTTGAATAATTTTCCACTTAAACGTTACTATTTTTCAACACTCTCACAGTATTTATGACTTCTGTTTCATTTTTTTAACCTTTAGGCATTTCATCCTCAGCAGTGGAATTTTATTGAGGAACATTGGATTGATCTCTTTTTTGCAGTCCAATCTAACTCAAATAATTTGTTGTTTTAATGGGGAAAATGGAGGAAGTGGTAATAAGTATGCCATCTTGAACTCCTGGAAGAGATATATGCAATTTAATACAGAAATAAATGAAGGAGGGAGGGAGGGAGGCAATAAGAGAGAGAGAGAGGGATGAAGAGATGGATAGAGGGAGGAGCAGTGAAGAGACAAGCACAAAGCAAAAACTTTACTGACCAACAGAAATTAAGGAAGTTGTATAAAAAAAATCATACAGAAAAATACAGCAGAAAATACATATGAATTCTGCATTAAATTCTCAATTAGAATATTTGCACTACTCACTGAAATAGTCACGCACAGAGATAAAGACAACAGCCTTCTATGCATTAATGTTTGCATTTTCATTTCAAATATTTTGATGATTTAATGACTATTTGAAATATGAAATTAATTTTACTTTCTAAAAATGTTATTAATATTTAAAATATTTTCCAAAAAAGAGGAAAATAAGTTCATGCTTTGATAAACAAAATATATTATAATTCTTTGATTTAGGGTTTGTCCCCTAAAATCAATAAGTCTTGTCTTATTCCCTTTACCAAAATAATTATTGCTATCTTCAAAAAGAATTATTGCTCCAAATCCAACTACATCTGAAATGATAGGATATCAATGCCGCTTCGGGTGTGTGTGAAAGCCCTAATAAGCAGGCATATACATAGAATGAAGGCTACTGCTAAGCTTGTAAGCCGCCCTGAGTCTTCGGAGAAGGGCGGGATATAAATGGAATTAAAATTAAAATAAAGAAATAAATAAATATAATAATTTCCCTGTAGCATGCAGAGTCCTATTATAAATAGAGTAAAAGAAAAATACAGTCTAAAAGGTTCCTATAAATACGACATCTTATGGACTTCAATAGTGAAAAAAAAATATTTCAAAGTTCAAAAGCTTTTAGATAAAGGATAACACCCATCAGATACTAGGAACGTTGAGATTTTCAGAAGACTTTTTAAAATGCTATTTCTGTTTCTGGAATATCATTATGAAATTGAAGTTCATTCTTGTACTTCCCATAAAAAATATGGTTTCTGGCTTTGATAGCAAAAGCTTTTGCTTTTGCTTTGGAAATTGCTGGTTGTAGACAACTGCTATCCAAAAGAACTGAAAGGTCAATTTGTAAAAAGGCAAAAATGGATATCTTCCTTAGGGCTGTGCAATATTTTTAATTAGCTGTATGGCATTCATATTTAGAAATATCCACTCCAATGGAGCCAAAAGGTAGTCTTCCTATTTTTAATGCATTTTTTAAAAAGAATTGTTTGTATAATGACATAATAAAAAACAATGTTTGTGAATGTTAGTCAATGACAGAAAAATGACAAAAAGGGGGATAAAAAGAACAGGAGATTTATGTTATCTAACAGGCACAAAAGATCAAGTTCACACACAAAGGTACAATTAAACCAATTTATTGCTACAAAGACTATGCATAGGAATCTTCTCAACTAACAGCATCTGCTTGGAGTTAGATTCAATAAAATTCAAAGCAGGTTGGACTTCATTTGTTTGTGGCTATGTAGGGATTCTAGGCTGATCCCTCTTTTAATTCTGCCCTCTGGTTCTGCCACTCTTTCTCTTTCAGGTATGTACTTTCAACCTGCATGGGGTTATAGGATTGTTTATGTTCAAAAAATATTATGCAAAAAACAGGTTTCAAGTACTTCAATAACAGACAGCTTTTTTTTCTGAAATAGGCCTATGTAACTTGAGCTAGCTGGTGCAATGCCTCCCCTCCACATACATTTATTGTGAATCTGATTAGAACTCTAGGATGATTTTTTTTACATTAATACTTTGAGGCATAAACATAACATTGCATTAGTGTTTTTACTTCTCTTCCCTCCCTCCCCCATGCTTTGATTTATATTCCCAGGGGACTTTCAAGGTCATACTTGCAATGAAAAAAAGAGAAATCAGGCCATCCAAATAAAAACAAAGTTGTTCTAGCTGGTCATAGAACAATTAATCATTTGATTAATAGCTGTAGAGACTTCTACTTGAAAATTGTGAATCAAAAATACACACCAAATACAAAGATGAGATAGAGAGCTGTAGCCAAAGCCATGAATTCTAAATCGCCGCACTCATCAAATTAAAATGAGAAACAGATGATGGATAGATAATGTGCGCAAAAAAAGCTAGATAGTCTGAATGGCATAAGAGGTGCAGAATTAACTATGTCGATAGAAGAGTTCAAAAACAATTAACAAAACTGTCTCTGCTGCCTCTTAGCTCATAAATGGTATTTAATAAGATAATCTGACTTCAATAAATGCATTAGGATTCAAAAGATCACAAAATTAAAATTTTGATCACTCCTAAATTATAGGCCTCCCATTTTTAACATATTCTGATGTCACAGGTTATTTCTGCAGCATTTCAAAATGTATTATCTTCAAGAAGACTGTTAGAAATGCAATATTTCTATTACTCCAGAAATCAGAGATAATAAAAACTTGATTTTTTTATATTATATTTTTATACTCCAACCTATAGTAATGTATTTTGAAGCAATTGGAAACTGAAGTGCAGACAGTGAAAACAAATTAACACTAAATAGCAGAGTCAGAATCAAATAGCCAGGATCTATCTTATCTATCCAAAAATGTGTGAAATTCGCCAAGTATATACTGAAGTTGGATAGTGGATACAGAGAAGTGGTGGCACAGTGTCTTAATGATGCTGGAGATGCTCCAGAGGTTTGAGTCCTAGCACTGCATGGTGGGGTGAGTTTCTGTCCTTCGTCTCAGCTTCTGCCCAACTAGCAGTTCGAAAGCATGTTCCATGCAGGTAGATTAAATACGTACCACTTCAGTGGGGAGATGGGCCTGCGCTTTGTGGGGTGATTATAATCCTACTGGCGCTGAACCTTCCCGACTGTGATACCCATTTACGAGGTGGCTTTGGTGGATGGAGAGGGCCTTGGCTGACTACAAGAAATGCCGCTTGTCTTCCTTTCTTGTGCGAAGCTAGCTTGCCCTCATGTGGCGGACTATGAGAAACACACAAGTGGGTACCTTACAGAGCTGATAAACAGGCAGTCAAACTACTACTCTACATAAGCATTGTAGTCTCCTGACTAATGTAACAATGCCAATAAACACACACACACACACACACACACAAACACACACAAAGACATTCTGGATGCAAAAATGGAATTGTATGTCAATCTAATCCTGGGATTGGAATAGTAAAATTCGTCAAAGTCAGAAGATCATTATGAGTAGCTTTCCTAAAGGCAAAAAACAAACAAACCCTAATCATTTGCATTTGATTATTTTAAAATTAATTACTGAATAACTGGATCTCTTAATCACATCATACTGATATTTTATGCTGCCTAACTAGTATACTTTTAAAAAAATTTCTTACAGAACCAAAGAAGTGTGTATTAATGTATAAAATAGAAATATCAGACCTTGTGATTTCCTGAAGAAAAAAGACTCTTAAATGGCTATATAGTTATGGGCCTCCTGGAGCCTTCATCCATTTTGGTAATTCTTAATATTTTCATGTATGTCTGTGTCTATAGGTGTGTGTTTGTGTGTATGTCCCTGTTCCTGTCTCTGTCTCTGTCTCTGTCTGTCTCTCTCTCTCTGTGTGTGTGTGTGTGTGTGTTTGTGTGTGTGTGTGTGTGTGTGTGTGACTAATAGATTTCTAGTCAGCATTTCATTCAAGAGTTCAAGGCAGCATGTACAGCTGCTACTCCTATTTTTCCCCAAATCTACTCTATGAAGGTAGATTTGGTTAAGTGAAAATGTCCCAAAGCTTCCCAGTGAGTTTCAATGACTAACAGTAGTCTAAAACACGGATCTTCCTAGTGCTAGTCCAACATCTTAACCACCATTGTACACTGGCTCTGAGTGTAAAAGATTGAATGAAAATAATATTATTTCATAATAACAAATGTATGATAAATTATATTATAGAAACAAAATATGAAGGCTACTTCATACAAATAGGAAGGAGATGTATATACATACATACATACATACATACATACATACATACATATATGTTAAATGCTTGTTAACTATTTAGATTACCTTGCTAGGCCCCAAACATGGGACAAATCTTTATTTCCTGTTTCAGCCTAACCGAAGGCCATCGACAGGCAGTAGTCACAACAGTGACAGCTCATATTTGTGTAATTTTTTTGGCTTGCTAACAAAGATTTGTCCCATGTCTGGGACTAAACAAGTGTATTCTGAATGCTTAACAAACATTTAACATATATCTCCCTTGCTTCTCAGCTAACAAAGAGAGAGCGAGAGCCTGTGGCCTAGGGGTTAAAACAACTGCTTAAGTTCGAATCTCAGAAGGGTATGGCTGACTGATGAGAACAAATAAGTTTGAAATGTTCATATCGGTCTCCCTTTATTCTTTGTTAGCAAGCCAAAAAATTTACATCTTCTATAGTCAAGCTACCATCCACGTGATCTCTTAAATATCGGTCTGAAATCAGATAGGAACATAAGCTTGATTTTTATTTTAAGTCTATGACCAGTCAGTATAACAACCAGAAATAGAAAGATATCAGATACACAGCATAACAGATTATATAAAAGAGTGAGCACCTATAAGTTATCTAAAGCATTTTACCTGACCTAGACCTAAAATTAAATTAAATGGTTGTTACTTATCTTTAAGAAAAATAAAATAAAATAAAATGGTGACTACTGCTGAATCCATTTGGATATTTATGTAATAAAAATGAGTAAATTGATATTTGTTGCTACAGGGACAAATTAGGACAATTAATTGGGAAGATGTTATGAATTTGGTAAGACCCTGGATATGTCAGATATCAGTTGTGAGCAAAATCCTATAGCTACTGCATGGAATTGAATAATAATATTGTGTGACATGTCTCACAAAAGAAGAGAGATGCTTATCTCATCTTCTCCACTTGAT
This sequence comes from Vipera ursinii, assembly GCF_947247035.1. Classification (NCBI taxonomy): domain Eukaryota; kingdom Metazoa; phylum Chordata; class Lepidosauria; order Squamata; family Viperidae; genus Vipera; species Vipera ursinii. Next base: position 221,257,294 of record NC_139513.1, on the reverse strand, counting down.
GGATTCTTTTGGAGAGAGATTGTAAATGCCCATTATTGCTTATCTATTACCACCTCCATTTAATTATACAAACTTTAACATACTCAGTTTCTGAATCACATTCCACCAATAGTTTATAGATAAGACCCAGAATCTAGTCCAAGTTTCTCAGGTTCAGTCAAATGTTTAAATATTCAGTTCTTTTGATACTATGCTTCTTATCTGAAAGTACTAAAATTAGTCAGGTGACTTGGGCCATTGTGAAAAAAGTCTCAAAAGTTTTATCTCTTGTCTTATTAATAAATCTTAAATCTATATGAATTATTTTTTTCTCTAGTTAATTTCTTTGAGCTTTCTACTTCATGCAAGTAAACATTTAATAACCAAATAAGAAGGGATCTATCTGGACTCATCTGTTTCCCATATTTATTCCAAACTTTAATGCACTGTTTATTATTGCATAATCTCTTATATACAATTTGTTTCTGTTTATATCAGTCCAGAGATATTAATACAAACCATTTGGGAGTTTCGCTCTTTGCCTCCCAAATTTCTGTTTAATTTATATATGCAGTGTCAATTCTGAGGAATCTTAAATTAGATAAATAAAAAAAAACCTGGATAAAAATTGGCAGCAGTAACATTAACGTCATTTCCAACTCTAGGGGCCGGTGCTCATCTCTGTTTCAAAGCTGAAGAGCCAGTGCTTGTCCGAGGACATCTCTGTGGTCATGTGGCCGGCATGACTAGATGGCAAAGGCGCATGGAATGCTGTTACCTTCCCACCGTAGTGGTCCCTATTTTTCTACTTGCATTTTTACGTGCTTTCAAACTGCTAGGTTGGCAGAAGCTGGGACGAGTAACAGGCGCTCACTCTGTTATGCGGCACTCGGGATTCGACCCGCCAAACTGCCGACCTTCTGATCAACAAGCTCAGAAAATGAAAGAAAATGAAAAGGGCATAAAAAGGGCATAAAATAACTTAATAGTCAGGTTTTCACAGTAGCTTCTCTTTGCTGCCCTGATCTCCCTTGTAAATACATTATAACAGACTAGCATAGAGAATATTTGGAAACGCAAGGACATCAATTTTAATATCAGCTACAGAATATTATATGCTATTGCTATTTTTTATTCTAATTGTAGTTGTAAAAGCTGAACAATAAAAATAAATAGAAAAATGGACTCATCCAATTATGTATTTGATGTTATGAACGTATCTTAGCAAAAAAATAATGAATGAGGAGATTTTAGACTGTCAAACCAAAACAATCTCTGAAGGTAAGATGACTGTTGTTGTTAGTTGCGAAGTCGTGTCTGACCCATCGCGACCCTATGGACAATGTTCCTCCAGGCCTTCCTGTCTTCTACCATCTTCTGGAGTCCATCTAAGCTCACGCCTACTGCTTCAATGACTCCATCCAGCCACCTCATTCTCTGTTGTCCCGTTCTTCTCTTGCCCTCAATCTTTCCCAGCATTAGGCTCTTCTCCAGTGAGTCCTTCCTTCTCATTAGGTGGCCAAAGTATTTGAGTTTTAGCTTCAGGATCTGGCTTTCTAAAGAGCAGTCAGGGTTGATCTCCTCTAGGACTGACCGGTTTGATCGTCTTGCAGTCCAAGGAACTCGCAGGAGTCTTCTCCAGGACCATAGTTCAAAGGCTTCAATTCTTTGGCGCTCAGCCTTTCTTATGGTCCAGCTTTCACTGCCATACATTGCAACTGGGAAGACCATAGCCTTGACTATATGCACTTTTGTTGACAGGGTGATGACTAAACAAAGGTTATTTTGGTAATGTAATGTGATCAAATCCTTAGAAAAATCAGTTATGCTGGGTATCAGCTGCAAGTACTAGAAGATTAAGCTGGCAAATAAATAAATGTAAACAGTGGGGAAAAATGAAGAATGCTAAGTTATAAAGTTTCTGAAACTGAGATCTTCAACTTAAAATGACTATTTTTGCCTATAACTACCAAAATGTCTACAACACCATTGATGTTGTTTTAGAGAAACAGATCTGAGAAGTCATAACCCAAGGAGCTTAAAATGTAAGAAAATGTAAAAAGATTAAAAAGATAACGGAAAGAGAAATGAGAAGAGAAAAAAGTGATTGTTCCATTTTAGGCAGTTTTGCATAGCACAATTTATATCAAAGCTTTCTTGGATAAGAAACAATGGACAATGCTGTTCTATCAATTATATTCCCTCCTCTGTACTACATTTTGAATTCTTTATGTTAGGTGGTACTTATGCTCTGTAATGAAATATGGGACAACTATGACTGCTGAAGGGGTTTCAGTTATATTTGTGTGGATATAATTCTTCTTTAAGATATTTAAAGTACAAGAAAAAGCTAAACTACAGCAGCAATTCTATAATAACACTTCAATTGAGTTTAATCTTGGAAATGAAGACCACATTCCTCTTCCTTGCTTTCTAAAAGAGAGAGCTGTTGAAAACAAGCAAATACAGTCAGAACTATTGTGGTTGAAAAATATGGATACTTTGAACACTAGCTTTGAGTTCAGTCCTACTTTGGCACGGTATGCTTAATAAATTCAACTTTGTTTTCCAGATTTAATTATTGATTTTCCCTGATTAATTGTTTTATTGCATTATAAAATGGGAATAATATATTATAGGATACAGATGAAAACTTTGTACAGTGGTATTTATAAAAGTTACAAACTGTTAATGCTATGATGATTTATATAAATTAAAGCTTTAAAATTAAGAAACTGCTCTTTAGAAGGCCAGATCCTGAAGTTGAAACTCAAATACTTTGGCCACCGAATGAGAAGGAAGGACTCACTGGAGAAGAGCCTAATGCTGGGAAAGATTGAGGGCAAGAGAAGAAGGGGATGACAGAGAATGAGGTGGCTGGATGGAGTCACTGAAGCAGTAGGCGTGAGCCTAAATGGACTCCAGAAGATGGTAGAGGACAGGAAGGAGGAACATTGTCCATGGGGTTGCGATGGGTCGGACATGACTTCACAACTAACAACAACAAAGTTAAGAAAAATATATAACAATGCTAAACATGACTTCTAAAAGGTTAATGAATGTAAGGTTTCTTAAATCATGCAATTAATGCTAACTATGACATTAATCAATTATTAAGAAGTTTCATTTTTGTGAAATTCATAGAGAATTATATTGTATGAGGTATTTAATTTTGGGTCTAATTGTCCACTTTATTTTTTTTTTTTAAGCAGACCATAGTGTTTATATTAAACGTGCGTATAGACAAGGCTATGGTCTTCCCAGTTGCAATGTATGGCAGTGAAAGTTGGACCCTACGAAAGGCTGAGCGCCAAAGAATTGAGGCCTTTGAACTATGGTGCTGGAGAAGACTCCTGCGAGTCCCTTGGACTGCAAGGTGATCAAACCGGTTAGTCCTAGAGGAGATCAATCCCGACTGCTCTTTAGAAGGCCAGATCCTGAAGTTGAAACTCAAATACTTTGGCCACCTAATGAGAAGGAAGGGCTCACTGGAGAAGAGCCTAATGCTGGGAAAGGTTGAGGGCAAGAGAAGAAGGGGACGACAGAGAATGAGGTGGCTGGATGGAGTCACTGAAGCAGTAGGCGTGAGCCTAAATGGACTCCAGAAGATGGTAGAGGACAGGAAGGCCTGGAGGAATGTTGTCCATGGGGTCACGAGGGGTTGGACACGACTTCGCAGCTAACAACAACAACAAAGTGTTTATATTATGTAAATTACAATAAACTTGTAGATGCAAAGGCTTAATGACTGCTACCAAATTACCTAGTGGCTAAGATTAAACTCTGGTATTTCCATTTTAAGTCCAATACTCTAATCACTATAACATACTGTATTTTAAATATCAGTATCAATATTAATTATTGCATTATATTGTATTGTATTGTATTATGTGATGGGTTGTTATTATATTGTCTTAAGATTGGGAAATGAAAATTCTTCTTCCTAGTTATAATCATAATATATATATTTTAAATAGATATTTAAGAATATGTAGTGGTTACATGAAAAATATCCAATTAGCTACTCAGAAATTTGAATCATGGAAATCTATGTATAAAAGAAGTTCAAGAAGAATTAATTCAACAGTAATTTGGCTTAGAAAAAAGCACTATTAAATAGTTTTAAAGAACATATTTAATGGAAATCATTTGTAGACCAAAATTAATAAGAATGTTTCAGATTAGGAGCAATTACAGACCAATTTTTTTCAAAGACTAATTCAATGAAAGTACTATTGATTAAAATAAATCAATATTATAAATTTAAAATTAAAAACAACTACATTTCCATGTAAAGAGTATTTGAACTAGTATCCTGAAACTGAAAAATGCTTTTAATACAAAATATCAAAATATCTTTGTTTACTATTAGATGATAATATAATACATAGCAATTCAAATATTAAAGATCTTTTATTATTCTGTGAGCATTCTGAGAGCATGTTTGTCAAAACTGAGAAATCAAAACTTCACTGACAAATGTCTAGAAGAAAGTGAAAAAGAACTATCTGGCTTCTAACTAGAAAGACAGATCAAAGAATGTGAAATATAGTTACGAACAAAGAAACAAAATTCAAAGGATTTGGACAAATTCCCTAATCCTTCCTATTTGGATGATTAATGTCCACATTGAATTAGGTGTATTTTATTAAATATCAACATGTTCCAAAGGAGAAAAAGGTTGATGCTCAAGAAATGTAAATTTTAATTGTAGTTGCTTGGATATTCATGAATTGCAAGGGAAGTTAAATAAAGTAGATTTTGTTATTTCCAGATACTCAAGACAGTGTGCATGTGTTCACAAATAAAACAAGGAAAAAGATTCAGTCTTTACTGCAAAACATAGCTTAATGAAAATGAAACGTGCATTATTTAACTACAACAGTGTATTTAAAAAGTGGGGGTTGTGTGTTCTCTCTCTATGATACAGAGTTGAGCTGAGTGGTTTTTTAAATTAATTATTCTTTTTGCTTTTGTTTTTTCTTTTAAAGGTTCAGCTCACTAAAATTTAGCTTTATTCCTGCGTGACTAAAATTAATGTATCATATTAACATTACTATGTTAATACAATAAAAAGCTAATTAGAAATATGGCAAATACTTGCTAATCCAGATAGCGGCTTCTCATTAATAGGACAGAAACTTCTACTGTTTGTTTCCCTGTATTAAGTTTGCTTGTGATTTTTATACATGAGTATTCCATTGTATCCAATTTTCTAAATATCATATTGATTTGAAATTAAATATTCTCATCTATAATCAGCAGGTAATCCTTGGGTGCACTGATCACTGGTCTTCTGGGCTTGACATACAGAGCCCCCTCTTCCCCAAATACTGCTCAGTCAGTATTAAACAGTACTCTCACTAAATGTAGGATGCAATGGGAAAGGAAGCAACAATAGATATTGTTAAAATACTGTGTGAATTCTGTCATGTATACATGGACACTTAGTACACAGTGAAACCAACTAATTTATCAAGGATGAAACTTTGGCAGCTATGTGCCTCTGTGTTTCATCTTGCCTTTAGATTGGGGGAGGAAATGTTACTTTCAAGTGGGTTAAATGGAGAAATGAAACTCTTTAATTCAGCTGGAGATTTTGAGAGCCTGAAGTCTTGTCAAGGACACCAGAACAACTATGGATTTGTAGCAGACAGTTCCCATAACAAAGTGAACTTGTTGACATGAATTACTTAACACATTGGGGGTATGGCTGGGAAAATTATTGTTTAAGTCTATGTTGGAACCTCAGAGTTAGTTTTGCTTCGACAAAACCATGCAGTATATTCAATAAAACGTATGTTTTTCAGACAGGTAATGAACCTGGAGTTTTATTTGGATTCATGAGCTGGATGTTGACATAATTGTGATTTCATTAAGTCATGGTTAAACAAATCATGGCTTAGTGTAATATGTTACCAAATTACTTGGTTCATCAAGAACCAGGATGGACGCACCATCTAGCAAGTATAACCAAAGCTGTTTCCATACTATATTATACTTAGGTTTGAATCATGGCTGGAAAGGATCCAGATAATCTTCCCCCACCCCAAGGGCTCTCTGAAGCTGGAGCCCAACCTTTCCTAAAATATAAAGGTTGGATGAAAATTATCCAGATCAGTTGGATGCAAAAACATCCTCTTCAATAGGGGGTCTTGCCTCTTTCAAAACTGATAGGACCAACTCCTGTCTCAAAGAAGCATTTATCGCCCTATGGATCCATCCACATACTTCCTCCCTACTGCCCTTGATCAACCAGGAGAAGCACGGATCTAATACATTCTGTAGGTGGCCACGGCCACAACTCTGAGGACACTGTCAAAGTGGTGCCTTCAAGGTACAGCAGTATAACAGTAGTCAAAGATAAAGGTGAAATAAGAACAGTGATTTTGATAAAGAACGTATCTTCTATCCCAGGTGGACCCACAAATTTGCATTTTAGTAAGGCCTTTTTTTAAAAAAAAAAAAAGCGGTAGCCCTATAAGACACAATGCTGGTTCCTATGTAATTTTGATAGAACACTGAACATTTAAGTATTAACATGATATTTACATTGAATCAAAAGTATCAGAACAATAAAATGTCCACCATACATGTAGAAATGCAGTGAAAATTGATATTAGGCACATGTTAAATGAGACATCAAATAAATTCTACACTAACAACATTCAAGTCAAATGTGAAAAGTAATCTAGTCCTTATAAAAATACATGTTTAAGGATATGACATTATCAAATCAATGAGAAAGATGATGTTCTTTTCCCCATACTTAAAGGAAAACTGGCAGTATTGTTTACCCAATCTTCACATAAGTGGGTATCTTGTTCAGGTAAGCTAAAGTGAAAAAAAAAAGCCAAAAAACCCCCCACAGAGTCTCCGGAAAGACTTTCATCTGGTTTCTACAGAAATAAATTATCCAGTAATTTGCATATTTAGTACACATCTGGTGCTTCTGAACACTCGCTCCTCTCATGATGAATAACTTGTGTGAAATAATAGAAAAATAATATTAAAATATTAATACTGAATATGAAACAAAAGCAAAAGTTTGTGAATTGTTTGAGGCTTTTTTTTTAAAAAAAAATCTGTATTCTGTGTTAGCTACTGTAGGGACACACTACAAAGTCAAGCGAAAAAACACGTACGCTATAATGTAGTATTAAAAGTTTTAGAATGTGGTGAAATGTTAAGTAAATGTTTACAAAACATAGTTTATGTATACAGCATACATTAGCTTGCTAAGGAGTAGACAAACAATATACATTCCAATTTCACATGCTGAAAATGTTCAAAATGAAAGAAAAAATATATTAGGATTTAAAGTCATCAGGCACAAATACCATTTGGAGTGTTTGAAAACCACATCACGCATGGTCCTTTGGCTGAACTGGTTCCCTGTAGGTGTGACATGTTCTGGCAAATAATATATAGTCACTAAATGAGATATTGGCACAATTTAATATTTCAGTCTAATTTTCTTTTAATTTATTAACTCCCACTGAAGACTGAATAGCAAACACTCATTAAAGAAACAAACTAGAATAAGCAAAATAAACACAATTTCAAAAATCAATTAATCAGAATACCGATTGGTGGCCCCCAGGGGGAGAGCGTTCTCTGTGGGCGCGCCAGACCTTTGGAACTGCTTACCGGTCAAGCTCCGGATGGCCCCCGACTTTCGCTCCTTCCAGCGCGATCTCAAAACCTTCTTTTTCGAACAAGCTGGCCTGGTCTGACGGGATGGGGTTGGGTTTTTATAAATAGTTTTAATTTTAATATGTATTAATTATTACGGGCATAATGGTTTAATTACTTTTTAATTTTTGTATTCTGTTTTTTATTATGTATTGCCCTGTTCACCACCCTGAGTCCTTCGGGAGAAGGGCGGTATACAAATTAAATTATTAAATTAAATTAAATTAAATTAAAAAGCACCCCATTTGAATTTTAATACCAAATTTAATCTCAAGAACAGTATAGAAAAGAGCAAGAGGTTTATAATTCCTTTACTGAATCTGGCTAAGAGTTGTCTCAACACTTATAAAATAAAACAGTGAATTTTAATGTAAAAATAGTCTAATTCTCAAATGCTGAATCCTGAAACCATCAATTTTCTCATTCATAATCCTTTTCTAAATCTGCTCTTTAGAAGGTAAGATAAAAATTCAAGCTTTCATAAATGCAAAATATCCACTCAACTGCAGATCGTTCTTGACTTACAACTGTTCACTTAGTGACTGATGTTACAACAGCACTGAAAAAAATGACTTATGACCATTTTTCACACTTAATACCATTGAGCATCCCCATGGTCATATGATCAAAATTCAGACACTTGGCAACTAACTCATATTTATGACGGCTGCAGTGCCCCAGGTTCATGTGATCACCTTTTGTGACCGTCTGACAAACAAAGTCAATGGGCAAGCCAGATTCACTTAACAACCGTGTTACTAGCTTAAAAACTGCAACGATTCATTCAACAACTGTGGCAGGAAAGATTGTAAAATGGGACAAAACTCACCTAACAACTGCCTTGCTTATCAATGGAAATGTTCGGCTCAATTGTGTTCATAAATTGAGGACTACATATATAAATTGTTCTTGTTCAGCCAGATCCAACAGTGGCCTCTTGAGTAAGGGGTGCACCACCATGACTGTTAACAACTGTAGTATCTCTCAGTTCAGCATTAGCTGAGGAAAATTCTGAATCCTTTTCTATTATTTTAAATTTAAACTATCAACTAATACTAATTCTGCATTGCTACGCATTATGTATATATAACTGAACTGAGGCTGACTCCAATTCATTGCTTTTTGGATTGCAGTGAGCATTCAAACTTTATTAGCAGCATGTGTGCCTTGTATAAACAGACTGGATAACAGCCTTCAAAAGTTGTTGGCACATTCCCTGTGGAATTATTTAAGTAAGCTTTTGGCAGTCTTGCTAGGCTATTTCCCAACAGGAGATAATGCACCAGTCACATTAGAGTGCTATGTGTTCACTACATATTTAGTTTATTGTTGCTAGATATGGTTCACATCTGGACTCTTCTTTTTTTCTTTTTCTTTTAAAAGATGATATAAAATCTGGCATGTGTTAAAAAGGGAATAATTCATTCGAGCCTCAAAATTTCTGTTTAAAATTACAACCTACATTTGTTCATAAAACAGTATATCTTGCTACACAATAATGTTGAATCACACTTTAGAGATTAACAGTGCAGTCCTTCCTATACGTGTCTACTAAAAAATAAGTTCTTTCAAACTAAGTATAATAGTCTCTCAAGTAATTGGATCTATAAGCTGCTGAACTATGGTCCTCAAGATAGTTTGGCTAAATTGTGATAAGATGTGGAGACTGATCTGTGTTAAATGTAGAATCATGTGAACCTAATAGATCACATGAAGTACAGAGTTTAGATATTTAAAAGATCTATGGGATCAAGTTATTTCAGACATTATTAATTGGACATTACATTTAATATCCTGTCAGTGTCACTACATTGGAATTTAATTATGGTAACCTGTCCTGTTAATTGTTCCATATTGACTAAATTTATTACTTGATCACTTTATTAGCTATACTTCTATCACCTGGTATTTCTTAACTAATAATTTGCATCACTCAAGTTAGCTAATTAAAAAGAGGAGCTAGCCTTATTACTTATCAATGTAATCAAATAGTTGATTAACTGCAATTTCAGGTTATCTTTATCTCCAGAAACTACTTACTGATATTACTTGCTTACTCATTAGCAAAAAAAAATGCAATGGAATTGACTGAAGTTAGTAATCTAAAATGCAGATGTTTGAACATTTTTAAAAGAAGGTACAGAATGAGCAGAAATGAACAACATATTGAGTTTGAAATAATAAGTGAATAATACCAGATTATCACACTTTAAAGAAAGACGGCTACATTTCAGTACTGTGCTTTATAAATCACTGTCTAATAATAAATAACAGCATGCCTCCAGTTCACTGCCCAGGAATAACGTGCCACCTAATGAGAGAAAGCTTCACTTGATTATAAAGCTCTTGGCTGGTTTAGTCCCATGCTGATACACATGAATTTAGAACGCCTTGCACCTGTATTACCAAAAATGCACATTGATGCTGTCACTGTGAATCCATATTAATTACTTCAGTATATTATTAGGTTCTAGTCAATCAAATCCAGACATTTTTCTTTGGCATTCCAGCTGAAGCACACTTCCAGAGACAATGTATAATTGCATAAGTTTATATTCTAAGACCTAGGACGAATAATATCTGAATGCCTTACAGAAATCTGTCTCCAGTTCCAATGACATACAACATAACTATAGTGATTGTGCATTAGTATTGCTTCAATCACACAGCTACAATTTTGCAACCTAAAAAAAAAGATAAGTGGTTTGTGTGTTTTGGAGTTAAATGTCACAATATTCACATTCACTTGCTTTGATTCTGGCAAACCTTTGAGGTTTATACAATGAATTACCTGTAGTTAGCAATAAGCACTTGTATGTACTAAGCGTGTGCTGACAAATAGTGCAGTGCCAGCTAGCTCTAATATACTTGTAAAGCACTGAATTGAGCTGAGCTGCAAAATTCATTTCAGTTAAAAGTGATCTAAATGACTCTGAATATGGGCTGACAAGATATAATAGCTAGAGGTATGATTATGGTCGTTCAGCAGTCTTCAGCTTTTCAGATATAGGATCCACATGCAAATGAAAGTCATTTTTAATGTTTCCTCCTGATTTTGTCTTTTTCCTCTCCCTCTTCCTTATTTGCATCTTTTATATAAACATTATGATAATGATAGAGGAGCTAACTTTTGAAATCCAAGATATGCTGAAGTTCAATGAGCATGTGCATTCTTCAACAACTGATTAACAAAACTAAGACTATGGTAAGAGATGGAATATGTGAGATTAAGTTTACTTCTGAGTAAGGAAAATTGCATTTGTATTTGATCATCCATGTTGTTGGTTTTTTTTTTAAATAAAAAGAGACTAGCATGGAATCTTGTGAGTATGAACTGGATATTTTAATTCTAGGAGCTCTGGGATAAATTATATCTTCCTTCCTTCCTTCCTTCCTTCCTTCCTTCCTTCCTTCCTTCCTTCCTTCCTTCCTTCCTTCCTTCCTTCTTCCTGAAACCTTAGATCAGTGCCAAAGTTTCGGAAGATTGCTGGCTTCTATATTGTGGTGTTTTCTCCAATAGCTGTGAATCCATATAGTATAGAAGTGAACCCCACAACACTTCCTCTTTAAAGGAGAATATTTATAGCTCAGAATTGACATAAGGGGTCTTGGTGCTCTCTGAGCTTTCTTGTTTTCTTGCAGACGTTTCATTATCCAAACTAGTTAACATCATCAGTGCCAGTAAGGAGTGCAGTTTGCTGTCAGTTTGTATGCTAGTGGCTTGTCTGTCGGTGTTGATGGGGATGGTCTTAGAGATTCTTTGGTTGGGTTGTTTGCTGCTGGCTTCTTTGGCAGTTTCTTGATTGGGGTATTGTTTACTTTATTGTTCGTCATATGTTAACCTTGGAGTTAATCTACAGTAGGCTGATCTGGGTGTTGATTGCTGGTGGAGAGGTGCTTGGGTCTTTTTGTTCCTTTTTGGGCTGGGTGATGGTTCTTTTCCATAGTCCATAGATGTTGTTAATGTCTATGTGTTCATTGATGGCTGATTTGTCAGAGTGCTGGGATTCTAGAAATTCCCTGGCATTTTTGGAATTGGCTTGGTCTAGGATAGTTACTTCTTCTTTGTCCTCCAAAAGCAATTTGAGATCGTGTTGCCAGAATTCACCTACAAAATTTTTGATGATGTGATTATCTTCAATGCGATGATACCATTCTTACTTGTAACCCACCCAGGTTCTAAAAACAAAGCAAATCTTTTTGACCCTCCTCTCTTTGGTGATACCGTATGTTCCTGCAGACCTTTTTGCAACTGATGGGGTGACTGCATCCTCTAACTAAGACTGCCCATGTCATCGTAACATAAAAGAATATATTACATGAGAAATCACCCTGTTAATCTTCATCAATAAGGTCTCCTGGTGGGTTTGTGACTCGGCGATGAGAGATATATTTATGCTGCAGTAACATTTAACTTAAACAGGGAAATATCAACTATGAGACATCAACATTTTTGTGATTTTCGGTAACATTATTCTAGCTCCTACTTGCCTCCCTCTTGTATTCTTGATCTATTGATCTTTCAGTAATCTTCATCCTACTCAGGAATCTGTCAAAAACTCAGGGTCAACTGGATCACCTTCACACCTGCCCGCACTGTTATTTAAGAGCACCTTTCCTCCTTTAGGCATACCATGGAGTCAAGGGGATGAATAGCAAAATGGCTGGCTTGAGACTACTGATTTCATTCCCAGCACACCTCCCCTGCCCTGGCAAGATAAAGGCAGGAGAATGGCACTATAGAGTATGCTTCTCAGCATCTCTTATTAGTAATGGGCAGACAGGCAGGCAGGACCTAATCTGAGCAGGATAGTAGTAGGAACATGGCTAACAGTGGCTGAGCACTGCTCAGTCTTGTAAAATCCTCAGGGACCCCAGTCTGTAATATACATAGGAGGAGACAAAGTCCACCAGTCAGCCGTCATATGATGTCATCTGCATCCTTCATCAATGGCTGCCAACGAGGTGAGCTTTCGTCTTGCCTTTCTTACTTGTTATAGCTGCAGCTGTCATCTTTCATCCAGAACTGCCAGTTCTCTCTTTTGTACATGCAGAGTGTGTTAAGAAAGAAGCAAGAACTCTCACAGTTGCTGGGTCAGTCAAGAATAAAACAGGTGTGACAGATGGGTGGTGTCAGCCAACAGTGGACTGATGTGGTAGGTAGAGCAGAGGGAGAATGTGTGGAGAATAGGAAAGACACCTGCTATTTGGCACTCCTCTCTTGTCTGGGGTCCAGCTTAAACTGCATTAAATGGCCCTGTTTTACCAATAGTGTATTCAAAGCTATAGCCTTTTGTTTCTTGGAAAACATCCATCCATCTCCTTTTCTTATTTAATGTCTTTGAATGTACCACAAACATTTAGAGCCCCAGTAGCTTAATTTGCAACTGTAAATTAGGATATGTCTTGGCAGTTCTGTGTTCTTCTTTCCAGAAATACTCACTGTGAAGCATCCGACTATTTATAGGCATATGGTTATCTATTCTAGCTGTTTCGTGACAAAATGTAAAACAAAATTATATGCTTGTATTTTCCAGCTGAGATTTTGGCAAAAGTCCTGCTGTACAAGCAAACAGCTAACGGGCAGATGACAAGAGACACTCAGCAAGGGAAGCTCTGCTGATGGTGGAGGACAACCTATAATGGTTAAAGGTAAAGGTAAAGGTTCCCCTGCACATGTGTGCTAGTCATTTCTGACTCTAGGAACCGGTGCAAATCTCTGTTTCAAAGCCGAAGAGCCAGCGCTTGTCTGAGGACGTCTCCGTGGTCATGTGGCCGGCATGACTAGACGCCAAAGGCGCACGGAACACTTTTACCTTCCAACTGTAGTGGTCCCTATTTTTCTACTTGCATTTTTACATGCTTTCGAGCTGCTAGGTTGGCAGAAGCTGGGACGAGTAACAGGCACTCACTCTGCTACGCGGCACTCGGGATTCGACCTGCCAAACTGCCGACCTTCTGATTGACAAGCTCAGCGTCCTAACCCACTGAGTCCCAAATAGCTGGAGATGTTTCTCTCTTCCTGACTTTGGAGTTTTTATAATCTTATTTGGCTTCTGTAGGTAATGTAACCCTACTTTATGGTTTCTGTTGCAATGTTAATATTGATAATATTTGTAGCTCTGGGTTGAACAGTAGAGTCCTTGCTGCTCTCTGCTAGCACTGATGATGTTACCTAGTTTGGTAATGAAACGTCTAAAAGAAAACCACCAAGCTCAGAGAGCACCATGTACCCATAATTTTAGTATGTATCCTTCCTAAAAATAACAGAAAGTCACACAATTTACAAAAGTCATGAGGATATTTTTAAAAAGTGCATAGCAATCCTAAAGCCACATTTTGTCCACTGCTGCAGTAGACTCCTTTGTGGAACATGATTGGTAAATGCAAAGGACATGTTCAAATAAAGTCCTATACCTTTTCAATCCACTGTCATCAACAGAGGAACAGGGCCAATTTCAGATTCACGTATCGCAGAACCATCTCTACTCAAGCATTAGTAAGGCTACAAAAAAGTCCCCCATAGCGACAAGCAATGGGGAGGATAAACACATTTTTTACATGTAAGAATTTCATTCCCACCCATTTTGTGTGTCAGAATTCTATATATTGAACTATGTTATTTTAATGCATTTTCCCCAACAGCATGTATCAAAGTCACAGGGAGAGGGTCAAAGCCAGACATTTGATGCAACAATTGCTTTTTTAGCTAAATATTTGTGATTCTTTTTTGTCTTAGAGGACCGGTCTGTGTTTGATGGAGCAGAACTAACAGCCATTGCACAGTGTTCCCTCACAACCCACAAAGGGAAATGTAGTGTTCTTTTCTTTATCTGTTTAATGTAAACCTTAATAATAATATTAATAAAAACAAAACAAAAATCAGGAAACATGTTCAAAATTGTGATCACATTCGTATGATCCTCCTCCTCTTCTTGTGTAAATTTGCTAAGTCATTTTTATTTTATTTTTTTTATTTCTGTAAAGCTGGTGGGAATCTTTTAATCCCCTGTAAAATAGTAGATTTGAATAGCCCAGCCAGCTTGATCATAAAAGCATTGTGTGAAAGGCTGTAGGTTTCACACATGTGGAAGTCGTTAACATCCACAATTTCTCAGAGTAGAGATGCCAGCTATGCCTACAAACAATAATTGCCCAGCTTCAAGGCTGAGAAGCATAAAGCAAAACATCTGTTAAAAGAAGGGAGGGAAAGGCAGAAATGCCACAATTAAACAAGCGGGTAAAAAAAAGTAAATTGCAATCTTTGTACTGACAGAAAGCAATCAATGACTCTGTATGCTAGAGTCCCAGAAAAATGATACTGTCTTCTAGTAGAAAGGGGGTGAAATGAGCGGCAAATAAATTTCATAAATAAATAAATAAAGATTCTTCTCTGGTTCATTTGGATGAATCATATCAGGTTGGTTTCACTAAACAAACATAAAATCAGGAGTAGAAGCAAATATTTTCATTTCAAAACAGAATCTTCTTCCTTTGCATATAGTTTAATACAGTATTTGTAGATGGAGACCCAATGTGGGTCTATGACAACTCGCTGTGGTCAATTTGCCATGGCCAACTCAACAAGGGCAACTCATCGCAGTCAACCTGCTGTGGCCAACTTGCCGCTAAACAACTCGCTATGGTAAATTCACCGCAGGACAACTCCCCATGTGACAAGAGTTAAACTCATCATTGGCATCCTTCAGTCTCGAGAGACTATGGTATCGTGCTCTGGAAAGAGGTCCTAAAGCAGCATCTGGTGTGGCTAAAAAGGCCAATTCGAGAGTGGTGGTCCCTTCCACACTGAGGGTAGATACAATCAGTCACCTGTCCAGCCCCCAGATTTTGCTGGTTCCGGGACTGCCTCTTTGCCTCAGCCTGCCACACAAGTGTCTCTTTGAATTGGAGAAGGCCATGCTGCGTCTTTAGCCTCCAAGCTGAGCGATCAGAGGTCAAAGTTTCCCACCTGTTAATGTCCATTCCCAGGGCCTCTAGATTCCTCTTGCAGATATCCTTATATCACAACTCTGGTCTCCCTCTGGGGCGCTTTCCCTTGCACTAGTTCTCCATACAGGAGATCTTTCAGAATCCAACCATCAGCCATTTTCACAACATGTCCAAGCCAGCATAGACATCGCTGTTTCAATAGTGTATACATGCTAGAAATTCCAGCACATTCCTGGACTGCGCTATTTGGAACTTTGTCGTGCCAGGTGATGCCAAGAATATGTCAGAGACAGCGCATATGAAGGGTGTTTAACTTTCTCTCCTGCCATACGTAAAGGGTCCAAGACTCACTGCAGTACAAGAATGTGCTCAGGACGCAGGCTCTATAGACCTGGATATTTATATGTTCTGTCAGCTTCTTATTAAACCATACTCTCTTTGTAAGTCTGGAAAATGTGGTGGCTGCTTTACCAATACGTTTATTCAGCTCAGTATCTAAGGAGAGAGTGTCGGAGATGGTTGAGCCGAGGTACACAAAGTCATGGATGACCTCCAGTTCTTATGCAGAGATTGTAATACAGGGAGGCAAATCCATGTCCTGACCCATGACTTGTGCTTTTTTCAGGCTGATTGTTAGTCCAAAGTCTTGGCAGGCCTTGCTAAAACAGTCCATAAGTTGTTGAAGGTCTTTGGCAGAGTGAGCAGTAATGGCAGCATCGTCAGCGATGAGGAAATCCCATAGGCACTAATATCAAAGAAATAGTCTAATAGAATCATTAAAGAAAGGATGCCAAAGGAGGGACAAAATAAAATGTGAACGACAAAAATTAAAATATTTTTTACGTTATTTTTAAATAATTAAATTAAATCATTGAATTGTCCTGCAGCAAGTTGTCCCATGGTGAGTTGTCCATGTCAAATTGGTCATGGTTTGTTGACCATGGTGAGTTGGCCTTGGTGAGTTGCCTGCGGCGGTGAGTTGTCTCATTCTGACCCATTTTTTTTAAAAAAAAATATTTTTTTGGTTATTAAAAGATATTTCACCAATATCTTTGGAATTGAACTGAAGAAGCTTCTTGGATGAGAAACAAAACATCTTCAAGGCAAAATAAAGTCCAGTTGCCTTTTGAAAAAGCATCTTTGGGATATTTCACCAATATTTTCTGTTTCAAGGATTTATGCATGTTTGTAAAATATACCTCCATGAATTTTCCATACATATCTTCATGTTAACATCTTTCTTTCTGTCTATTCTATTATAGGAAAAACTTCTTTTCCAAAACATACTGTACATATTGAAATTCTGCGATAAGGTAGCATATTTTAGGAAATAAAACAAGCTTGTTAACAATAATTAAATTAAGTAGACAATGAAGTCAGGATTCAAACATACTCAAGGGCATTTCTGACAGCAAATCTGCAGTTAATTAATAAAAGAAAATGTTTGGCTTTTCTGCACCAGTGGTATATATAGCCAATTTATTCCATTACAGTTTAGAAAAACAACAACATAATAACTTGTGTACCTTACAAAGTTTTTATTTGGAATAATGTACCCTTTTAATGCCTTTTAACATTGTAAGTGGGATTGAAGCAACTTGTTTTGTACACAAGGCAGCTATCAAGCCACATAATTCAGTGAGTATTTAAAATGAACCTTATTTATTTTCAGATTAAGGCAATGTTTACAAAGTAACCACAAGGAAGAATACATAGCAAGAATATAATGAGCCACTGTGTCACACAGTGAGATAGTGTTAAAGAGAACAAGTGTATTTCTGTGAAAAGACCAACATTTTCATATTTAAGATGGACCCTGTGTAGACCTAGACATTATTTATTTTTGGTTGGCCAATTGGGCTTATAACTGCAGCTTCTGCTACCTCTGTCTCATTTTATTCAAAGTTCCTTCTGAAAAGGCCTGCTATAAAAGTCAATTTGCAGAATGATAAAAGATTCAAGCAACCATTGTATAAACAACCTACAGCTGCTGGTTTTCCCTGTATCAGAAAATAGGCCCATTCACTGTAAGGCTGTAAGAAAAAAAGTAGACCAGACCAGAAAATAGAATAATAACAGAACAACAGAGTTGAAAAGAAGCTTGGAGGTCTTCTAGTCCAACTCCGTGCTCAGGTAGGAGACTCTCTTCCGTTCTGGACAAATGCATGTCCAATCTCTTCTTGAAAACCCCATATGATGGAGCACCCACAATTTCTGAAGGAAGCAATTCCACTGGTTAATTGTTCTCACTGTCAGGAAATTGGTCCTTAGTTCTAGCCCAAAGGTGCTTTTTTCACAAGGCAACTGGACTTTCTTGTTTTTCTTTGAAGATGTTTTGCATCTCATCCAAGAAGCTTCTTCAGCTCTGACTGGATGGTGGGAAATAAAAGGATTTATATTCCTTGAAGACCGCTGGTCATTTACATTCTTTTAGAGCAGACATGTCAAACTCATGACATCATGTGACGTCGCACGACATATTGGAGATTTTCCCCCATTGCCGGCAATGGGGTGGGCGTGGTTTCCTTGTGATGTGTCCGGCCCACAGGCTGGCAGTTTGACACCCCTGTTTTAGAGAGTCATTGAGGCCACTTGGGGGTTTAAGTGTATGCTGAAGATCATCTGGCTAGTGCATATGGGTGTGGAGCCTTCTTGAACTGCTGAAAGGACTGTGTTGTAGACTGGAGATAGATGATGTCGTATCCGTCCCCTTCTGTTGAGAGAGGGCTGTTCAATTTTGACATAGATGGCCTCTTTGACCGCCTCGTTCAAGCCAGCAGTCCTCTCTGTCCAAAATGTGGATTTTGCTGTCTTCAAAAGATTGGCCTTTGTCTTTTAAATGTAGATGGACTGTTGACTCTTGTCCTGATGGGTTTGTTCTCCTATGTTGTGTCATTTGTTTATGAAGTTGTTGTTTCATTTCCCCAATGTACATATCTGCACCATGGCTCACTGCATTGTACTGCATATATCATGTTGCTCAGTTTGTGTCTGGGTGTTTTATCCTTGGGGTGGACAAGCTTCTGCCTTAGTGTATTCTTAGGTTTGAAGTGTGCTTGTATGTTGTGTTGGTTGAAGATCATCCTGAGCTTTTCTGATATTCCTGAAATGTATGGAATGACTACGTTGCTTCATTTATTGTTTTTTTTGTCTGTTATGGAGGAGCTCCTGCTAGATCTTTTCTGAGATTTGATAAAGGCCCACTTGGGATAGCCGCACATTCTGAGAGCTTCCTTGATGGGATTTTTTTCTTCTTTTCCTTCTTTGCCTTCAGCTTGGTGGTGTAGTGTTCTGATAACCTCCCATTTTGTGCTCCAGTGGGTGGTATAAATCAAAATGTAAATATTGATTCATGTGAACGGGTTTTCTGTAAATTCCAATGCTATTTCAGACCCATCAGGACAAGAGTCCATCTGCATTTAAAAGACAAAGGCCACTCTTTCAAAGACAGCATAGTCCATATTTTGGACAGAGAGGACCGATGGTTTGTAAGAGGGGTCGAAGATGCCACATATGTCAAAAATGGACAGCCCTCTCTCATCAGAGGGGGAGGGAACCGACATCTCCAGTCTACAGTCCTTTCAACAGTTCCAAGAGGGCTCCACACTCATTTGCACCACTTAGGTGACCCTGAAGATACAGATAATGACTCACTAAAAGAATGCAAATGATCAGCTGTCTGCAATGAATATAAATCCTTTCCTTCCCCACCATCCAGTTAGAGCTAAAGAAGCTTCTTGAATGAGAAGCGAAACATCTTCAAAGAAAAACAAGGAAGTCCAGTTGCCTCATGAAAAAGCATCTTTGGTATAACTATGACCTGGATGACTGAGAATCTCCACAGACATCTTTAGTTCTAAGTTGCTTTTCTCTTTGATTAGTTTCCATCCATTGTTTCTTGTCCTGCCTTCAGTTGCTTTGGATAATAGGTTGACTCCCACCTCTTTGTGGTGGTCCCTTAGAACACTGCTATCATGTCACCCCTAGTCCTTCTTTTAATTAAACTTGACATACCCAATTCCTGCAACCATTCTTCATATGTTTTGGCCTCCAGTCCCCTTTTCATCTTTGTTGTTCTTCTCTGTACTCTTTCTAGAGTTTCAACATCTTTTTCATATTGTGGCGACCAAAACTGGATGCTGTATTCCAAGTGTGGTCTTACCCAAGATATTATAATATGGTACTAACATTCATGTGATCTTTATTCTATCCCTCTGTTGATGCTGCAGCTTGTTCCATGGGAAAACCAACTTCATGGGAAAGACCAGAGTGTTATTGAAATATGCTAAAACAGGGGTGTCGAACTCCCAGCCCGAGGGCCGGATACATCATCAGGAAACTGCGCCCACCCCATTTCTGGCAATGGAGAAAAAGCTCCGATACGTCGTGCAATGTCACATGACATCAGGAGTTTGACATGTCTGGGCTAAAATAATGGAGTCTTGTAAATCTGATTGGTCTGCCATTTCTTATACACTAGTGAATCAGGGTTGCATCTGATAGACCTGCTTCTGAATACAGCTTGTCCTCAACTTACAACTAGTTGATTAATGGTAAGAGGCAAGAGGTAAAGCAATGAATTGAGTCTGAAGTTCTGATAGCCATGCCTCTGTGGTCACGTGAACACCTTTGGGTGCTTAGCAACTAGCCTGCATTTGCAGCCATTAGCAAGATCCTGCAGTCACATGACCGTGATTTATAATGTTTTTGCTGAAAACTGGTGTTTATTTCTGGCTTTTGGGAAAAATGTCACATAGCAAAAATGGGCTCAATTAATGACTGTGAATTTGCTTAATGTCCACAGTGATTTTTTTAACAACCACTGCAAAAAAGGTCATAAAATCAGATTGGTCATATAGGTGACCCACTTTATGGGAAGACTCCATTATGGTCATGTTAATATGCATAGGCATATCTAATATCCTTGGCAGTGATGATGTAAGGAAATAATTTATCCAGTTCTTCTGTTATTTCCCTAACTTTATTGAAATACTCAATGAAAGAAAAATGGTGTTGAGCCTATTAGTGTATCTAACTCAAGAGTCAATTGGACTTGTTTTTGTTAATTTGAGACATTTTGCTGCTCATCCAAGCAGTTTCCTCAGACTGAGCAAGTTGGCTAGGCAGAGAGTCATTGGAATATATCAACTCCTCCCAGTTCAAACTCAGGGTTTGTTCCCCAAAGTGTGTTGGTACAGATTGACAGTTGTTGAAGTAGAGTTGTCTGAAAATTGAGTCATGGCAACTAGCAGTGCTTTTTCTGTAAAAGAAAAAGGTGCCGGAACTCACACATGTCATACAACCTACCTTGCCTACCCTACAAGGTTCCATCCAAAAAAGGTGCCGGAACTCCGTTCTGAGCGTTCTATGACAAAAAAAGCCCTGGCAACTGGACTTATTTCCACCTAGATGACTGAGAATCTTCATCAACATATTCTTCTCTGGCTCTTTGAATAACTTATTGGAAAAGTTTGAAGAAGCTTCTCCAAATGTGCTGAACAAGACTCTCAAAGCAACATGAAGAAAAGCAACGTGGCAATTTCACTAAAGCTATGAAAAATTCCTCACAGGAGAGTTTCCAGTTCCCTGATCATCCTAATCATGCTTTATTCCATTGAACTTCAATTTATTTGAAGCCTTTTCAAAGAATGATGATTGAATTAGACAAGGTGAGGTTTCCCCCACTTCAAGGGAGGGTTGAATTTTATTTCCACACTTTGGAAACTCTATGCGTATGAAAGAGAAAGAAATAGGCTATGAAAAGAAAACTACAATCTTTTCTCCCCCAGGCAAACCAGCAATTTCCTATTTGCCAATTCTCCATGCTAATTTTAGTTTACAGGCCCCTTCCTCCTGACAGACAGTTACTGTCACATCATTTTATCATAAATCTGAACTGTTATACTTCAAGTTGTCCTTGCATGTACAAAATGCTGATTCCTAACTACTTTAGGAGATCTGCAGAGTAGATCCTGAGATTAAAATATCCCCCACTAATAAATAAATAAATCAGAGCCTACTTTCATTTAAAGGTAAAGACTCCTGAGTTTCTTAGGAGAAGAAAATTATTACAAAATAATGCTATGCCATAAATAAGGACAATATTATGTATAATAGAAGGCTACTGTGACTATTCCATATTTTCAACAGATGATAAATATTGTGGAGAGCAGGGCAGCTTTATTTGATCTCAAAGGTTCACTAAAATATTGCTTCAGCAATTTAGCTAATGGATTGTCTTAGTAGGAAATTTAGGGTGAAATTCCTTCATCTAATGTAGATTTTCTGTTTTGCATAATGGAATATATTTTTTGATTACTTTATGTAATTTGACTGCCCATCTCTGAAAGCTAGGCAACACTGCAATGAGAGAAATAAAAGAATCCATAAATTTTATTACTCTAGTAAATAGCATCCACCTCTCAAATCACCTTAAAAACCATTTGCAAAACAATCACAACATAGAGATTAAATTGTTGATATTTATTTAGCGATAATAATGCTTTTTAAAATATTGGTTGTTTTTACCAAAAGGCTGAGAAAATATGAGATTTTACTAACTGCCAAAATGTATACCTGTAAGTACCAATCCTTACAGCTTTCACATTACAGATTCTACATTGGAATTAATATTTTTTTTAAAAAATATAGTTTATCTATATCCCATCTCTATTATTTTTATAAATAACTCAGGGCAGAAACATATCCAACACACCTTCCTCCTCCTGTTTTCCCCACAACAACAACCCTGTGAGGTAGGTTAGGCTGAGAGAGAAAGAGTGTGACAGACTCAAGTTTACTTAGGAAGCTTTCAGGCCTAAGGTAGGACTTGAACTCACCATCTCCTGGATTCTAGCCTGGTGCCTTAACCACTACACCAAATTGTCTCTCTAATAATATTAACCTTGACAACCCAGTGGTTTTTTTCTGCCTCCTTTTGTGGTGATTGCAATAGTTTTTTTTCTTAAATTGGGCCAAGATGAGGATCCACTTATGAGATCTTGGGCCCAGATGAAGGAAAATCAAATCAAAAGGAAACAAAACTATCATTAGCCTCATTTCATTTATATCTTCTGGAAGAACAATAATAAATTCAGGTTTCTTTATTTGTTTTAAATTCAGACAGACATTTTTTAGTGGCTTTGACTTCCAGGTCTAGACATTAGGTATGTGCTGTGAGGGATCAGATCCACTGATCAAACCCAAAAAATTAGTGTTGGTTATTTGAACTGTAAAGTATTTCCTTTCTAATATTTATATACTTCTTGAAAGGTGAAATTAGTATTATCTGAACGGGTGACTGAGAGTTCTGCAGAAGAATAAAGCAGCGTGGGATAATTTTAAGATAAGTATGCTAATGATTAAGATTCCTAGCTAAACAAAACACCCATAAACATTATGTTCCTGACAGCTGCGAGCATAAGAATCTAAAATGGCAGTAGCCAATACTAGACAACACAGAACCATGTAATTTACATCTTAGAGAAATTAAACACAACATAATGGTTGAGCTTCCAGGCGAAAATACTATTAAATCTGCTCTAGCAGATTATGACATCATCTGAAACCGCAGGATACACATTTCATGCCAGTTATTATGGCTAGTATTATCTACTGCAGTTCTTATTATTTTTTCTTTAATTCATTACAGGAATTGTTTTTTTTACTAGATGCTTAATGCCATTAGCTGCTGCAAAAAATACCCCCAGAGACTCAGTGATATTATTAGAGTGTTTTAGATGAGCTACCTAAAATGAACCTCTATTTTACCGGTATTGTCCAGGATGCTACTTGTAATTCAGAAGATTTAAATTGGTCTGATGACCCTATTCACTTGATTTTCTTTTCTCCTATTCTGTTCCAATTTCATGACTCAGGGTCTCTGGAATTGGTTAGAGATCTTCTGTCTTACAGTCCCTGCATTTTGCAATAGCATCTCATTCTTTCCTTTACCTTTTCTGAGCCTTCTGTCATGCCATTGCCTATGCTTGAATAGCAATAGGAAAAAGAGTCTATTTCTACATTATGTCAGTTTTGCATCAGTTCACATGAAGGTTCACCCTGTTTCTTTATTAGACTATGTTTTAAAAGGAAACAGTACAAAAAAGTATGTGAATTTATATCTAAACACTGTATTTAGGGCGTGTTCATTTAAGGACCACCCCCCAAAAAAGTAATAAAATTGGGTTGGTCATGTAATAACCTGTTTAAGGACCAGCAGAACCTACAACCATAATTCCAGCCTCAATTATCATTGTATGTCGAGGACTATTTGTTTCTTAGAAAGTGGATTATCTGAAATATAAGAGGAATTTTCTTTAAAAAAAAAGTCTAGTGATTAAGATTGAAATCCCACTTCAGACATGGAAACTTCCTATGTGACGTTGAGCCAGTCTGCCTACCTTGCTGTGGGGAAACAACACAGATATCTTCTGCTACAGTTGTGGTGAGGTTACATTTGCATCTCAAAAGTGCAGTATGATGGCAGTGGTAAAAAATGCATACCACCTATATTTTGAATGCAAAACAGGGGATCAGGAGAAGAGTTAGGCCCCTTATTGTTGTTGCATTACATGTTCAATTCATCTGCATCATTGGCTAAAGAAGAAGAAAAAATCCATGCCTTTCACAGTCCCAATGGTTTGGAGGGAACCCACCAATCACAGTAGCAACTGGTATTTTTGCATGGTTCCCCCAATTGCAAAAGGCATCTCAAGAAAGAAGAAGTGGACTGTGGAATATCCAAACACTCCTTCTGCATTGCTTCCTGTACCCCATGGTGAGGAATTCCAAATCCACCAGAACCCTACTCTCTAGAGTTAGATGAAGATAAAGACAATGAGCAGGATGCAGCTAATCTGGAGCCGTCTATGTCAGCAGACTCAAACTTTAGCCCACCATATGCTCATCCTGAACGACATCTAATTTCACAGAGTGAACTAAATGACCTGCTCAGGCATTTGGAATTGCTTAAGAGTAAGGCAGAGCTACTGCGTTCCAGATTACAACAGTGGGACCTCTTGCAGAGTGTAAAAGCATGAAAATGTTACATGAAAAACTAATAAATGAATGTAAAGTTATGTTATTGGTATCAGTAAAAAGATAAATTTATAAAGATTGGTGTGGCACCATTCTCATTGCTATATCACATTTTGTAGAAAAGTTATAGAGCATAATCGCACATCCCCCTCGTAATTTTGAATTATTTTGATGTAATTTTTGACCTGAAGCTGTATCTTGGAAACTGGAGCCAATGAATACTCAGGACTTAATTGTCCTTTATTAGTGACCCAGTTCTGGTAAAATTTAGTTACTTTCATTTCTGAGGCTTTCTCCTTGTAGAACAGCGTTAATGCTAGTCCGGAAGGCCAAAAGAGTGGAGTCAGGCCTCACCCTATGTGGCAAGATGTTCCAAAGGGCAAGGGTCACAGGAGAGAAGACTCTCCTCATAGACCCCCACCAGCTATACTTCTTGTCCAATGGGGTCTGCAGCATGTTCCCTCTGCTGGATCAAGTGGAACAGACCGATCCCATTAGGGTAAGAGATAACTGGGTCCCTCATCATGAAGGGCTTTAAAGCAATAATTAACACCTTGATTGGACTGAGAAGCAGACCGGGAACCAGTGTAGCTTCTGGAACAGCAATGTTACATGTGTCATCCTAGGGTGGCCAGAACTGTCCATGCTGCTGCATTCTGTACCAATTGTAGCTTCTGAATACTTGTCAAGGGTAGCCCCATGTAGAATGCGTTGCAGTAATTTGCTTTAATTATATGCCAGTGTCGTACAATCAACTTAAAATCTCAGTATCTCACTTATCAATCCTATTGGTTCTTCAAATCTCCTCCCCCAGAAATACATTAGCCACATACTCCACAAACAGATGAATAACACACATTATATACAGTAAATAGACGACTAGTGTCAGAACCCTTGAAATATCACACTTGGGCAATACATGTTGTTAAACGGAGTATGCTTAAAGCTTGCCAGAGAATTATTTGTTCCTGCAGGGAATGAATCAGATCCCAAGGTTGGTGATATAGCTTTCTCTCTCCACCAATTCGTTTGGAATTTAAGCTTCAGCCTAATGCTGTATTATACCATTCACAATATTTACTACTCCCAGAAGCTTTTATTTTGATGCAGTTGCAATCTGTTACTTACTGCTTACAAAGGATTTCCTAGAGTCCTCATTGGCAGATCTGTCTCCATACCTCAATTTTCTCTCTGGACATCAAAGTTCATTCCCTTAAAATGATCCAAGCTTTTCTCAGTAAACAAAGACTTTGTATGTCTACTTTCACCTCAAGAGAAAACACCTACCTCCTCCATTCTTTCCCATCTCTCTTCTCTAGGCCTAACCTTCTTCCCATCTCTCTCTCTCATTACATTCTCGATGAATGAAATCCTCTGGAAAGTATAATTTTGGTACAGTACTAAAGACATACAACTGTATTTAATTCCAAGTTAAAATAATATGCAGAGAGCTTAAAGTAGTAATATCAACATTCTAATGGCTACAAAGATGGCTGAAAATTCTGAACATATTGCCAAGAAAATTACATTAAGTCACTTAGAGTGGAACTTGATTCTATAGAAATCTTATTACAGGTAGTTCTTGATTTACAACTGGTTCCTCAGTGATTCTGAGCACTTGCCAACCAGCCCACATTTACTGCTATATGTAGTGTCTTGTAATCACCTGACCATGATTTACTACATTTTTGCAGGGAACCAGTGTTTACTTCTGGTTTCTGGCAAAAAAAAAACCACAACAACAACTGTCAGAGCATGCATAGTCCTATTGTGCTGAGGTAACCCAGGAGTAAATACAGTAAACAGTGGTTTGTATTAAATGTGGTTTATATTACACACTGCCTACAAATATACATACATGTGGTAATACACCAAACTCCAACACACAGCAGTTACAGCAGGAAAGACTCCAGCAAGGTCTTCCCTTTTATACTCAAACTCTTAAAGGGATACAGACTCCTGCTGAGTCATTCCTAACATTGCATCATTCATCTCACATTATACAAGCTGGTTAGCTTCTAAATCATTACCTTGACGAAAAGCCTCATAGCGAACAATGGATTTGCTTAGTGAGCATGGTGCTTGCTTTATCACCATAGCATTTGGTTAACAATTACCACAAAAATATATTGTAAAACTTGGTTGGTCAAGTGATGATTGTCATGACTTACAACTGTAATTTCCATGCTCAAATATAGTTTGTTTATAGTTGTAAATCATGGATTACCTGTACTACTTCTAAACGAGCAGAATATTCACTACATTAAAGAGTTTCTTTGTAAAGCAATGATGGGCAATATTGCCTTTAGATATTGATGAACTGCTTCCGTTTGCAGCCACAGCCAGCATAGCTAATACAAGTAGTCCTTGATCACAACTGAGCCCAAAATCTACATCGCTAAGCGAAACAGTTATTAAGTGAGTTGTGATCCACTTTATGACCCTTTTTGCCACAGTGGTTAAACAAATTATTGTAGTTGTTAAAATGAATCATGAGTTTGTTAAGTGAATCTGGCTTCCCCCATTGATTTTGCTTGTTAGAAGCCAGCTGGAAAGTTACAAATGATGACCACATGATCTCAGAGCAATGAAAATGTCATAAATATATCCCACTTGCCAAGAGCCAGAATTTTGATCACCTGACCATGAGGATGCTTCAAGGGTCAGGTAAAAACCAATCGTAAGTCACACCAGAGCCATAGTGGCACAGTGGTTAGAATGCAATACTGTTAATTCAGTCTCACTGGCTCAACGTTGACTCAAGCCTTCCCTCCTTTACCAAGGTCAGTAAAATGAGGATCCAGATTGATGCTGACTCTCTAAACCACTTAAGAGAGGGCTATAAAGCACTGTGAAGAGAGGTATATAAGTCCAAGTGCTATTGCTATTTTTTCAGTGCCATTGTAACTTTGAATGGTCACTAAATTCATTGTAGTAAGTCAAGGATTATCTATAGTAAGGGATGTTTAGAACAACTGCTTAACAGGGTGAGACATGTGCTTCTACACCGTAGGCCATATCACACTAAATATCCATATATTAAAGGCAACCACAGATATCAGGCTGCAATGAGAAATACAAAGAGAGTTTATAGATAATGCCAATCAGCAGGGTAGCTGCTACTCTTTATAGGAATACTGTTTCTTAGAGTGAGAATTTGTATCTGAACATAAATACAGATTTGTTTTTAACTAGACATTTATGGATTTCTAACCCAATACCTAGTTGAATGGAGGATAGTGATTGTAAACACTTTAAGAACAAATTACATTATATGGCTTATTCATACAGTATGTATTCAAGTTTGATTGCACTCTGTGCTTATTTTGAACTTTAAAACCATACTATATTATATGCTTTAAGAAGAATTGACCTGAACAACTTATTCTCTTTTTGCTAATACAGTAGTCTTCAACCCTTCCACCTTGGCAGCCTGGCCCTTGGCAGTCCCCAATCTTTCCACCTTGGCGGAGGCCGTGTGAGTGGTAGGCGCATGGGTGCGCAAACAGCTCCATTGGTGCAAGCAGTGGATGTGTGTGTCCTCCACTTGCATGAATGGAGCTTCGTGCATGAACAGAGGGTGCTTGTGCTCACGTGCGAAGCTCCACTCAAGCGAGTGGAAGGTGCTTATGTGCAAAGCTCCATTCATGTAAATGGAGCTTCATGTGTGAGTGCCCTATGCTTGTGCAAGTGGAGCTTTATGAGCGAGCACAAGCTCCCTCCATTAAAGCACCCTCCACTCACTTGAGTAGAACTTTGTGCATGAGCACGAAGGCCCACCACTCGCACAAGTGGAGGGTCACACATGTGTGCTTGCCCGTCGCTCACATGAGTGGAGCTTCACACTTGTGCACGCTTGCCCATCGCTCACATCGGCCAGTTTGAAAAGTTCACGGCCCGGTACTGGACCACTGCTGGAGGGTTGGAGTCCCCACTCTAATACATACACACATCATCACAGACATATCTTTGGCTGACCAACAATCAAGGTCTTTCACATTTCTTTCTCTCTTTCTTTCATTGTTATAATGAAATCTGAGATCTTATCTTTTAATAAAAATTGGATTTACATGATTGCTTATAACAGACATGTCAAACACAAGGCCAAGGGGCCGGATGTGGGCCGCGAAATGGTTTCATGTGGCCCGCGAAGCCATCCTGGAAACAGTGAGGGAACGGCCCCCACTGCCTTGGCCCTGGCCCAGAGACCCTCCTTCTGCCAGAGACCCTCAGATCTGTCCCACTCCTGCCCAGGCCTCCATAGGCACCATTGATGCCAACGATGTAGAGCTGGCCATGCCCACCCAGTAGGCCATATGCACTCTAGCCACGCCCACCCAGTAGGCCACGCCCACCCAGGCCACACCCACCCGGCCCCCTGAGGGCAACCGCAATGCTGATGCGGCCCTCAATGAAATTGAGTTTGACACCCCTGGCTTATAAGAATAAAATATCCTATGTCCTGATAAAGACGGCAGACACAGAGAAATCTGTTTTAAAGAACCTTTAGATTATCTCAACCCAACCTGAGTAGGTCTCTGGGACCAGAGGTTTAGTCTTCCAATCACTGCTGGAGCCCATCCTCAGGAAACTACTCTCTCTCCAGAATGTTTGCACTGAGCTGTTGTAAACATAGCATTTAAGTGATGCCTGGTTGTATATGGCTTTTAGTTGTTAATTGGTGTGTTGATGGCTGGCTATTACATCATGGTTGTTTTTTTTCCTTGTGCTGCTGTGCACTTGGCTCCTAAGTACTTGATAAGCTAAAGAGTGCTGATTTACCAGTATTAGACATGCAACACCCCAGTGCAAACATTATTGAGAGAGAGAGGTTCCCTGAGGATGGGGTCCAGCACAAGTCCTAAAGTTGGAAGACTAAACCTTTGGTCCCGGTGACCGACTCAGGTTGGATCCTGCAACATTATCCTGGAGCACATATATTTGCCTTCATTTGCCAAAGCCCAATCACCTTAAGCAAAATAACTCTAGTGGAATGTCTTTAAAATTGAGATGTACACACTAGGATGATACTGGATGCCTTTTTTTGCTAACAGTCATCGGATTGCTTTTTTCTCCAGTACCCCCACTATATGGTAGAAATTGTGTTTCTCCATATGTGCATTTCACAGCTCTACTATATACTTCTGTAATCTCACTGCTGTCCCTAAAATGTTACCAGCACATGTGCTTTCTGAGCTACCCCTGCTGTTTATTTCTGCCTCTGCTAAGCTTTACAGGAAAAGAACAAAATAAATGTGATAGTATCCCTAGCACACCAGAGAACAAATAGTGACCCTGCAGCCTTTCTTATAGATAGGAGAATTCAATGAAAATGTGATTAGCAATTAGAAGGTGAGGAGAATGCAGCTAGGAGGTGATGGATCTGGCAATCTGGTGCATTAAATCATTATTAATAATAAACATGGTTAATGTACTCCTGCAATTATGAAAAAAAATCAAACAAATGCTAAATTGACGAACATGATGAGCTGTGAGCGTTGCTCGAAAGAATTGATCTGAGCACCTACTATCGTCTTTCATCCTATGTTCTTCAAAGAGCATACCACATTGTCGCATGGCTAATTCTCTTATTCTCTTGTTGTTAGTTTTTCCTATCTGGATTTTAAAAAAAAATCTTATCCCATTTATTCTTTAATAGCCATTGGTACTGAAGCTGATGCCTGCAAAAGAGAGTGAGTTGATTAATAGGTATTTTATACATCTGGTATTTTCTCATAAAAGACTGGTAAACTTATTTCAATTATCATACCACCAACAAGGATGCAATCTGTTCACAATGGCTGTTTACGAATGGCTGCTTTGGATAATGACTGTTTTCTTAGCACAGGAAATGAAATATAATATTATTAAACAGAGATATGCGGAACAATATGTCAACTTATCTGTCTTCCTGATGTTTATGGGGCTCATTTTTCCTTTGTAATGTTTATTTTATTTTATGGGGCCAAACAGAAGACTATCACTTCCTTACAAAGACTTCATTTCTTTTATTTTCACTTTAATGTCCTTGAATATTAGCTTTTGCATACTTGCAAGCAATCAAGGCAAAATAACCTCATACTTGGCACTTATTAATTCAGATAAACAGATGAAAATGAGGTAAGATGCTTATAACTGAAATAACTGGTAAACCCATAACTCAGAAGACTAAGCATTTCCATATATTCCCATTACATGGGGGAAGCATGACAAACACTTTACGAACTGATATGTACATTATTTGCTAGTTGAGCTTGCCAAAGAACCTAGAAAAAGTGGAATGGAGACAACTGAGGAAGCTGCATATAATTTATTTATTTATTTATTTTATTTAATTCCATTTATATCCCGCCCTTCTCCGAAGACTCAGGGCGGCTTACAAGCTTAGCAGTAGCCTTCATTCTATGTATATGCCTGCTTATTAGGGCTTTCACAGACACACCCCAAGCGGCATTATTACAAAGTCAGCTTAATTGCCCCCAACAATCTGGGTCCTCATTTTACCTACCTCGGAAGGATGGATGGCTGAGTCAAGCTTGAGCCTGGTGGGATGCGAACCTGCACTAATTGCAGGCAGCTGGTGTTACTTAAGGAGGCATTAGCCCACTGCTCCACCAAGGCTCATATAATATAATTATATGTAATTATATAATCAATGTACGGGACACCAAAAACAGGTATATATATTTATTTACTTCCAACAACCACATTTTCAAATAGTGAGGACTGATGGGTAAAATGAGAAACAATGAAAAGGGAAGCAGTATGCTAGTAAGACACACACAAAAAATTACTCAGTGAGATGGACGGGTGGTGGTGGTGGATAGAAGTGGGTAACTGTAAATATTAATATATCTACTTGGGAAAGAATATAACATAATCATTTTTATTAGCTCAGTAGCCTGAGCTTGGATGCTAGAATGCCCACAGGTCTGGACACACAATGAGACACAATTAAGATCTGCGAATAAAAACTGGCATCTGATATAAATAAAAAAGTCTTTTGTGTCTTGTTTTTTTATGCTTGTGTGTGATTCAAAATATTGTTTGCCTAGTTCATGGTCAAAAGGAAATGAAAGAGTTATTGGTCTTGCCAGTGTATTTTTAAAAAAGGAAATAAAGGTAAGTCATATTTTTTATCACATCTAGGAACAGAAAATGTACTGTGGCCTAAACATATTCCAATAGCCAGTAAATGCTTAATTTTAGAGCAAGGAAAATGCTGGGTTTCTAAAAGCAAAAGTCTCAATAAACTGAGTAGGTAATTGTACTGCTAAGAAACACTTCAGAAAATAACTTTCAACTTTCAAGGGTGGAGAAGTGTTTTTGGGTTTTTTTTTGTTTTTTCATTTTGCAAGCGTCTGCTATTCTCATGATCCTTTGGAAGACACCTTAAAAGGGACCCATTTAAAGGATCATGACAATAGCACCCATTTGCAGAATGGCACAAGAGGGCTCTGTAGGAAGGCTGTGTCTTATATCACCTGGGTGTGACTATCAAAAGCTTTAGAAAAATGAAAAGCTAAGTTGTGTTCTGGGTCCTGAAATTGGCTGAGGGTTTCTGCACATGGATACATGGCAAACAAGCTGAAGGAATCCAGAGTCACAAGAGTTTTGCATGTACTGTTGTGTCTTGTTTTTGTATGCTTGTGTGTTGGTTTAAAGTACTGTTTACCCAGTTCGTGGATAAAAGCAATGTCTCCTGCCCTAAAGGAGGTTTCCATGTGCAAGTGGGTCCTAGATGCTCCCTAAATCCCTGAAGTACCCCTGTGCTTCATTTAACAACTGCGATTAGGTGAGCTGGGATTGCGGTTGTTGAGTGAAAAGGGCACATGGCATCTTGCTTAATAATCACTTCATTCAACAACTCATATTCTGGGCCAATTGTGGTCATAAGTCAAGGACTACTTGTAATAAATCACATTTAGGAGTGCTTCAGAGCTGGATGATAGCCATCTATATGAGAACCTTGCCCCTTGGTATATATGTTTAAGTAGCCAATTTTTAAAGCTCCAAAAGGATTTCAGAGCAAGCATATAATTGTTTGGGTTTTGCTTTATTTTACTTTATTTTATTCTGGAGCCAAAACATGAGAAGGTGGATGCCTTTATTATTTACAGAACACTGATTCTTACTTCACCATGTGAAATTTCTGATTGTCTTTCAGGGGGTTCGAAGCTGATGGAGATTATTTGGTGCCAGCTTCCCAAACATGGCACATTCAAGGTGCTTTTTAAATGGAATTTTAAGAGACTTGCTGGTTGAGATTGGTGTTGAGATTTTTTTTTTGGGGGGGGTAAACTTTCAGAAAGGGACACAGTGGCTCAGTGGGTTAGGATGCTGAGCTTGTCGATCAGAAGGTTGGCAGTTTGGCGGGTTGAATCCCGAGTGCCGCGTAGCAGAGTGAGCGCCTGTTACTCGTCCCAGCTTCTTCCAACCTAGCAGTTCGAAAGCACGTAAAAATGCAAGTAGAAAAATAGGGACCACTACAGTGGGAAGGTAACAGCGCTCCGTGGGCCTTTGTCGTCTAGTCATGCCGGCCACATGACCACGGAGACGTCCTCGGACAAGCGTCCTCTTTGGCTTTGAAACGGAGATGAACACCAGCCCCTAGAGTCGGAAATGACTAGCACGCATGTGCGGGGGAACCTTTACCTTTACCTTTAAACTTTCAGAACTACAGTAATAATATAAAAATGAAAATTATAAACAAAACCCAAATCACCCATAATTTCTTGGGAAAACCCCATTCCATTTATCCACAATTCTTTCCCCAATCACTTCATTCATAGATGATTATTGACAGAAATCTGAGGATATAATAAGAATAAGGAACTCTGTCATCTTCAGATTTTCACAGTTACTATTTAAACATTACTGAGGCATTTTCAGATGATACACTTCATGAGTGTTGATATAGACTGTAGGGTGTAAGTAACCTGCTTTCATGGTTATAAAGAGAAAGTGGAAGAAAAGAAACAAGGGATGTATTCACAGTATGCAACAATATAATGAATGGAGAAAATATTAATTAGTTTATTAAAATAAAGATGCAAATAGTAATTGTAAAGATGGTTGCCATGCAACTGAAATAACTATGAAAGCAGCACACAAATGCATTTGTTAAGTGTGCTGATATTTTGCCTTGACCTTTTTCAGTTATATGCCTGACCAGACAGTCTGAAAATGTGTTTGCAGGCATGATAACATTAAAAAATATTACATGAAGGGAAACGGACAGACCCCCATACAGAAAAGATGAACTTGCTATGTGAGGGGAATAATGATTGTTATTTTGTTCAAAAGGTTAGGGATAAAGAGTTCATATGCTAAAAATAAAGAAGTAATTTGTACAGAAGTGCTTTTGTCAATGTGGGTTATTTTTTATTTTTAAGAGCCCCTTTTTAAGTGTTGGTCAATTCACCCTGGAAAGCCATGTGCTGCGTTCTAAAAATACAACAGAACCTTTTGCCCGTATCAAAATGTGGCAGTTCACTCATGCATATACACTCATGAATGTTTGAACTGGATCAATAGAAAAGCCTTGTACTTCAAGGCCCATTGGGTTTTCAGAAAATTATTTTCACACACACAATATTTGTGTATGCATGCACATGGAAGTTGGTAAAATATCATATAGGTCATTTTTTATTTACAACCATTCATTTATCAATCATTCGAAGCTACGATGGCGTTGAAAGAAAAATGACTTACATTTTTTTTCAACGCCGTCATGACTTGTAAATCCTTACATTTACAATGCAAATGGTCACATGACCGAAGCTTCATTGCTTGGCATGTATTTACAATGGTTGCAATGCCTTGGGACTATGTGATCACTATTTGCAATCATCCCAACTGACTTCCAACAAGCAAGCAGAAAATCCAGATCCACTTAATGATCATGGTAGCTCAATTAACAGCCATGGCAAAAAAAGGTTTTAAATTGAGCATGAGTCACTTAACAATCACCTCATTTAGTAATAAAAATTCTGATCTCAATTATGGTTATAAGTCTAGGATTACCTGTATGTGGGAGTCAGTGTTCAATAGTGCAGGCAGAAGAATCGGCTGGCCAAACTATAAACCAGCAGGCAGTTTGAAAGCTGACCTTGCCTTGACTTACGCCACCACTATTTAAAGAATAGAGAGTGGGCATATTTTTTTTATTTGTGCAACTTTTATTTTTTTACATTTCTTCTCCTAAATCAAGTATAGGTAACATGTTTCTGCCTTAAGTATAATCTGTTAGGAGAAGCATACCAAATACAGTGAACGAATAAAGAAATTCCCATTGAAGGGGAATAGATTGTGAAAATCTGTGAACTTGAGGAAATGGTAAAACTGACTTTTTAGCCACAGAACAAACAATAGCAACTTTTTTTTTGGAAAGACTGTATAGGGACTTTTGCTTAAAGAAGAAAAAATGACATTATTTATTTATTTATTTATTTATTTATTTATTTGTATACCGCCCTTCTCCCTAAGGACTCAGGGCGGTGAACAGTGACATAAATAACAAAATGCACAAATACAGATATTGAAAACAAATTAAACCCTAATTTTGCCCAAATGCAGAAGATAGTTACCTTAAAACAATAATTACAACAGAACCCGTCAGACCAGACCGGATTGCTCAAACAGATATGTTTTTAGGTCGCGTCGAAAGGAGCGAAGGTCGGGAGCCAGCCGGAGCTCAACCGGTAAACGGTTCCATAGGTCAGGCGCGCCTACAGAGAACGCCCTCCTTCTGGGAGCCACCAGACGGCATTCTCTGAACAGCGGAACCCTTAGGAGGCCCTCTCTGTGGGAGCGCACTGGACGGAGGGACGTTGACACTGGCAGCAGGTGATTCCTAAGGTACTCCGGACCCATGCCATGTAGGGCTTTGAAAACCATTACCAGCACCTTGAATCTTACCCGGAGGACAACTGGGAGCCAATGCAGCTCACGGAGTAGAGGTGTAACATGGGAGTATCGGGAGACTCCCAACACAACTCTCGCGGCTGCATTCTGTACCAGTTGGAGCCTCCGAGTGGTCGTCAAGGGCAGCCCCATGTAAAGAGCATTGCAGTAGTCTAAACGAGAGGTCACGAGTGCATGATGCATGGATCTGAAGATTAAGAAAGATGTGGACCAAATGAGAGTATGAGGAAATTAATAAAATATTTAAGAGGCAGTATCTCTAGGTCAGTATTTTTCAACTGCCTCAACTTTAATTCCTAGATTTCCCCAGCGAGCATGCTCTAGTCCTTGGGTGTGAAACACACTGCGTCATGTGATGTATTGCGACATTTTTTGCATTGCCGGAGCTGGGTAGGGCGCAGCCTCTGTATGATGCAACCAGCCCGTGGGCCGCCAGTTTGACACCCCTGCTCTAGGCCATGGCTGCTGAGGAATTTTGGGAGTTGTAGTCTTAAGGTGACCAAGATTGAAAAACTGAAAAAACAGAACTCTAGACTATGAAAAGACAAGATCTGATAAATAAACTTATTAGTGTTAAGCACTTAATTAAAAACTAAATGGATTCAGGCTGAAGTTTCTGAAAATTGGGAGAAATTATTATTTAATGTAGGCATTATAAATACAAATAAGCCATATTTATGCCAGTTACCTTTGATCTTTGCTTTTCTGGTGAAAAAAAGCCAGTATAACTCTGTTCCTATAGGGGGGTGTCAAACTGCCGGCCCACGGGCTGGTTGTCTCACGTGGAAGCCACATCCACCCCAGCTCTGGCAAGGAAAAAAAAGTCATGATACGTTGTGACATATCACATAATGTGGCAAGTTTGACAACTCTGCTATATATGCTGATTGTCAGAATCCATTTATATCACATTTCATAAATGTATAGGTAGAACAATGTGCTTATTCTGGGGATTCTGCCATCTCTCCGAAGGGGGGGGGGGGAGAGGATAGACTTTAGGCATCTTCAAACAACAGGGAACATTTGAACTGGGGGGAGGGAGGGGGAGAGACAGATCTGGATTGCATCTTCATTTACAACATAAGGAAGCAATAACCATAAAACCAAGGAGAGTTTCCTTTCCCATGGAAGGGCCTGACATCTGACCAAATGGATGAGGGGAGGGGCTGAAATGGGAATGCTTTATATAGGATTGAAATGTAACTTTGTTAGATTCCGTCTTGTATTGCCACAATCGATTCCATCCTAGTAAAAATTTTCCTTTTGGACTAAACTTGCATCCAAGAGTTCTTATTTCCTAAGATGTGGATTGAGGTGGGTCCTGACAGTAGACGGAATCTGCTTTAAGAGTCAACCTGGAAGGGAAAATCTTACCGGGGGACTTTGCAACAAATACAATGTCTGGCAACGAACCAAGAGAGGAGGGAAGCCCCATGGAGGGGGAGTCTTCCCCCCAAATGGAATCCCAGAGACAATGGGAAGCTGAAGCAGCATATTCCCCCGGGGAAGAAGCGGTGGAGCAGTACGACCGAAAACCCCGATGGTCGATGGGCGTTGGAAGGAAAAGTGAGTGGGAAAAGGCTTCGGGAGAAGCGACCCTGAGGCAGAGTAACCACAAACCGGAATGGAGGCAAGAGATGGAGAGTTCCCTGCATGCCAGTGAGGAGGAGCGGATCCTGGAAAAGGCCATTGATCTGATGAAAGCAACCCTGAGCTCACTGAGGGAGGAGAGAGCTGAAACCGCAACCGAGGCAGCACCTGGGGACGTAACTGGAAAGGTAACGGAGGGGATCCAACACCTGAAACCCTGGGGCCGTCCAATGGAACAGGAATTGCTGCCTCAGCAGTACCCACCCACCCCAGAACCACAGACGGGGACCACGATGAGGAGCGATACCGGCCCCGGCGCAGACAATGCTCCAGCCAAAGACTCCCGCCCCTGGAAGTCAAATTCAAGGGGGAGCCATAACGACTGGGATTTTTCCTAACCCAAGTCCTCAGCTACATGGAAGAGTACGGATGGGACATTCCCAGTGACAAAGCACGCATCCGAATTATGCAATCTGCCCTGGACGGGACGGCTGCAGACTGGGTGGTGAACTTGCATGACTCCAACGCCCCAGTACTCAACGACTTCAACCGATTCATGCCATCTTTGAGGCGGCGGTTCGAGGATCCTTTGGCTGACCGTAAGGCCCGGGGGAGAATCAAAACAGTGAGGCAGGGCAGGCGAGCAGTGGCTGATTATACCCAAGAATTCCGAGCCATTGCCAGCAAGCTGAACTGGCCAGAAGACATCCTCCTCAGCCACTTCAAAGATGGTCTAAACTACGACCTGTATGACGCTTGCCTGCCTTGAGGAGACCCACCCAATCTCGACGACTGGTACATCCTGGCAGAGGAAGTGGAAATAGACCTACTGAAGAGACACCGCAGAGGAAAACCATGGGGCCGCCTGCCACCCGAGCAAACACGCGAGGGGGAAAAACCACCAGCCACAGCCAAAAAATCAACAGGTTGATTCAACTGCGGGAGAGAGGGCCACCATGCTGCAGAATGTCGTTCAAAAGCCCCCCCACAAAAACCAGAGGCATCATCCTCCAAGAAGCCGGGGAAGCCCCAAGGCAACACAAAAGAATCTTCCATGAAGGGGACAGAGGCTGTAGAGTCCACAATTCCTGCCAGGAACTGGGATTGGACTCCGGCCTGCACCGCAGGGACAGTGGACAACTCGGAAGACAGCTCAGAGGGAGAACCATTGGTAAGTGGACCCCTTCCACCCATACTTAAGACAGTGACTATATTAGCTTCCCCTATGCCTGAAGCAGCCAAAATAAAAGCTCTGATAGACTCTGGGTGCATCTGCTGCCTTATCAGCCCAACGCTGTTAGAGAGATTGAGCATCCCAGTGAGGAAGCTAAAACAACCAATCTCTTTTAGTCAATTAAATGGGACAATAGCAGGGGGAGGACCAGCCACCCTAGCCACTTTAACAATCCACCTATCACTGGGGCCCCATGAGGAGGACATAACGTTTATCGTGGCCCCAGGCATGGAATGCCCAATGATTCTAGGACTGGAATGGCTGAAGAAATGGAACCCCGGGATAAACTGGAGGACAGCAGAACTCAATTTCCCAAAGGGGGGGCAGAAGAACTTAGACTCCAAAAGCACTCCCCAACCCAGAGGGAGGAGACAGCAGCAGTGGGGAAAGAGAAGGGATTACCAGAGATACCGGAAGAATACAGGGACCTGGCTGAGGTTTTCAGTGAGGAAAGAGCAGATGAGCTTCCCCCCCCACCGCCCCACAGACTGCACCATAGAATTCAAACCTGGGGCAAAACTCCCAAAACCCAGGATGTATGCCATGAGCCCAAGGGAAATGGCAGAAATGGAAAGATTCATAAAGAAAAACTTAGAAAGAGGATTTATTGAGCCTGCCAAACCCAAAGTGGCCGCCCCGGTTCTGTTCAGGGAGAAGAAGGATGGGTCTTTTCGCTTGGTTGTGGACTATAGAAATTTGAACACAATTAGTGAATGTAATCTGTACCTCCTTCCCCTAATGAAGGATATGCTATCCCACCTATTGAAAGGAAAGATTTTTACCAAACTAGACCTGAGGGAAGCATACTACCGTATTAGGATTAAGGAAGGAGACAAATGGAAGACTGCATTCAACTGCCCAATGGGGTGCTATCAATTCAAAGTATTGCCATTCGGACTGCAAGGGGCCCCCGCAGTCTTTATGCAATTAATTAATGACGTGCTGAGAGATCACCTATATAAGGTGGTCCTGGTTTACCTCGATGACATCCTTATCTTCACAGAAACCAAAGAGGAACATATCAAACTAGTCAGAGCAGTCCTGAAGAAGTTGCGAGCTGCCCATTTATATGCTAAATTATCAAAGTGTGCATTCCATCAGGAAAAAATCGACTACCTGGGGTATCGCATATCTCCAGAGGGCATAGAAATGGACCCTGAGAAGGTCAGGGCAGTACTAGAGTGGGCACCCCCCCGCACACAGAAGCAATTACAAAGTTTCCTGGGGTTTGCAAATTTCTACCGCCAATTCATCCCCGCATTTGGCCAAATAGCCATGCCCCTCACAAATTTGTTGAAAACGAAGGGGGAGTCACCCGTGAAACCCAGCCAGCCTCTGAAATGGTCAATGGAATGTCAAGCAGCATTTGAGAGGCTAAAGAGACTTTTTTCTGCTGAACCTGTCCTAAAACACCCAGATCCCGACAAACCTTTTGTAATACAGGCAGATGCGAGTGATGTAGCGGTAGGAGCCGTACTATTACAAGAAAATGATGGGGGGACATTGCAACCATGCGCATACACATCCAGAAAACTCACAGAAACAGAACAACGCTGGCCAATATGGGAAAAAGAGGCATTCTCGTTGAGGTGGGCATTACTAACATGGCGCCAATTTTTAGAAGGAAATAAAATACCTTTCCAGGTCTGGACAGACCACAAAAATTTGGAAGCACTAAAAACGCCCAGGAAGCTCACTCCTAAGCAAGCCCGCTGGTCCCAACATTTTCACCAATTCAATTTCACTCTCAAACACTTACCAGGGGGGAAGAACCTCCTGGCAGATGCATTATCCCGCATGCCCCAATATAACAGCACAAGAGTTACTGACTTTAAACCACTTGTACCGGAACAACAACTGGCAGCACCAGTCACCACCAGGGCACAAGAAAAAATGAAGCCGAAGGTAGATGGCCAAACTGGAATAGAATTCAGGAAGTCTTTGGAAAGTGATGAATGGTTCCAGAAAAATAGACATGTGTGCACAATTAAAGATGGACTGCCATGGGTGGAGGAGAAGCTATATATACCTGCCACACAGAGAATTAATTTCATGCAACTGTGCCATGATACAAAATCAGCAGGACACTTTGGCTTTGTAAAAACCTTACACTTAACTAAAAGGCAATTTTGGTGGCCATCTATGAAAAAGGACATAGAAAGCTATGTGGGTAGCTGTCAAATTTGCGCGATGGCCAAAAGACTGCAAGGGAAACCGCCAGGTCTGTTACAACCAGTGGCAAACCCCTCAGCCCCATGGAAAGAAATAGCCATGGATTTTATCGTAGAACTGCCAGAAAGTAATGGAAACACTGTAGTCTGGACTGTCACAGATCTGTTCTCTAAGCAAGTACATTTCATACCTTGCCAAAAAATCACGACTGCAAAAGCATTAGCAAAACTTTTTGTACAGCATATTTACAGATTGCACGGGGTACCACAACGCATCATATCTGACAGAGGGGTGCAATTTACGTTGCCATTTTGGAAAGAATTTTTATCCCTCTTAGGAACCACCCAAGGACTGTCATCTAGTCACCATCCTCAGACAGACGGAGCTTCTGAAAGACTTAATAATATACTTGAACAATATCTGAGATGCTTTATTAATTTTCAGCAGTCCAACTGGGCGGACCTACTGCCTTTTGCAGAAGTAGCATATAATAATGCAGTCCACTCAAGCACAGGTTACACTCCTTTTCAAGTAGCTACAGGCCAGAGTTTCAACCCAATACCAGAACTAACCCCAAAAGAACCGGTTATCCCTGATCTGAAGGAATGGATTGCTCAATTACAAAATACATGGCCAATCGTTAGGAAAGCGTTGGAAGATGCCAGAAAAGTATACAAGACACAGGCAGACAAAAAAAGAACCGATCCCACACCATTTAGGGTAGGAGAGATGGTATATTTATCCACAAAATACCTGAAATCACTCCAACCCTGTAAAAAACTAGGACCAAAATATATTGGACCCTTTCCAATTAAAAGAATCATAAACCCAGTAACAGTTGAATTAGAACTACCCAAAAATCTTAGACGAATACACCCAACCTTCCACTGCAGTCTATTAAAGAGAGAACAACAATCACCACTACGAGCAAAAATCACACCACCACCACCCCCCATCATGGTGGAAGGAGAACAACATTTTGAAGTGAAAGAAATCTTAGATTCCAGAAAACACCATGGAACGATACAATATTTAGTGGCATGGAAACAACTCCCCTCCTCAGAAAATGAGTGGGTTAACAAACTCCATGTTAAAGCACCTAAGTTGCTTAAGAGGTTTCATACAGAATATCCGAACAAACCAGGCTAACATTTATATGTTTTCTTTCCCCACAGATGGACTAATCTTTTTTCTGAAAGGAGAGCCGAATGTCAGAATCCATTTATATCACATTTCATAAATGTATAGGTAGAACAATGTGCTTATTCTGGGGATTCTGCCATCTCTCTGAAGGGGGGGAGAGGATAGACTTTAGGCATCTTCAAACAACAGGGAACATTTGAACTGGGGGGAGGGAGGGGGAGAGACAGATCTGGATTGCATCTTCATTTACAACATAAGGAAGCAATAACCATAAAACCAAGGAGAGTTCCCTTTCCCATGGAAGGGCCTGACATCTGACCAAATGGATGAGGGGAGGGGCTGAAATGGGAATGCTTTATATAGGATTGAAATGTAACTTTGTTAGATTCCGTCTTGTATTGCCACAATCGATTCCATCCTAGTAAACATTTTCCTTTTGGACTAAACTTGCATCCAAGAGTTCTTATTTCCTAAGATGTGGATTGAGGTGGGTCCTGACACTGATCATATTTTTGAATCTATGCTTTAGTAATAGTATTAGTTTTCTGAATATGCTTAAAATTTTTGCCTTAAGGGAAATAGATTGTAATCACCATACATACACACATACATACACACATACATATATACATACATTTACTTACTTCTGTATAAAGCACACATTAAGGATCACTACAGTATACAGCAATTTGACCCACATAGAATATTTCCAAAAGATAGAAAACTCAAATATTAAATGTAAATAACGTCATGTTTTGAGGTTTTTTAATGCGTTAAAATGCAATCTGAGAGCCAAACAATGACCAACCACATATATCCTCATAATTAGCAAAAATATTCAGCTTGTATGTCCATTATATTGGTCATGTAGACTAGAATAGAATAGAATAGAATAGAATAGAATAGAATAGAATAGAATAGAATAGAATAGAATAGAATAGAATAGAATAGAATAGAATAGAATAGAATAGAATATCTTTATTGTCACTGTGTAACTTACAACGAAATTAAGTGCTGTCCACAGTACACAAAGTGCACACAAGTAAAAACCACAAATAAAAACATACATTATACACATTTAGCCTTCACATTCTATTCACCATTGTGCTGCCCCTAATATTGCACTTCAATGTTGCAATATCTTCAGGTTTATTTCCAGCTACAGCCAGTTTCAACTACAAAACATAGTCATTACGGTAGTCACATGAATGAAAACAACTTAGTTTTTCAAACTGAAATTTGAAGGATGAATCGTGAGGAGAAATTTAAATTATCCTTTGGTTTCCTAATGTTTTGCTGTGATGCAAATAAGAAATCGACAGTGTAAGTCCAGGAATGTGCATAAACAATGGTGAATCTCCCTGAGAGAATCAGAACGTGGGAACTACTAAAAATCATGTTTAATTTTATCAAGTTATAACTGAGTCTGAGTTAAAGCTGGTATGCTTTGTGGTCTTGTTCTGATTTGACACTTCATTTATTTTGATTAAGATTGGAATCTTACCTCAGCCTTGTAAACCACAGCTCCTGTTGAGAGAGAAAAAGAAATGTGAAATTTTATTGCATTCATTGGTGCCTGTTTTTTTAAAGTGATATTGAAGATAAAATAGTGAAGGAGCAAAAGAAACCATCAATTGATTAAAATTATAATTGTTTTATTTATTACATTGATTTACAATCTCTTCTAGAGGAATTGAAAAGACTGGAAGACTAGTTTTTCCTCATATTTTGTCCTGATTAGTAATCTCTGAGAAATATTTTGTTTCACAAGAGCATCTCCAATCAGACTGACAAAGTTGAATTGTATAAGTGACAGTTTATATCAACACACACACACACACACACACACAGAGAGAGAGAGAGAGAGATGCTGTTATAAAAACAAAGTGTAAAATAAGTGTTAAGTCATAGTGTGTAATGGTTAAGGTGCCTGATTTAGGATGCCCAGTTTTAAGTCTTCTCTGAAGCATTTATTGGGTACATTTACAGACCATTTCAATCTAAAAAATAAATAAATCTAAAGCTTGAGTTGGATGTTCTCTCACAACCCAGATCA
The DNA here is from genome assembly GCF_947247035.1 of Vipera ursinii. Classification (NCBI taxonomy): domain Eukaryota; kingdom Metazoa; phylum Chordata; class Lepidosauria; order Squamata; family Viperidae; genus Vipera; species Vipera ursinii. The sequence goes on along the minus strand of NC_139513.1, from coordinate 221,213,510 downwards.
GTGTTTGTTAAGGAGAAAACTGGAGGACAAAAATATGTATGTGCTCTTTTGGTCTCTCATTCTTTATTGTCTTGCATTTATTCCATTGTTTTTTTCCAGTGCCATGAAAATATAGACATTCTTCTCAACCTTTTCATTTTAATTTTCCTACATTTAACTATGTGGCAATATTTGAAGGAGCCTTTTCTGTGTTTAGAATTGTTTTGGTTTTTTAGCTTTGTTTTTAAAAAGCATTTAAATAAAAAGTGTTCTTTATTGTGCAATGCGTTGGAAAACTTCTAAAAATAATCTCAGAAACAGAGCTGCAATGAAATATGATCCTATGCTTAATAATTACCTTATAGGTTGTGATGATATTGAATAATTGTCATTTTGCAGTGCTTTCATTGTAAGAACTCTATAGACTAAAATTAGTGAGGTAGGAACCAGCAATTCAAAGACAAGGCAGAACCATTATGTAAATGGGGAGTAGTTCTGCCCCAGTCTCAAGACTATTAAGAGAATATGCATTTTTTATTCAGAAAGATATGAGGAAAAAGCCTAGAATTGGAGCAAACATGCATATGCATAAGCACACAACCAGATGGCTTGATGTTTGTGTTTGATAATAAGGAAATATTCTGAAAATATTTTTCTTTTACAAACTTTAATATGATATATTTTAATCAACCAATTGTGAGAAATATATTGTTTCATAAGCATTTACTGCTGTTGGAAAATAGGTGTTGAATGTGGTTGTTTTATTAGTCAATCATGAGTTGGCTATTCGGTTTATTGCATCTTGTTATTTTAGTGCAATGTATTAGTCAGTCATGAGTTGGCTTTTTGACTTATTGCATTTAGCTATTGTATTGTAATTTATCATAAAAAAATCACAATCCATCCAAAACCTACAATTCCCACAAAAAATACTATGAAGAAAATTGAGTTTTCAGTAGTAATCACCTTATATTTATACAACATATAAATAAAGTGAAAATTGCTTTCTTTTCTATTAACAACTCTACTGGAGATCACTAACAAAATTCTCTGACTCAATTAAATTTGAGGTGAAATTATGTTAGAATGATTTTCTCTATCTGGAGGGAAGTTGCCAAAATTTAATAGAGACACCAATGAGGTTATAGAAAAACATTATTGCCATTTTATAGAGAGAGATATAAAATTATTAGTCAATGGAAAAACCACAAAATGTCATGTTTTATTTCTGGAATTCATTTTTAAAGCTTGATTTTAAAGCAAACTCATTTGATTTGAATATATATAAAAAGGTAAAGGTTCCCCCACACATGCGTGCTAGTCGTTTCCAACTCTAGGGGTCAATGCTCATCTCTGTTTCAAAGCCGAAGAGCCAGCGCTTGTCCAAGGACGTCTCCGTGGTCATGTAGCTGGCATGACTAGACGCCAAAGGCACACGGAACGCTGTTACCTTCCCACCATAGTGGTCCCTATTTTTCTACTTGCATTTTTACATGCTTTCGAACTGCTAGGTTGGAAGAAGCTGGGACGAGTAACAGGCGCTCACTCTGTTACGCAGCACTTGGGATTCGACCCGCCAAACTGCCGACCTTCTGATCGACAAGCTCAGCATCCTAACCCACTGAGCCACCGTGTCCCTGTATATGAGCTGTCACTGTTGTGACTATTGCCTGTCGATGGCCTTCGGTTAGGCTGAAACAGGAAATAAAGATTTGTCCCATGTTTGGGGCCTAGCAAGGTAATCTAAATAGTTAACAAGCATTTAACATACATACATATACATACATATACATATACATATACATATGCATATACATATACATATACACATATACACATATACACATATACACATATATACATATATACATACATACATACATACATATATATATATATATATATATATGTGTGTGTGTGTGTGTGTGTGTGTGTGTGTGTGCGCGCGCGCGCGTGTGTGTGTGTGTGTGCCAACTCTGATGGCAGGCATTTCGTGATTTCTCTACATTCATATAGATCTTCAACACAAAAAAAAAACCTTTTTAAAAAACCTGCAACATTAGAAACTTTCTCCCTAATTTTGGTGTCATCGTGAGGATTCCTGGTTCAGTATAGGATTGAAATTTGCATGTGAGTGTAAAAACTAGGTTTAATACAGGGGTATCCAACCTTGGCAAATTTAAGATCTGTGGACTTCAAACTCTTAGGCTGAGTAAAAGTTTTTTAACTTACCCCTTTCAATGGACCCAATTTCTCCACAGTTGAAGGCAGAATGACTCTATAGCTGGAAGTAAATATTATCTCACTTCTAGTTAAGGTACCTACATACTTTTTATTTCTTAATGGGAAAGTTTGTATCCTAACTGAATTATTCTTCTGATGAAAAATATTCTTATTTTTTAAATCATGCTTTTTAAAAATCCAAGGTTTGTACTTTAAGAAGAACAAATATTGGGAGGGTTATGACATAGTCTTTATAGTTTCCTGGCATCTTAAATATGAAAAAAGGTGTTGTCCAATTTCTCTCTGCTACCAGAGAGGTGAATCTAGTGGATACTGCTATCAGTTGAAATAAAGTTTTACATTGTCTTTTATTGTTCAAATGGGAGTCATAAAGCAGCTGACAGATTGAGGAATAAGGGATATTCTGGGAACTATTAAAATATGGTATAAAAATACCTTTACAATGATTAGCATGTAGAGTTAAGGTGCAGGAGACATTTTTAAAGATTTATTGTGGAACATTGGCTATTTGATTTAACTGCAGATTCATCAATTGCCTGACTCTAGTCTCTTGTAAAAAATGACTTCTATAAGATGGAAAAAGAAAAAAAAATGTATAGAACTGCTACTTAATCCTTTTTGCAGAAAATGGCAACCTAGCCATCCAGTTTCCAATGCAGAAGAATATATAGGAATGTATAGAAATATGTTATGAAAAATAAAGTCCTATAATGTTTAGAAAATGTTATGCGCCCAAACTAAAAGTTCTTTGTTTAAAAAAAATGTAAACTTTTGATTAATTAAAATGTTTATATGAAAATCCTTGAAAAAAATTCAAGATTAATATTATTATTTGAAAGTTTAAGATTAAAGATAAGATGTAATATATGCCAAGGTTCATATTAAAGCAAATGTTATGATATTTATATTTTAAATACCAAATAGCTTATATACAACATTGTAATTAGAGTTTAACAAAAAAAATTGCAACTATCTCCAAAATTTTCTTCTCTGGAAGTACAAATAAATATAAACTAATATATACTATGTGAGTAAATATAACACAGAATTATTTATTTTTTTATTTATTTTATTGGATTTATATACCGCCCTTTCCCGAAGGATTCAGGGCGGTTTACAGGGTATTTAAAACAAAAATCGATACAAAAGTTAAAAACAATTTAAAAAGATTAAATCAAATCCCTGAAAAAAATAAAAACCCCAATTAAAATTCTCAGCCTGGGCCGGAAAGCTCAAAGAGCCAGGTCTTCAGGTCCCGGCGAAATGAAGGAAGGTCGGGGGCAGTCCTAAGCTCCGTGGGCAGCTGGTTCCAGAGGGCAGGCGCACCCACAGAGAAGGCCTTCCCCCTGGGTGTTATCCACCGGCAATCTTTTACCGGTGGCACCCTGAGAAGGCCCTCCCTGTGGGAGCACACAGGACAAAGGGAACTTGATGCTGGCAGCAGGTGTTCCCTTAGATATCCCGGACCCAAGCCATTTAGGGCTTTATAGGTCATCACCAGCACCTTGAATCTCACCCGGAGGGCAACCGGAAGCCAATGCAGCTCGCGGAGTAGAGGTGTTACATGGGAGTATTGGGAAACCCCCATCACAACTCGCACGGCCGAATTCTGCACCAGCTGAAGCCTCCGAGTGGTCCTCAAGGGCAGCCCCATGTAGAGAGTGTTGCAGTAGTCTAAACGGGAGGTCACGAGCGCATGAGTGACTGTGCGTAGGGCATCTCGGTCCAGGTAGGGTCGCAACTGGTGCACCAGGCGAACCTGGGCAAAAGCCCCCCTGGTCACGGCTCCTATGTGGTCTTCAAAATTGAGCTGTGAATCCAGGAGGATGCCCAAGTTGCGAGCCCTATCAACGGGGGGTAACACCTCACCCCCCATTGTTAAAGATGGAAGAGTCTGGTTAACCCGAGATGCCGATATGCACAGCCACTCAGTCTTGGCAGGATTGAGACAAAGCCTGTTTCTCCCCATCCAGACCTGGACCGCCTCCAGGCAACGGGACATCACAGCGAGGGCATCACTGGGTTGGTTTGGGGTGGAGAAAAAAAGTTGGGTATCATCAGCGTACTGATGATACTCCACCCCGAAACCACGAATGATCTCACCCAGCGGCTTCATATAGATGTTGAACAGGAGGGGCGAGAGAACCGACCCCTGAGGAACTCCACAAACGAGAGGCCTCGGGGCGGATCTCTGCCCTCCCGTCAACACTGACTGTGAGCGGCCCAGGAGATAGGAGGAGAACCACCGTAAAATGGTGCCTCCCACTCCCAACCCCCTGAGACGCCGCTGTAAGATACCATGGTCGATGGTATCAAAAGCCGCTGAGAGATCTAATAGGACTAGGACAGAGGAACAACCCCTGTCCCGAGCCCAATTAAATAATAATAATAATAATAATAATAATAATAATAATAATAATAATAATAATAATAATAATTATTATTATTATTATTATTATTGTTTTACATCTAATAGATATAACCATTGTGATAGTCAACTACTGCCTTTCCATTTTCCTTCCATCCCTCCATCTATGGTGGAATATTTTCAAGGATTTCCTGTAAAATGCTGAAATACCAGCCTTGGACTTCTTATGATTCTTTGACAGTGATGTAAACAAAAAAATCTATCTCTTTCAAAGTGTACTCAGGAATCCTAGCCATGTTTGAATAAAAAATGTGTATGAATTGGCATATTCAACTGTTGTGTATGCTGAATAACAATAGCGCAGATGTGCCATTTATTGAAGGGTGTCAAAGGCTGCTTTGCTGCAGGAGCCAGCATGGAAGATTATCCAATCATTATTCCAAATAAATCATTATGGACACAACAAACCTACTTCTCAGAAAGTATTTGTTTTTCAGAGATCATTTTATCCTCCCTGTTCAGTCTAATGAGGTAAGAGCACTCTTTGTACTAGAACTGAGCAGCATAAATAGGACTCTGGAATATAGGAATTTAAAATGAAATAAACAAATTATGATTAAATACGTAAGTATATAAAATGGAAGGAAACCTGAGATATATTTGCTTATCTGCATTAGCTAACAGAATCAAAAGTAAGTTTTAGTGTGTTAAATAAACCTTGAGAATTGCACAAGTGGAATACAGGAAAATAGAAGGGAAGACTCTCTGGATAGCAAAAGGGGCATAATATATGTTTAATAAATAAATAAAATAAGAGGAAGTCTTTTTAAGGAGTAGTCCTGTGGCATTTCAGGTGCTCTATGTATCCCCTAATTTTATGTAAACATTTACAAAGCTGTTTCCCTCTCCAATGTTAGCATTTTCCAAGATTTCTATTGTTGTTGTTGTTAGTTGCGAAGTCGTGTCCGACCCATCGCGACCCTATGGACAACGTTCCTCCAGGCCTTCCTGTCCTCTACCATCTTCTGGAGTCCGTTTAAGCTCACACCTACTGCTTCAGTGACTCCATCCAGCCACCTCATTCTCTGTCGTCCCTTTCTTCTATTGCCCTCAATCTTTCCCAGCATTAGGCTCTTCTCCAGTGAATCCTTCCTTCTCATTAGGTGGCCAAAGTATTTGAGTTTTAGCTTCAGGATCTGGCCTTCTGAAGAGCAGTCAGGGTTGATCTCCTCTAGGACTGACCAGTTTGATCGCCTTGCAGATTTCTATATAAAGTTTTAATGATCTTGCCTCATGTCTCGAGGTACCTCCAGAAGGTTAATTCATATATACTATGGACTAGCAGCATAGTTAAACCATGTGTTCAGGCTGGCATCAACAACATTGTGCATTATAAGATCAAACAATTTTAAATATTTACTAGGAGGTTAAGCACGGTCTACTCTGTAGATAAAAGATGGTTTTTCATATTGATTTTTTATTACTTGAATTTATCTGTTTCACAAAAAGAAAAGGCTGCCTATGAACCATGCTGTGTTAATTACTGTTACAGAGCAAGGAGGAAAAAGGAGCACAATATCTTTGATAGATCATGTTTAAAGACACCCAATGGGTGGTATTTATGTACTGCCATCCTCTGTGAAAGTCTGGAAATCTTTGCATGGTAGTTGTAAATAAATAATAAAGGTGTCTTAATATTTAAAACTGCAGCAGTAAAAACAAAAGCAGTATTTGCATAATTGACAAGACTAACTCCGGGGCAGCTACCAACATTAAATATTATTCAGCCCTTTATTAATTTTTTCCCCTTTTCTCTGTAGGAGCAGCACATAACATTTTTACAAAATATTTTTTTAAAATACACATTTATCCTGTGGATTACACCTAACTACCTGTATTTAGAATATTTCAGGAGGAGGGGTACAACATTTCGGCTACATAGTAAATTTTCTTAAAACACCTCCCCCTCTCCAATTATATACATTTTAAATTCACTGTATTACAGGAAAGCATTAGAGTATGGATGTCTTTCTTTTTTGAAAAAATTGGTTTAAAATAACATCTGCAAAAAGAACTGGTTTCTATGATAGGACAATTTTATTTCCCCCATTTTTATCAAATGAAACTCTCCTGGATAATCAAACACTACATTTCTGCAATCTTTCTACCTAGGGATAAGCTACATTTCTTTGGGTAAAGTTGAAAAAAAGGTTAACTATTTTCATATCAGTGTACCTCAGATAAAAAAAGAAAAAAATTGAAAATATTAAAATATACACATAGGGCATTCATGTTAGCAATGTTTATAAAAGTATCTGGTCTAGGGTTAAATTGGTCCTTCTCAACAATAAAGGACAATCATAACTGTATTCACCTGCCGAAATTTGACACTTTTTTGAATATTGAGATTTAATACATAATTCCTCAATTATGTATATATTTTTTTCCTTCCTTCCTTCCTTCCTTCCTTCCTTCCTTCCTTCCTTCCTTCCTTCCTTCCTTCCTTCCTCCCTTCCTTCCTCCCTCCCTCCCTCCCTCCCTCCTTCCCTCTTTTTTGCCAGGAGATTAAGAAAGATTATATGAAAATCTTTATTTTATTCTCACAGTAATAACAGTGTAAAATAGGTTCATTAACGTGCATTTCCATCACCGAAGGACTTAAACCTGAATCATCCCAATTCAAATCAACACTTTATTCTTTTATTAGAACTGATCTGAATTTTGATTCATATACTTAATGGCACAAACAAAGAAATGTCTAAGTCATCTCAAAAGAAATTATAATAAATTTATATGGAAATAAGAACAGCAATTATAATAGCCTGCTTGTACATAAGACTTTTGAACCAATGTAAATTTGTTTCTTTTCAGTAAAGAAAATTGTCACCACCCATAAAAACTCTTCAGGTAAAAATGCTGTTCACAAAAATTAAATAAAAAGTATACTATAAAGTATTATTTTAACTGGGTGCACTTACAATGACAGCAAATCTATACTACTAAAACTCTTATGTCTGTTCACCCAACCTTCACTTGGGTGAAATTAGAACATATAGGACAACAATTACAGAATCAAGGTATTTCAAATGAGTTAACTTACAGAATGCTGGCATCTATGACTCCTGGGGGAGTGAAAGTTGTTGAAATTGTGGCCGCCTCTGCGGCTCCATGCCTTCTGATTACACTTCCCAGAAGCGCTTAGGTTGCTTGGTGCAAGAAAAGATGTGAGAGCATATCCCCACCCTCTTTCCACCTGGCCTCTGCACCCTATTGGCTTTCTGCAAGGCCCAATGGGTGAACGGCTATTGGCGACTCTGGAACCTAAGCCAAAATCTGAAATCTCTTATTGGCAGTAGCTGGTGAAAGAAGGAGAGGGGAGGGAACTGGATGTCTGCTAGCAATGTAGGGTTTATGGGGAGCAGGGCTACATTTTTCTTTGCAGTTCCTATCTCCCTTTGTTTCCACAAAGTGGCAGGCAGTTCTGCGGGCCAGATGAGGAGAAAGAAGCTTCAGCTTTCCAATTTTCCAAAGCTCCATTTCACTTCTTTTATCACTGGTTATAATTTGATTCAAACTGTTGTGTATTGATCTTCGCGCTTATTTGTTCTAATATACCTCAATGCCAAGCTGAAGCTAGCGCAATGCCAATTGGGACAGTGGCATCTCTCTTGAAAATATGTCATGAGCAATGTAGAGGTGACAGGAAGTTTCAGTGGCACAATTCAAACTAAAACTGTTAAGGAGTTATGTGTACTACAGTTTATGACAAGAAAAATACGTAGGCATGCGGGAGGACAGAAAGGAAAATGAACATCAGGTTATTAACTTATTAAATGTATATACCACCCATCTCAGTGTTGAGTGACTCTGGGCAGTTTACAACCTAATCAAACAGCAATATAAAGCGTTAAAACATTAAAAGCATTGAACATTAAAAGTTAATAAACTAGGTAAGAAAGGAACACATGCATAAACAGGATGGAGGTGGGCTCTTCTTAAGCTATTAACCACTTCCTGAGTCAGACACTCCCATTGGGAATCCAAGGCAATTGGCCTGGTCAGGTTTTCAGTCTGTTTTGGAAGACACAAGCAGCTACATGTTCCTGGAGAGCGCATATTGTACTGCATGAACTGTATTGGTTACCGGTTTGTCCAATTCAAGGTGCTGTTATTGACCTACATGGCACAGGACTCGCCATTCCAGGTCGGCGCACCCCAGAGTCTAATCCTTCCTTAGAGTTAGCACAGCAGCTGTAGTGTTCTGGTTGACTTTCTCCTTCAGGTGCCCCATGTTGCACTCCTGGAATTGCCCCCCTATGACCATCTCCCCGTTGCTCTGACTGCTTGGGACCTCAGAGCATATGGATTGATCGGCCTGGTTGCCGGTTTGTGGTCCGTGGATGGGACCTGGGATGAAGTCCTCACTTTGTGGCCGTTCTGGAAAATGCTTTCAAAGCTGATTGATATGGCGCCGAACAACTCGCCCACCCTCTAGGCCCACTTTGTATGACTGAGGGCCCAACGTTTTGGTGATTTTCCCTGGCACCCACAAGTTCCCATGCCCATAGTTCTGGGCCCACATACCATCGCCCACTTGCAACCCCCTCGGGGGTCTTGGGTGAGAGGCCTCAGCTGCCACCCGGTCTGGGTGCAACCTGTCCAGTTTCATGATTAGTCGCCTCCCCCAGCACAGCTCTGCTGGGCTCTTACCCGTTGCCGTGCATGGTGTGGAATCTTGGCACAGCAAAAAGTCGGCCAGTCTGTGGTGTCAGTCCCCAGTCACTATGCGCTTCAGCAATTCTTTCATGGTGTTCACCATTAGTTTGGCTTGACCACTACTTGATGGGTGAAATGGAGCCGATGTTGCATGCCTAATGAGGTTTGCCCTCAGGAAAGCCTGAAATTCTGCCGCAGTGAATTAGGCCCCATTATCAGACACTACGACGTCCAGTAGTCCGTGCATTGCAAAGAGTTTTCTAAGCACCTGGATAGTCATATTTGCAACTGGTATAACTTCCAGCCATTTAGAGTGGCTGTCGACCACCATAAGAAAGAGCTTTCCATGAAAGGGCCCAGCGAAGTCTATATGAATCCTCAACCAGGCTGTGTGTGTTTCCTCCCACCTATGGACAGGAGCGTACGGCATTTCAGGCCTAGACTGCTGACACGTGTAACACCCGTGTACTTGAGCTTCAATGGCTTTATCTAATCCTGGCCACCATAAATAGCTTCCTGCCAAAGCTTTCATGTGAACAATACCCGGATGACCTTCATGAAGTGATTGCAATACCCTGTCCCTTAATGAAGTGGGAACAATGACCCTGTTCCCCCATAGAATACAACCCTTATGAGCTGAGAGCTCGTGTCTCCTTGTGAAGTAGCTCTGGAACTCAGGGCCAGGGCTTTTTTCTAGCCACCCCATGTGGACCCAAGATAGCACTCTGCTTAGAGTTTTGTCTGATGCCGTTTCTGCGGCTATGTCCCCCACATGGAGGGGAAACTCCGGCAAGTCCTGAATGGACAAATCGCAGTCCGCTGGGGCAAGATCTGGCTTGATTTGAGCCAGTGGAAGCCTGTTCAGGCCATCTGCATGGCCCATATCCTTGCCAGCTTTGTGAATTAGCTTAAAGCTGTAAGCTGATAAAAAATGGACCATCTTAACATTCTAGGGGATAAGTTGTGGGGTGTCTGTCTGTCTGTAGTGAATAACCCCAGTATCGGTTTATGGTCTGTGAAGACCATGAAGTCCCTGTCGTATAAGTAGTCATGGTATTTTTTTTACTCCAGCTACTATGGCCAATGCCTCCTTATCAATTTGTGCGTAATTATGCTCAGCAGAGGACAGTGTCCTGGAATAAAAAGCAATCAGGACTTGAGTCCCATAGCTCTCCAAGTGGCTTAGGACAGCCCCCACCCCATATGGGGATGCGTCACATGCAAGTCATACCGGCATCAATTCCTTAAAGTGAGCGATTGTGGAACTGACGGACAGTAGGGCCTTCAATTCCTGAATGCTTCTTTTGTGAACACTAGTCTACTTCCATGCCGTATTTTTGTCCAAGAGCCAGTGTAACGGCTCTGCCACTGCGGCCTTGTTAGGAAGGAATGCATGGTAAAATTTTAGGAGGCCTAGGAATGCCTAAAGCTCTCCCTTCATTTTGGGGCTGGGTTCCATCTGAATGGCCTTCACTTTTGACTCAGCCAGGTGGATGCCATCAGCATCTATATGGAAACCCAAGAACTCAGTTGAAGGGACTCCAATACTACACTTATTCTTTGAGGCCTGCTTCGTGCAGCCTTTGAAGGATGGCTCTGAGCCTCCTTGCTAGCAGCTCAATGGACTCACCGGCGATGAGCATGTCATCAAAATATGGGCAAACTCCCGTAATGCCCTTGAGCGTTCGCTCCATAATGCCTTGAAAAATGCCGGGGGCTATGCTGACCCCAAATTACAGGCGTTTTACTTTAAACACCCCCCTGTGGGTTACAATTGTCTGTGCTGTGGCTGTGGCCTCATCAACAGGAAGCTGTTGGTAGGCCTGAGCCAAATCTAATTTTGCAAAAATTGTACCACCTTGCAAGGACGCCAAGATGTGGCTTACTACTAGTACCGGGTAAGCATGCTGTTTGAGTGCACGATTAATTGTGCATTTGTAATCAGCACAGATTCTGACCTTCCCGTTGGCATTTAGTGATGTGACGATTGGGGTCTCCCATTCATCCCCATCTACTGGCTGAAGTACTCCCTGTTCTATGAGTTCATCTAACTCAGTGTCTATCTTGTGTTTAAGAGCAAATGGCATTCTACAAGGTTTAATCCTGACTGGCACTACAGTAGGATCTAGTTTAAATGTTATTGGCAGGACCATGTACGTCCCCAGACCTGAGTCAAACACATCTATGAATTCCTCGCATACAGTCGCTAGACTTGCGATTTGTGTCCGGTTGATTCTGGTTACTTGGATGCCTAGAACATCAAACCAGTTGAGCCCAATCAGGCTCATTCACTGACCCCCTACTACGACAACGTCCAGGTGCCCAGAAAACCCCTTAAATTTGATGGCCAGTGTGGCCTCAACCTTGACTGTGACTCTGGCATTCTGGAAGTCGGTCAGTATAATGTCAGATGGCCTCAGCTTGGCCCATCTCTTGCTGTGATTGCAGACCCAAGTCTCAAGTGAAATAATGGATGGCTGAGCCCATGTCTAGCTCCATCTTGCAAGGGACCCCTTGCAGTTCCACATGAAGTCTAAACTTAGGCTTAATAGACTGGCGAGCACCCGTGCAGCAAATGCTTCTGCAGCTGGAGCAAAACCCTATGCTATACTGCCCCCAGGCCCCGGTACCTCTCCTAATTGCAATGTCTGACTGGAGATTCGATGGCCGGTCCCTCTGGCGACCTCCGCAGATGGATGCGATGTGGCCAGTCTTCCTGCAGGCCTGGCATGAGGCTGTCCAGAACCTACAGTCAATGCGTTGGTGGCGGCCGCCACACCCTGGGCACCTAAGGAAGGGATCTGCCTTGTAAGTTGCCCCTTGTTGCTTGTCGCTGTGATGCTGTTGGTGATTATGTCTTTGTAGCTTGTCAACTTCTGTGTTGTCTTCTGGGTCTTCCGCGTGTTCGGTGTCCTCATGGTGGACGGCTTCCTCATGCTGTGCTGTTTTGGTGGGCCACATGGCTCATACGGCTTTGCCAGCGGCTTCGTACGCCATGATCTCTTTCAGCACATCTGGGAACGACACAGTCTCTTTGGAGAAGAGTTTTTGCTGTAACTCACGATTCCTGAGACCGCAGACAAGCCGGTCTCATAGCCTCTCCTCTACATCAAAGAACTAGCACAGGTGTGCAGCCTACCTCAAGGCCACGATGAATTCAGATGCTGTTTCACCTTGTTGCTGAACCCTCTGCTTGAATGCATGGCGCCAAGTGATTACCGACAGCTTGGGCTGGAAATGGTCGGCAAGCCATTTCTTCAAGTCTATGAATGTTACAGACTGCAATGGCATTGGTGCGAACAAGTTCTCTGCGATGTCAAACATGGCTGGGCCACACACACACAAGAGCGTAGCAGCTTTCAGGCCGTTCTCGGCAACTTGATTCGCACATAGATAGTTCTCGACCCTGGATAGATATGAAGACCATCTTTCTGAGTGAGCTATATCAAATTCTTCCAGCTTTCTGACCTTTGCCATTTCTGCTGGTCTTCACAGCTGGGGCTCATCGTCTTCTTATCCTGCTCCTCTGTATGACCAGGGACTGGTCCTCTGGGAGCGTGGTTGCTAGCGTGGCTGTGCTAGGCTGACCATGGGGGGGGAAATTGCTTTTCCCGCCAGGTGCATTTGGCCTCTCCCCTAGTGACTCTTCAGCTCAGTTGGAGAAGCAGGATCCTATCCTCGTTGCCAGTGTTAGATACTGGGTTCGTTGCTTGATTGACGAGATGAGGCGAGTGAGTTCAGCAAGAATCATTCTTTATATTTGGTTGCAGGAACTGAACTGGGAAACAGGGCTTCAAGTGCAGCTATTTAGACCCTGGTCTCTAGGCGGTGGCCAATAGGTTTAAAGCAACCTATTGCCGCCCTAGAAGCAGCCAATAGCAGTGCTGGAGATGGGTTGTCTGAGGAGCTGGGAGCAGTTAGTCAGCTTCCCTGCTTAAACAACCTTCCAGCAATTAACCCCACGTGATGCTCTTTGGTAAAACAAAACCCAATACATTACAGACATCACTCTGTTATTTTTATTTCCTTGTTCAGTTCTGCTTTTTATCATTTTTAATGTTTGAAATGTTTTTGTTATTTATTGTTTTATTGATGTGTTGTACACAGCTTGCTATCACTTTCTGTGAGATGGGCAGCCATATACATTTGATAAATAAATAAACAAAATATTAGAAACAAAGCAACTTAAATATAAGCAGACTTTGCTGGCAGATATTTCTTGACTTCATCAACAATGTGATGTTAGCCATTGATTAGAGAGTGGGGGACTCAGTCAAGCATATACCACTCTGGAAACTTTTGACAAGGAAACAGGCTGCTTTGACTTTCAAATAGAGTGAGAATCTTTAATAAAACATTCATTTCATCCCACCTGCAGCTTTCCAAAATCACATCTTGATTTGTGTCATCCGAAATTCTCTGACTTTTCATCAACTTGTTCAAATATACAGTATTTTCTTTATCTATTCAGATATTCTATTTCACTGGGTGAAATACGAGTCAAATGAAGTCACACTCAAGGAGAAAATATTACTTTTAAGTTGCTTTGTATATTTTGGAACACACACACACACAAAATGGTATAATATGTATTATTTTCATAGCAAGAAAGAAATACTAGTGAAAACAAGGAATTTTTCCTAGGGGAAAAAAATTGGTTTATATGGAAATAGAGAACCGAATAAGAGAAACTTTGGCAGGTTTTCCTTCTTTCATGATTGTAATGTAAAAAGGTGATTGGAAATTATTTGTTTATTTATCACATTTATATAGCTGCCCATCTCACCTAGCAACTCTCGGTGGTATATATAATCAAATAGTCCAGTTACATCAATACTATTAAAAACCAAACCAATTTAAATCACAAAGATTAAAAGAAATGAAATAAAAACACAATTTCAGAAAAGAATACAAGAGAGAACATTCAATTAACCATCATACAACTATATAGGCCCACTCCATCATAATATTTTAAAAATGAGATAAAAACATGTTTTAATGGCCTTCTGGAAGATTTTGGGCCAAATTAAAATGCTGTAAATTTGGGGACCTTAAAATATCAGTACAATATAAAATAAAATGTAATATGGATTATGATTAATGGACCAGAATTAAAAACATTATACATGAACACAGCAAAGAATTACATCTTCATGCTCTATACTATAGTTGTCAAGAGCCGGTGAGCATATTTAAGATTTTAGCAGTATACACACTCACCAACATTTATGTAAATCAAACTGACATGATAGCAGTCTTCCAATATTTGAGAGGCTGTCATAAAGAAGAGGGGGAGGAGGTCAACCTATCCTCCAAAGCACCTAAGGACAGGACAAGATGCAATGGGTGGAAACTTATCAAGAAGAGATCCAACCTAGAACTATGGAGAAATTTCCCAACAGAACATTTAATTCACAATTAATTAATCTGGGTGCTCCATCACTGGAGTTTTTAAAGAAGAGATTTGACACAATTTGTCCAGAATATTTTGGGTGGACTAGAAGACCTCCAAGGTCCCTTCCAACTCTGTTATTCTGTATGCTGTAATCCTTCTAGCCATCCAAGGAGGTCAATAGCAAAATAAAACAGCAGGATTGATCAAGACAATCAAAGTTCTGTTCCTCTTTTAATAAGTATTGCACATACTACATAGACATTAAAAAGTATCAGCCTTTGATTACTTCTGTCAACTCCCTGGCATTTTGATACTGTTGACCCATGATGGATGCCCCATCTCTCCACCATTGTTGGCGATTATTTCATCATTTTTTTTCCTCCCAAACCAAATTATCATCATTTCAAAGAAACTTTGGAATATACCGACCCTCTTTTTCATTTTATAATATAGTGACCAAAAGTATTCTCATAAAGTATCATAATACTAGAAGCTGCTGTTTTGCAATATACCAATGTACCATTCGCTCTACTTTTTTTAAAAATATAAATCAATCACTATTTAAAAAAAAAACAAAGCAAAAGATCAAGAGAATTGCCCAAGAGTACTAAACTGCTATCCACTAACTTAGCTTGGAGTTCTTGGTAAATGTTAGCTTTATTTGGGAAATGATTTCATGCATTTTCCCCCAAAAATTGTTAAAAAAACACCAAAGAGATGTTTCCATGTCAGAGCCCTTAGATTAGAGATAGCTAATCTTTGTGGCTCCAAAGGCAATATATTATACTGGATTAGGCCACAATGGTGTGTATATATAAGTTACCCATGAGGACAAAATAGATTTAAAAAAAAAACCCGTCTTCACTCTGCAGGCATGAGTAAATAAATAGGTGTTTAATCAGCTGGATAAAGCACAATACACCTAGAGATGAGATGCCTTTGATGGGTTTGAAATTCCTCTCCAACTATTTCAATAGAGAGCACCATTTCCAAGCACTATAGACTCCAGCAAAAGATCGCTGAGAGAAGGGAATTGTTACAATTTCTCCTCTGGAGCAATCCCTATGGATATGGCTGCTTCTTCAATACAGCTTCTAATGGGGAAACAGCAACTTCAGTCACAGTCAGTCATCAGTCCCATGAAGATTGTCGCGGTTTGGTAGCAGCATCAACAGAAAGCAACATGAGAGAAGGGGCAGGAAATGTACAAAGGGAATCTATAAACTACAATTATCGCATTTGTTGCAAATAGAAGGCAGAGCTTGGCGGTATTGGGCCACTAGTTGTCTATCTCTCATTTTGAAAGTTCATTAAAATGTGAGAAACAATGCCCCCCCTAGACAGGTAGGTTAAGGAAACTGGAAGGTATTTCCTTGAAATACAGATATCAGATGAATGCAGTCATTAACCAGCTTCATCCTAGGATGACTTTTTCTATCATTGCTTCCAACTCAGCACATCTGGATCTAACTCTACAAGATTTTAATAGAGTGTTCGGGATTTCTCAAATCTTTCCGTTCAAAGATGATTTTAAATTATACATGGCTGCTCTTTTGAAAATGCTAAACTGAGATTTTTGATGTGTAGCATAGCATACTGCACATATCCTGAAAAGATGTTTGACTGCATTTGTACATCCATCCTTAGCAGATTTCAAAATAACAAGAAACAATTCTGCCACTGCGAAGTGCAGCTGCAGAACAGAATTTATAATTTAGCTCAGAGCTTACAAACTTTATTAAAATTCATGGGGAAAATGCCTTTTCTTTCAGTTGAAGAAAACAGCATTTTGGGTCTGATTGCTTAATTACTCAAATCACCTACAAGAAGAGTACAGATAGGTCATGAATACCTACTGCCTATTCCATAACAAGACAAATTTTGTATTCATGGGTTAGAAATATATTCCTACACATTAGTACCATGGTCTCCTTCTCATCTTCCAGAAATATAACAGAAGCATTCAATGAAACTGCTGCAGCACTATTTTGACTCTGTAGTCAGGCCCTATTTGATTTTGAATTGGTGATACAAAATCCACTTATGAAAGAGATTTTATAACATGGTGTCACATTGAAATGTTCTAGCTTTGCACAGATAAAAACAAAGAATTCATTGTCTTTCATACAGGGCTGGCTTGCCTGGTTTCTGTGGGAATAAATTTGACAACATAACAAACTGTGATCTATTCCAGGTTTTGAAGAATCTCTGGAGGATACCAATCTACTTCTACCAATGCTGCTTCCATTTCCACCTCAGTCCCAAATCTGTTTTGTACAATGAGTCTAGAATTTTCTTCCTTTTCAGCCATTTTGAAGGAGACAATAAGAAAAGGGGAAATTCTAGCTGCTTCTTCTGTTTGGAATTCCATGAAACAGAAGAAAAAAAAATCATGAGATGCAGCAGGGGATGTCTCAGTTCCCTTATGTTCCATTCATAATAACCTCACAAGCCAAAACTACCTGACTGGCCTGCTCTGGCATTTATTACCAGTTGTCTTCCGGGTGAGGTTCAAGGTCTTGGTCATGATCTTTAAGTCCTTACATGGCATGGGTCCGGGTTACCTCGGGGACCACCTGCTGCCGGCGTCAACTTCCCTCCGCCCAGTACGTGCCCACAGAGAGGGCCTCCTCAGGGTGCCTCTGGTCAGGGAATGTCGACTGGTGGCCCCCAGGGGGAGGGCCTTCTCTGTGGGCGCTCCGGCATCATGGAACCAACTGCCGGTTGAGCTCCGGATGGCATCAGACCTCCGATCCTTCCGCCACGGGCTGAAGACCCACTTATTTGAATTAGCTGGTCTGGCCTGATGGGGGAATATGGGTTTTTAAATTGGTGTTTTTTAGTACTTTATTATTGTTGTTTTTTAACTGGGCACTGGTTTAATTTCCTTTTAACTTTTGTATCATTATTTATATATGCCCTGTGAACCGCCCTGAGTCCCTAGGGAGAAGGGCGGTATAGAAATCAAATAAAACTAAAAAAAACTAAACTATTAATAATCCAGTGGAATGGGACTGACTGCTGTCAGGAAGATGGGAGATTTGCTGCATTTAATAGGATACTATGAGAGAGAAAGAAAGAAAAATAAAAGGCCTATCTTCTGAAAGCTGATGAGAAATGTGCAGGATGGGGAACTTCTATGGATATTTTTTATTAATTTTATTAATTTTTAAATTAGCCTTTTATTACTTTGTAAGTAACTCAAAGCAGTATACATGCCTACTACTCCTTCCTCCTCCAACAACAGCCCTGTGAGATGGGTAGGTTGAGAGACAGAGTGACTGACCAAAAGTCACCCAACTGACTCTCATGCCTAAGGTGGAACTAGAACTCGCAGATTCCTAGATTCTAGGTCATATCTAAGCTCTAACTAATAGTAGTACAATTCAGGTTTATTCATCAAAAAATCCTTCTGAATAGCCTCCAATCTTGCCAATATCCTTTGTCCAGTTTAAAGGGGAACATTCACATTAGCTACATTCAATGTGCTCTTTTTCATTATAATTAGAAGGGAGATTTAACAGTAGTCTACTGAAAGGTCTATGATCCTTACCTGCTTGGGGAAATGAATCAATTGTCTATTGCCTTCTCTACTGTCTACTTTATTTAATCTACACAAGGACTTAATTATGCATTGGCTATACACCCACTATTTAGAAGAAAGCCTTATCCATTTCCTTTTGACAGCTAAGTCAATGACTTAGGAAAGTAACCAAATTTTGTACAATTGCAACTAGAGTTGATGTATAGAACAAAATAGATACTACTGCACAAAGTTTTAATGGTATTATTTTATGGTTAGTTTTTTAAGGAAAATCTATGTTATATGGCCATTAATGAACAATGTGTAATTATGAGTTAACTATGTATTTTTAAGATGATCCCTAATAGAGATCAGTTATCCCTAAATAGTTTGCAGATTTTAGGAAAAATGGGAGGTCTCTGTAATGGGAAGGATTAGGAAACATTTGACAGCAAATGTAGATAGTAGGTGTAAAAATCCCTGAGTATGTTTATTATTGTTTATCATGTTTATTATTTTTGTTAACTTTATTTTAATTCTGTAACACTGCCCAAAGTCACTTTTTGAGATAAGCAACCATAAAAATTGGGTAGGTAGGTAGATAGGTAGGTAGATAGATAGATAGATAGATAGATAGATAGATAGATAGATAGATAGATAGATAGATAGATAGAAAGAAAGAAAGAGAAAGAAAGAAAGAAAGAAAGAAAGAAAGAAAGAAAGAAAGAAAGAAAGAAAGAAAGAAAGAAAGAAAGAAAGAAAGAGTAGGAAGGGAAAGGGGATAAAGTAATTCAGTTTGCTTGTTGGTAAGCTGTGTGGCAAAGTGACAAGTGTAGCAAGAAGAAACATAGAACGTGATACAGATTGAAATAAAAACCAACTAAAAATCATGGGGAAAGAGACAAAACATTATCAATACTCCAAAATGTTCTAATCACTGGTGTTGTAGTAGCGATAACAATAGCAATAGCATTTAGACTTGTATACTGGTCCATAGCATTTTACAGCACTCTTTGGGTGGTTTATAATACCATCATTATTTTCATATTGCCCCATAATTTGGCTCCTCATTTTAAAGACTTCAGAAGGATGGAAGACTGAGTGAATTTTGAGCCCCGTTGGCATCGAACTCCAGGCTAGGGGTAGTTATATAAGAACTCTTTCTTCAAGAAAGAAAGAATATATAATAAATTATGGCAATACAGGTTTTTGTCAGGCCTAAGCCAAGAACAATGTAACACACTCTAGCCAATGTTCAGTTTTCTATTTGTCTACATTATATAGATGGAATCTTGCTGATGGGCTGTCTGCCAAAACAAAGCAAGATTATGGCATACACTTGAAAGGAGACCAGGAAGCTTGTAAGTGGGGAATTTGTCTGGTAAGAACAAAGAATGCTTATTCACAGGAAATATGCAGGTGTAAAGCTTGTAACAATTCTGGCAGGTTAGAAAGCTGATAAAAGTAACGAAGAGTTAGGCATTTTGCAGACTCAGCTAAAAGTTGAGAATAGAGATGGCCTGGAGCCAATAGAATGTGTATTAGATAACTCCTGAAGAATTCATTAGCCAAGGCTTAGGAATAGGGATGGCTAGAGACTGATAGAATAATTCTTAGATTATTATTGAAATGTTTATTAGATGATATTTCTTATATATCCCACCTTATCCCGCCTTCTGCTTTAGAGAAAATGTATAAAGCTTTATTAATTCTATGGTTTGAGATTCCTTGGCATTTTGACCAGGACCCCTTTTCTTGGAGCTCTTCAATAAAAGAAAAGAAAACCTGCATCTCGTGTCTGGTGTTCTTCATCGGCCTCCGCACCAGTCTCAGACTTGAACTGGGGACAACATTGCCAGACTAATCCCTTGTTTCTCTCATCCTAATGGATTTATATAGGGACGCAGTGGCTCAGTGGGTTAGGATGCTGAGCTTGTCGATCAGAAGGTCGGCAGTTTGGCGGGTCGAATCCCGAGTGCCGCGTAACAGAGTGAGCGCCTGTTACTCATCCCAGACTAATCCCTTGTTTCTCTCATCCTAATGGACTTATATAGGGACGCGGTGGCTCAGTGGGTTAGGATGCTGAGCTTGTCGATCAGAAGGTCGGCAGTTTGGCGGGTCGAATCCCGAGTGCCGTGTAACAGAGTGAGCGCCTGTTACTCGTCCCAGCTTCTGCCAACCTAGCAGTTCGAAAGCACGTAAAAATGCAAGTAGAAAAATAGGGACCACTACGGTGGGAAGGTAACAGCGTTCTGTGCGCCTTTGGCGTCTAGTCATGCAGGCCACATGACCACGGAGACGTCCTTGGACAAGCGCTGGCTCTTCGGCTTTGAAACAGAGATGAGCACCGGCCCCTAGAGTCGGAAACGACTAGCACGCATGTGCTGGGGAACCTTTACCTTTAATGGATTTATCCTGGGAAATTCTAGGGAGTGGCTATCCTAAATCTCTTCCTTTTCCCACAGTCCACCTCACTTAAAGCAACCTCTTTCTTCATAACATGAAATAGTGCCATAGTTTCAAAGTTAGGAGAAATTATAATAAAATTAGGCTAAGCACAAGAATGGTACTTGATAAGGGTGGAAGGAGGAGGTCTCCCAAGGTACAATGGCCTTTATTTTAACCAGATCCATTTGAATTCTTTCTGAGGAAATGTGCTTTTGATCTATCAGTCCAAAACTGATAGATCAAAGGAGCACTTCTCTAGCTCAGTATAAAGCTCATGATCATGAAGTCTCTAAAGAAGTGTTTGAATATATGCACTTTGAAGAAGAGGATCGGTGGAGTAAATAAGCAAAACATCCAAATAGATAATTTAAAAATCATTCACAATAGCCTGAGAAATATGTTTTATGTTATTTTTGGAAGTGTCATTAGAAAACCAAAAGGCATAAATGTTTATCTGCATTTCCCATAATGAAAATCAATGCCATTAAGGTCCCCTTGTATCTAACGTAGTCAAAACGTAGGTCTGATGGAAACAATATCAAATGTAAAAATAAGAGGCAGAGAGTAGCAACAGAATTCACAAGTCAATAATAATGGAAGACATCAAAGGATCCAGACTTCTTTTTCTTTTGCAATGTTAATAGGGCTAAGAGTGACAGTGGAACTTACCACCATTTCTTTCTTTCTTTAAAGGGATGGTAATGTACAGAGAGCAAAACCTTACAACTGAATACTGCTTTCAGAGGTAAACACATATAATGAAAAAGACTCAGCTCTTGTAATGGTATGTGGGAATGGCCTAGGGAGACAGGATGGAGAGGTGCAGACCAGACAACCGGCGTGTAAAAGATGTCTTATCACATAGAAGGGGAGATGGTATGGGAAATATTTCAGAAGGAATCCCTTCTAGTTTCCCAGAGAGTAAAAGGAAAAGATATCTATCGTGATGGCTCAGCAATTAAACATGTTACGTTTGTCAACTGGAGAGCTGACAGCCCAGGTTTGAGACCAAAGTGCCACATGATGGGGTGAGCTCTGATTACTTGCACCAACTCCTGCCTACCTAGCAGTTCAGAAGCATGCAAATGCGAGTAGATTAATAAATACCATTTTGGCGGGAAGGTAAGGGGATTTCATGCGACTTGGCATCAGTGGCGTAGCGTGGGTTGTCAGCACCTGGGGCAAGGCAAGTAATTTGCGCCCCCTAACCCATGGATTTTAGCACTCGAGTCTCTTCCACTAGATTAGTTAAAGAAACCCTTACCCCCTAAGCACATGTATTGTTTGTTATGAAAAAACTGTCCCTCCCCCAGATAGTCCCTCGCTCTCTCTCCGCACCGCACCGCACGCCTGGCACCCCCCCTCCACAGTGGGCGGCGACCCGGCGGCTCGGATTGGATTCGCACAGCCAGCACTGCAGTGAGAGAGAGAGTGAGTGAGCCAGGCAGGGGCAGAGAGCTGCAAGTGCGAGCGCCCCCCCCAGATGTTGCGCCCGGTGCGGCCGGCCCCCCCTGCACCCCCCATGCTACGCCACTGCTTGGCATATAGTCAGGCTGGCCACATAACCATGGAAATATCTTTAGGCAATGCTGGCTAAGAAACAGAGATGAGTTCTGCCCCCTAGAGTTGGGTACGAATGAACACAGGAAACCTTTACTTTTATATATTTATAAATATTATTTAAATAAAAGAAATATCACTAGAAGCCAAAATCACAAGACTACATCCAATTTACTTTGGTCATTTTCATCTGTGCAAATTCATTGGAGAAGTCAAAGATGGTAAGAATCATTAGTGGATGCCAACAATGAACTAGCTGGCTTGATACTATCAAAGCTGATACAAACAACTGTAGAAGCTATGCTTGACAAGGTAGCATGGCTCTAAAGTGGACAAAAGTCAGACGTGACTGAATGGTGGAGAATGAATATAGATAAAAAAAATTAACTTTGCATAGCTATGGCTTTAGTGTATACCCACATATTTTTTTCTTTCCTATTTATTTGGATGATTAGTAGGTTTGCTGTAATTTGACAGAAGGATCAGAAGTGATTTAACAAACTTCACCTCTTTGACATTTATCCAGCTATTGAATCTTCTTTGCCCTAATCCAAGCGAACATTACGTTGCAGTTAAGAAAGGAAAAAAAGATATTTGCTGACATCTAGTAGATATTAATTTGATATGCTGGTAGTCTTTCAGAAAACAAAATGGATTGGATGAGGTAATCTAATCTTACAAGCATTGGCTTACATCGGTTTCTTATTTTGATTTGGCAGAAGACATAGACAATCTCTACTACAGACAAGAATGAAACCATACGCAACAAATACACAAAGTACGGTATTTTTATACCCTCGGGTGTTTAAAATAGACACTTTTCCCTCTTAACCTTCTGAACTAACTGAATTGTTTGGCATGATGCTTGGTGGATTTGAAGTCAACAATTTTTTTTTTGTTTAACAACTGTCACACCGGCCTGGAAACTGTGTGTTCCCATCTCATCTTCCTCGATATGCATGTTTACGAAGGAGTTAGATTCTGGCTTAATATATCACACATTAAATCATGTCTCCTTTGTGATGATTTGCCAAATGAGACATTCTGCTATCATTCCATTTACTGAAGACTCTAAACAGACTATTGGGCCCTAAGCAGACCATTGTTTTACTATATGATTAATGTTGATGGAGAAATTCAGCTGAAAGAGAAATGCAGGGGAGTTTTGTGAAGCTGGAAGTATTTGTATCATCAATCAGGTTAGACAAGTACAATAATTAGGAAATGCTGATATAACCACAAATTGGGTCACTCCCTCATGATCATGGTGGGAATCAGTGAGGAGATGCAAAAAGAAATAAAAATAAAAATAACATAATCTTCATGGTGTTTTTCATTAAATATATTATTATCCCGAACCATTTCATTAGTACTAAGATAATACTCATAGTCCCAGGAACTGGAGTGTTTGGTGGCCATTTATGCTCTTTATATGTACAGTAGATAATGAATAAAGGAAGGAAGGAAGAAAGGATAATAAAAATGTCAGCTAATGCAAAGTAGAACAATATTTGGGATCAGAAGCAATCAGTCTACTATGCTTCATGCTGCTTATTTGAGGAAGTTTCAGGAAAGCGTATTACCCATTTTTCCTTAATATGGTATCAAAGTTTCTTGATTAGCTTTACAGCTAGCTTTAAATCATTGGTCTATGTCCTTCTGCTGTAAAGACTCTCTGATTTAATAGAGACTTCTACCAATGAAGCTGGAAGGGAGGTAATTGTTCTAGGCCTCATTTTGACCTTGACCTCCAAGTTTCCTTAGTCTAGGCCAGGAAATTCTGGAAGTTGAAGTCCATTAGTCTTAAAGTTGCCAAGGTTGGACACACCTGGTCTAGGCAATGGCAAAAGTTTTAGTGAGGAAAATCTGGTATAATTATTTATTATTAAATTTATATGCCACCTGATTCCCAGTGTCTCCGGGTGATTTCAAATTGTTAAAACATTTACTATCGCCTTAGAATCTTATTGTAAATAGTTTTGCTGTATAAAGAAGCCTCCATTATCCTCATTTTCCTGTGTAAATTGCTGTCTTTCTAACCACATCCAGCTCTAAAAAAACCTCAGACACTTCGTGACACTGTTGTACGCTCATAAGATGCAGCCTGTTTAAACTACCATGTTCTACCCAATGAACATACACAATACTCCTTCCTCCTATTTCCCCAAAACAACAACCTTGTGAAGTGAATTGGTCTGAGACAAAGACTATCCCAAAGTCACCCAGCCAGCTTTCATGCCTAAGCTGGACCTCTTGGTCTCCTTGTTTGGCCTTAATCACTAGACCTCTAGACTTTGGAACTGCATGTATGTCTTACAGGATGTGTTGGAGAAAGCAGGAAAATTGCATGTAAGGAAAACATGCCTATGTCTAGAGTTAATCCTGTTATTTTAAATCCAATCCATCACTTGGTTCCACATTCTTTCACTAAGACTGAAAGTTACCATACTGAATGTAATTTTTACTTCCCAAGGCTGACATCAGTTGGCATTGGAGCACATAAAAAGTATTTGGGGAAGATTCTGTAATCAGACTGGCACTTAGAGAGAGATAAGGCCTAGGATTTTTCTCCTTCTTCTCCCTCTAGATTGCCCCAATCGTTCTACCTGATGAACTGTATTATTGGCTACTACTAACTGCAAATCTCCTTCTCTTTAAAGCTACTGAGAAGATAAACACAACAACAACTAATTGCTGATCCATTATTTGCAGTCCTACATGCTACAGAAAGCCAAGAAAAACCTTCTAAATCAAAACAAATACACCCTTAATACTTGTCTTAAAAACATAAAGTATTCCTAGAAATAATTTAGATTCCTGGTGATGTTTTCTTGGCAATGGTCTAGAAGTGGTTTGCTTCTGCATTCTTTCAGGATGTGTTCGTGATTCTAACTTCCTAATCTACTCCTTAGTTCTAACTTTGCTGTCCAAGTGCTAACTACAGTATATCAAATCTTGCTTGGCTTTTTTTGAGATCAGCCAAAATCTGCTGTCTGCTGTGATCAACACTGTTAGATTTCACCTATTCAGACAACTACTCTGATAAATACTATTTCATACCCTAAAGAACCTGAAATAAGAATATGTTATTATTATGCTAACAAGAAATGCTTTCAGGGAAAATCTTTTGATTTCTACTTATTAAATATTCAGCATTGTCTCTAGAGCAAGAGAACAATCCTAAGTGTGGTTATTAGCATAATAAAATTTGTCTATGTTTTTTTTTCCTATATGACAATGAAGAGAAATCTGTTTGAATAGGGAAAGATAAATGATAAGATGAGAACATTCTTTATTCTTTTTACGGTATTTGTAAAAAAATTGCCCATCATCAGAATCATAAATGAATTTGGTGGTTTGCTGTTGAAGAACTTGCGGACTGGCAACAAGGCCTGAATAAAACAAAAAATAGATGTAAGTTTATACTGAGAGCTCATATTTCTGCACTAATGTGGAATGCATTTTAAAATATAATAATTAATTTTAAAAATCAAATATCCATGATAAGAAAACTGATTTTAGTCTGAACCAATCCATTGT
Source organism: Vipera ursinii (assembly GCF_947247035.1). Lineage (NCBI taxonomy): Eukaryota > Metazoa > Chordata > Lepidosauria > Squamata > Viperidae > Vipera > Vipera ursinii. The sequence goes on along the minus strand of NC_139513.1, from coordinate 221,187,737 downwards.
AAGATGAAGATCTCTCTCTCTATACACACACACACACACACACACACACACACACACATACATATACACACACACACACCCATACATATGTGGGGGTGGGAGGGTGGGGGTGGGTGGGTGGGTGGGTGTGGATGTAGGTGTTTGTGGGTGTGGGTGTGGGTGTTTGTGGGTGTGGGTGTAGGTGTACACTATGGTGGATTTCATTCAGGCAGATGGAAAAGAAAAACTGTCAATCTTTCACTGTCCTATGAATTATCAATTATTTTATCCATTTCAGATATTATGCCTATATATTTGCAGTCCCTCCTTGAATTTTCCCCAAACTAATTTCATGCCAAAAATTCTCAACTGAAAACTTTCAGCTCAGCATTATAAATCAGTGATCCATCTCGCCTGATATATTCCAATCACCTCAAATAGTAATAGACAAAGTCCCCATGGCTCAATTTGGACAATTTCAGGAGTCAGCAACCACAAGTATCTCAGCAACACTTAAAAACAAAATCATGCTTTTCCTCTGGAGATGTCTAAGTTGGCTTTTACTTTTTTTTTGCACCTCCATGCTTCTGCTCTATGACTTTGTTCCCATAATGCTGCCTGTGAACCGGGAAATGATAACTGAAAGAATAAACGTGGCAGATGCCATTCATATGTTCATAAATCATATCCTGTTCTAAAGAAAACTAATAGGAAACAAATAGTTTTTAAAAACAGTGGGTAATAGTAAGTACATAATATATTTAAATAAATATCTATGAAAATCGAACAATTAGATACTCAATTTTCCATTGATTCAAACTCAACTGCAGATGACTTCATGGACATGTTGAAGCACTTTTTTTTTGGTGCTGGTCAGTAAGTGATTTCTCATTGCCTTCTGGGAAGCTTTTCCCAGTTGAACCTATCCTTTGGTAGTATTACTTCCAGGCATGATGCATCCAGGCCTGAGCCCAGACAACATCAGCCAGATGCTTCCATTGCTAAGATTTAATGTAAAAAAAAAAGTTATTAACAAATGGAAATTCTGCCTTGCCATTAGTCTTCTGATCTTAGCAATCAAGGAACTTCTGCCTGGACAAAGCAATTAGACTTGTAACTCAAGAGCCTTTCCCATGGTTTCCTGAAGTATTTCTGCAAATAAGGTTGGGTCTCAGGTCATGCTGTTCCCCATCCCTGAAATTTCACCCTCATTGGTCCTGTGTGTCAGAGGCAGTATTTCCAAAATATGGCACTTTTTTAAATATATGGACTTCAACTCCCTGAATTATCAGCAATGATTTTGCTGGTTATGGAATTATGGAGGCTTAAGAAGGTATCTCTGAAGGATGCCAAAGTTAGAGAAAGCTGGCATATTCTAAGAAACTTAAGAAAGAAAAGCAATCTATTCTTAATAATGACTGGGGGGGGGACGAAAGAGAGCGGAAGCGAGACGGCACTAAGCTACTAACACCAGTCTCTGTGATATGCAATATTCACTGGAGATTACCAAACTATGTAATTAATTAGTGGGAAGCTATTTAACTCCACCGAAACAACTGACTCAATGAACAATGCACTATGATTGCAGAGCCCAAAGGAAGCTAATGTAACATTCACATGAGGCAAACAGTGGTTAATTTTATCCTTCTTCTAAGTGTATGACGTTTTACTAAAAACATTTGTACAGATTCCAGGAAGGAAATGTCACTTTGCTAAATTCAGATTTACAAGCCCAAACCTTTTCATAAATAGCCTGCAAGTTATCAGGAATCTTTTACTTTTAATATAGCAATGTCAAATAATTAGGCAAAAGACAACAACAACAAAACAACAACAATAACAACAACAACAACAACAACAACAACAATAATAATAATAATAATAATAATAATAATAATATAAAATGTATATTTCACCCAACACTCAACAATTGGATCTTTTAAAAGTTTGGGGAAACATAAGCTGTCATGACAGTAAGAGGCATCAAAGCTGTGGCCTTATGCTATAGGCATTAAACATATACATTAAAAAGAAAGATGATCACCATGGATATGTTATTTGCAATATATCTTTTGTTTTTTGGTGAACAACCAAACATAGGAACATTTCTGACAGATCTTCAATTAATTAATTAATTAATTAATTAATTAATTAAGTCATTCATTCATTCATTCGTTGGACTTATATATTGCTCATCTTGGCTAGACTAAATTTATAACTGAGATTTATGTTTGTGTTCTTTTTTAAAATAATAGCTTTTAGATGTGAAAAAAGCTTTTCCTAACATCTAACCTAATAGCCTATGTGGCCCCCTTATAAATTCCCTGGCAGCTTAAAAATTGCATTATTCTAATCTAGAAAGTTGGATTCTACCACAGATGTTGCGTAGCTAATATGTGTGTCCATTAATTACGGTATATATTCAGGTTTCTGGCAAAAGAAGCAGGCAGGCTCAAGTCAAACTCAAATCCAAATACCTCATCATAGAAAGCAGGTTCTAATGAAAGCATGTCAAGCATAAAAGAGGTCAGGCTTCTTTCTAGTAGAAGAATGGACTAATGAGCAAAATAGGGCTGAGCCTTAAGCTGAGCTCCAGTTCCATCTAATGCCAATGTCTCTTAGTAATGAAGGATTTTTTTTGTGGTTGCTGTTGTTAAATAGGCCCAGCATTCTGAGGAATCAAGATTTCACACTAAGAATAGTACACCTCTTCCAATATTTCCTCTGCATCTCTTTTTCTCCCAAGGTGGAAGGCCTCTGGGAACATTACAGGCTAGAAAACTAGAATATTATGTAAACCCCATGATACACGGACAGGAAGAGAAAAAGGCTTCAAGCCACTCTCAATTGACTTGTATTGGCAAGATGAATGAAGCATTCTATCAATACTGCTTTCTTCTAACATCACAGGTCTAACAAATGGCCTTATTAGTTCTTGGGGAGTTTTACAGTACCGTTGCAAATTCCAATGGATTCTATATCACAGAACAAAAAGACAAGGATGTTGAAACTATGGATTTGTGTATTCCATATCTTTCTAGATTCACAAGAAACCCTGCCTTATTGGCATAATTATGCTGGCACAGGTGCTGGCATACTTATCTCCCACTGAAACAAATCAGAGAGAGGGAGAGAGAAAATCAGGAAAGATATTGCTTCTTTTTCAGGGGAAACTTCTGAAGATACAACTATTGAGTTCCTATCTACAGAACGTACGATTTCTCTGCTAAAGTGTTATATTCTGGTACATTTACCAAGCAACTCAGTTACATCACTGCAAATGTTCTATTCCTGAACCCCATATTAATCAGTCAATGACTTCTAACAAGTAATATCTATAATACTTAAAACACTACTGTTATTTATCTGAACATATTCTCACATAACTATTAGTACTACTGGTAGTATTACTACTATAAACCTGGCTGGATGTTCTTGTTCTTTAAGAAATTATACACAATTTAAAAGTTATGTTTCTTTAGTGAATGTTGCTTACAATCAGTTTATTGCACAAAACAAGTGGGGTTTGTTTGTTTGTTTTTGTTTTTTGCCTGTAAAGATATTTTCTCTCCATGCATTTAAGGTTTTGGATTATTTAAGAGTTATATTTTTTTTCAGAGAAAAGGCTGTCATAATGTTCTAGGTTTACAAGTTCATATTAATCTTAAATAATTTCTGAAGAAGTTCACTTTATACTCATTCTTGATCTCCTGGCTATCGTTTCAATTTTATTTCCTATTTAGGAGGAAAGAGAACGAAAACAGGCCTGGCGGAAACAGAAGGATTAAGGGCTCTCCAGGCGTGTTCAGAACACATGGCTTTACACAGTCCAGGAACATTTGCCGAATAAATGATATCCTAGTAATTGGGAAGGGATACTTTGCATTAGAGCTTTAATATAATTTAATCACTTTCTTATGCAGAGCCTATTCGTCTAAGAAGGAATTCTCTACAGCTACACATGGAATAAATACACAGTAATTCATAGATTTTCTTTGAATTGTTTATTAGTGGATTTCACAATCATACTTAATTTTAAAAAGCTGACATGTGGTAAGTGGCCAAACTGCAAGACCTTTTTATGCTAGGATTCTGAAACAACCTAAAATGTGATGGGACAGAAACCAGTTGTTAGCTGTTTCTACCAAGGGCTAGGCCCTAATTAGAAACAGTCCTTGAAAATTAAAATTTGTTGGAATTTTTTCTAGTCATACTCTTAGATATTTTTTATTCATTGCTATTTTGTAATGCTCTGAGATTTTAAAGAGGATTCCTTTTTTATTTTAGATTTTAAATTTTTTACTCCACCTTTATCCTCCTATTTTCCCCACAACAATCCTATGAGGTAGGTTGGGCTGAGAGAGAGTGAACTGGTCTAAGGTCCCTAAATAGGGATGAAAACCCACAGTCTTATTCAGAGATGACACATTTTTATTTCAGATTTTTGCCTTTTTTAAAAAAGAAAACAAAAAACTTCCCATCAAACCGTTGTAGTTCTATGAAATATGAAGTCCAGCCTAATCACAGCAAAGAAACAAAGTGTGGCTACTATGGAAATTAATAGGTGCAATTATAATTTGTATTATGTATATTTCAACTTTTAAAAAAGAAATCCAGGCAGGCACAAATAGTAAAAAATGGAGATGATTATTGTTTCACGTTGGGTAAGATTTACAGTGTATGTCAACTTAAACAGAACATTTGATCAAATCCTAGTAAAATCCTTAAATAAAAATAAAAGGATTCTGTGTGCATATTAGACATTAATCAGGGACCTCTTCCTTCTCTGGAACAATTTATTTCCTATTGTATTTCCTTTCTTTATGAGGCCATCCTTTACATCTGTTAGAACACAGTCATTTTTCATTTATACTTGCTGCTACAAGAGACCGTCCATTTCAGCTTCATTTCCCTACAACAAAAAGCAGCTTAGCTTAGCTGCACCACTTGATGAAAACTTAAGAGTGTTGGGACTGAGGTCATGAAATGGTTCAACCCAGGAAAATCTTGCCCCAAATGCTGCCCAGTGTGATATCTCCCTCTCTTTCTTTCTTACAAATAACATGCATAGGAAAAGTGGACTAGGCGTGCCACACCATTCTTCCACAGCAGAAATGAGCATGCAATAAAAGAATTGTCCAGAACCATTCCCTGCCTGCAAGCCCTCAAGATACACTGATTTTTAAGGCTTTACTGTTTACAGGGATAAAACTGACATCTGCTTTTGCTGTAGTTTGAAATGGGCTAAAACCACAGGACACAATTCCTTGTTTTAGATTTGGAAGGATGGCATTCCATATACACACATATCAGCTTTTGTATCCAAGATACAGTTTTTAAAAATGACAGAAAACAGAACTTTAACAATTCCTTCTTTTTCCATTCCTCTCTCCAAACCTTTTGTGGTCAAGATCAGCTTTCTCTCCTTTGGATTCCGGCCAATCAACTGTCTCCCTAGCCATCACTAACTGAAAGCACATATTAATTAATAAAGTTTACTTTGTGAGGCCTAAAATCACTTCCTTCCTTTCCTTCCTCCCTCCCTTTCTTCCCTCCCTCCCTCCCTTTGAAAAATGGAGAATGCCAGCAAAAGTGTTTCTTAAAGAAAACCTATCATTTGCCTCAGCTATTGTAAAGAGAATGAAGGATTTACAAATGTTGAGAATTCAACCTTGATCAATTCCCATCAAACTGACCTGATTGCAAGAATGGATAATTCTCTGTCTTTTAAAAAGCTTATTTTGAGAAGGAATGCAAATATTTTGAGGAAGGAAAAAGTACTTACTTATTTATGAAAATTCATGAAAAATCAAAAACATTTTTTAATTTTTTTGTGGATAGATAATGCCTTTTATCCTAAATAGATCCTGTCCATTGGATTATCAATGTTGTGTCTTTATTATTACAGGTAGTCCTTGACTTACAACAGTTCATTTTGATACCAGTCAAAGTTACAACAGCATGGAAAATAGTGACCTATGACCGTTTTTCACACTTACAACCATTGAACTTCCCCATGGTCACATGATCAAAATTCAGATGTTTGGCAACTAATTCATATTTATGAAGGTTGCAGTGTCCTGGGGTCATGTGATCCCCTAACCCTAACCTTCTGACAAAGTCAACAGAGAAGCCAGAGTCACTTAACAATCATATTACTAACTTAACAACTTCAGTGATTCACTTAACAACTGTGGCAAGAAAGGTTGTAAAATGGGACAAAATTCACTTGACAACTGTCTTGCTTAGCAACAGAAATTTCAGGCTCAGTTGTGGTCATAATTCGACCACTACCTGTGTTATTATTTTATTATTATTTCTAGACAGAAATGCTACTGTGAAGGCTGCATCCAATGAATTTACTTTCAAATTGTGCCCCCTTTACTAACATGTCACCATTAATAAACAAGGCATGGCTGGAGTTTCTGGTTCTGCTTCTTCCATTTCTGAACATTGAGAAAAAAGGCCAAATTCTGGTTGGACCAGTAAAAGCAGCCCATTTTAAATGAAGCCACAGATTAGAGCAAATAGTACAGGGCTTAGTATAATAAACTTAGACACCACGAGATGAACTAAATTACAGCAAAGCAATCACAAACTAATTAATAGAAAAGGACTATGAACAAATCTGAGACAATGTATTACCATAATAATTACAAAAACAGTAATCTCATTACACAAACCTGTAACATGATTATCAGCTCACGAATTAGCAATGCTGGCTTCTCATTGGGAAGGAAGAAGGAAATAAAAAAAATAGCAGTGATAGATGACAACAAGGGTATTAAACAATTGTTTTTCAGGATATGAAAAGAGAGTCTTTTTGCTTATTTAAAGGGAAAGTTAGAAATTCAGGTTTTGTTAATATTATGCAACTAGGCATGATCACTTTAATGTGGCTTTCTGATTTTGATATATTGTTCATTTATGTTCCTAGCCAACAGTGTTGTTAAGCCATTCTTTTAATCTGGGTCACTGATAGGTTGTTGTTGTTGTTATTTTTCTGATTATTGAGATCAGGAAGGAATAATTAATTTAAAGAGACTTTTCAGGACAAATTTTTATACCAGGGGTTTCCTAACTTTGCAGTGCTGTGACCCACTAAGATGATAAATGAATTTATATGATAACCTCGCCATTTTAATTAAAGTAATCACTTTGTTGGATTAGAGTTGGGCAAAAAATAAATACGTCATTTAATTTTAAAAAGCAAATTTAATGCAAATCTATTTATAAAAAAATGATGATAGTACCTTGCAACTTTAAGTAATACTTCTAATTGGAAATAAACAATTAAAGTATCAAATTCAAAACCATTTTTAATGGTAAGAAAGAGCTTGCTTAATTTTGCATAATTCCTGGACAAAATGGTGCATTATAGGGTAATAAAAAGAGCCTTGGTGGAGCAGTGGGCTGATGCCTCCTTAAGTAACACCAGCTGCCTGCAATTAGTGCAGGTTCGCATCCCACCAGGCTCAAGGTTGACTCAGCCTTCCATCCTTCCGAGGTAGGTAAAATGAGGACCCAGATTGTTGGGGGCAATAAGCTAACTTTGTAATAATGCCGCTTGGGGTGTGTGTGAAAGCCCTAACAAGCAGGCATATACGTAGAATGAAGGCTACTGCTAAGCTTGTAAGCCGCCCTGAGTCTTCGGAGAAGGGCGGGATATAAATGTAATAAAAATAAAATAAATAAATAAATAAAAATAATATTTTTTAATCCAAGATTTCTCAAATGGGCTAATTTACAGAATGTGTCCAAAATCACTCCCAAGGGAATGAAATTTGGGGAAATTGTGGCTGCTTCAGTGCTACTGGCTGCTGCTATTCTGCTCCTGCAGGTTCATAATCTTCATTTTCAATGTTCTGTGTCAGTTTCCCAGTCAGTCTTGCAACCCCCCACTTCCTCCCTTCTACCAGCAAGGTTATATGTGACTCTTAAAGATGTAACCACTTTAAAGTGCATGAAAAAAGGCCTGGATATTATTTTACTGATTTAGGTGCCCCTTTTCTGGCACACATATATGCACATTTATTCTATTTAATTCCTGAAATGTTAACTGTTTCTATATTTATAATTGTTTTTATATTTCTATTTTTACTGCATTGTAAGCTGCCCAGAGTTGTTCTGGATACCAAGAAAGGAGGCATATAAATTTAATGAATCAAATAAAATAAATTACCATCACAAAAACTGGAATTCAACATAGGATCTCCCATCATTTCAATAAGTAATTTGGATCTCTCAGGCTTGTAATGCCATGTGGATGATCGTGAAAAAACTCCACAATAATCTCATTGTAACGAAGATAAACATTGGTCCATTCAAAAATAACATTGTCATGATTCTAAGAATTATGCTCAATTTATCAGAAACTAAAGCTGTCCTTCTTCAGTTGACACAGTTCCCAATACAATCATGCTTTGACTTCATTATATATAAAGCACAAGGATAAACCATGGGAATGTGCTAATTTATCTGAAGAAACTGGCATTTCCCATGATTAGCTTTATTTCACTTGTAAGTTCAAGAAAATGAAGTGAAAACATTATTCTTAAAGAATGGCACATCAACCACAAGTGTTGTCATCAACATGTGTCCTTTGTTAAATGAAAAGCATTTATATTTATCTTGCAGCTCATCTTCCTTCTCTGATAAATGTTGTTTTCTCTATTAATTTTAAAATCAAAACAATATCAATCTACCCCAAATCATTCTGTTTCCCTCTTTAGATAAGGAAATATCTCTGAAAAGGTGACTAAATGGGTTGTCTAGTTTTGGACTGATATTTGCTGTTGACAGTGACAAGTATAGAAAATCCTGACTTGGTTGTTGGCTTATCAAGGCCAAGCAGGAGTGAATTCCAAAAGGGATCCAGCTTTGGATTCACATATACTGACACATGCACATCTGAAGCTAAAACCCTATCAGAATTCTAGGCTTTGTTTGAAGAAGTTGGCTGTTGGTTTTGTCCAGACAGAGTGAAAGCAACACAAGCCTTCTGCATATAAAAATAACTCAGCTCTGGGTACTCCTCTCTGTTTTACTTAGACAAGTCAGTTGCTGACTTCTCTAGGCAGGAAGAGAGCAAATTCTGATAGAGCTTCAGCTTCCCATACTAGCCAATAAAGTGTATGAAGACCAAAGATGGAACCCTATTTTACTGTGTGTGCTCCAGGCCTCTCTCTCTCTGCTTTGCTTAGATAAGCTGACTGTCACCATGTCCAAGCAGAGTTGGAGTGAGTTCTGACAGTGATCTAGCTTTTTTGTGTGCAAATCCCAGCGTATTTTCTCAAATTTCCTCTGGGGAATCACAATCCACAGTTTTGAGAATACAGTGCTGTAGTGTGATTACAATATTTGAAGTTTAGAATACAAATGATGCTCTGGACAATGAATTTGGCCAACAGGCTGTGCAGAATTTTCTATCCACACCAACAAGCACACATTCTGCTTCTGAAGTCCTAAGGATCTGTTACAAGAATTACCGTAAGTAACAAGGACTTGAATGTTAATTAACCACTATGGGCAATTTCATCAGTTTCGAATTAAAGTGTGCTTTTGAATTTTGCCTATTGTGAAAGACCAAGTGCAGTTTGGACATCTCTAAGTAACCAGTATTATAATATACTAACACAAAACATCTGTATGTCTGTTTGCGCAAATATTTACTTGTGGGATTCTATACATTTTTAGAAAAAAAATTGCATGTACATATGCTTTAAAATTATCCCCATGCCTAGTCAGAAAGCAAATGGGTACATTTTATGCTGCAAGCCAAATCTATCTGTTTCCAGAGAGAAACAAGTTCTAATGGTCCTTTATACTTGCATCTTTTGCCTACAGCCAAAATTGAGGAGATTGGCTGTGCAAATTAGTCTTGATATCAGGAGCAATTTCACATACACATATACAAACAAACAAAGCTCTGTTAGTTCTCCAAAAAGCTGAGTTTGGAAGATTTCATATTTGACTCTGAATTTAGATTTGTGTTAAAAGTCATTTGTTTTTAGAATTTTACCTTTTGAGGACTATAAGAAGTGGCATGGCAGACAATGCAGTTATGCTTTCTCCAAGGAAGATTATGGCAGTGTGACTCAATTCCAAAAACAAATGCATGCCAAGCATTTAGAAATCATTTATGACCTCACCTCATTCCATACTTATTGGTGATGGCAAAACATCACCAATAATGCCTTACATTATGAAGAGGTAAATAAATGGGTATGCCTTACTCTGTAAATAGAAAAGTATCCTTGCACACTTATTCTGAAATAAATCACACTGATTTCCTTTGATTACTGACTGAAATAAGTAACTTCAAAATTCAGCTTATCTTTAGCTTCAAAGTTATTATCTGAGTTAAAGTTAAATTCCTGGCAATATTGGGAACCCAGTCTGTGTGAGGATCAGTATCAACAGCTGCACTTAATGCTGCTTAGGAAAGATGGAAAATACTGGGCTGCAAATATAATTTTGGTCTGTTTAAAAAGCTTATATTGTGGAATAATTCCAGTTTAAATCCCAGTGGATGAAGAGGTTTGGGGGAGGTACACTGGGCCTCTCATATCATTAAAGAGGAATCCATTTAAAAACTTTTACAGAATTAAAAGGGGTTGAGCTCTCTCAGAACTCTTCTTGGCAATTTATCCCACCAAAGCATTTGTTACTTTGTTTATTTGGTCCAGATGCTATTGCTGCTTTTAAGGTTCCACTGTGGTTACAGATTTCAAGGAATGAACTATGGCTCCTAAGCAATAACTCTTTTTAGTTGGCACACTGGAAGATCTCCAAGAAGTACCATTTGCCTGCAAGCATGGACTGATCAGACCACCCAAAACAGCAGCAGCAGCAACAACAAAAACCCAAAACACCACCCTAGACTTAATTATCAATAAGAAAAACAAAAAATGTCTAGATAATGGAGGTGGCAGCACCAACTGGAGACAGCAGAGTAGAAGAGAAAGAACTGGAAAAAATCAGAAGATGCCGAGTTCTACAAATAGAATGACCATGGCAAAAGAAAATAAAGGTAGTACCAATACTAATAACCATTTTGGATGGAATTCTAAACATCTGGAGCACCATTTATCCTGCAATAATATTTTAACACCATCAAACTTTCAAATCTGAAATTCAGTCTAAACATCTGGATGGCTGTGTGATGAACCACAATGATAACAATGGCAACACCCATAGAAAGATTATCTTTTTTTTATTGAAAAGTTTTACAGTACATTTTATTTTTAACAAAACAAAACAAAACCCCTCCCAACCCCTTCCCCTCTTCCCAACCCTCCTCTACACCTCCCTCCCTCCCCCTCCCCCTCCCCCTCCCCGACTTCCCAGAGCTAAATACAAGGTATAACAGTAAAAATAATCATAATCTACCATATGCAAACAACAATAACTATTAAATCTGTCGTACTTTAACTCTTATAAAATAACTACAAGCAATATAAATATCACATCAATACTTATTCAAAGAAGATTATCTTTGTATCAGAAAATCATAGGGCCTCCTTAGCTATCTGATCCCAAAGCCTGAGAGAACAACCAGGTTTTTAACAGTTTTGAAGAAATCATTAATATGGATTCATGAAATTGATATGCTACATTAATGAGCTTGATGTCCTATTTTAATAAACTAGTGGAGAACTTTAAACAACATGAAATGTATTTCCTATGATCTTTTGTTGTTGTTAGCTGCGAAGTCGTGTCCGACTCATCGCGACCCTATGGACAATGTTCCTCCAGGCCTTCCTGTCCTCTACCATCTTCTGGAGTCCATTTAGGCTCACACCTACTGCTTCAGTGACTCCATCCAGCCACCTCATTCTCTGTCATTCCCTTCTTCTCTTGCCCTCAATTTTTCCCAGCATTAGGCTCTTCTCCAGTGAGTCCTTCCTTCTCATTAGGTGGCCAAAGTATTAGAGTTTTAGCTTCAGGATCTGGCCTTCTAAAGAGCAGTCAGGGTTGATCTCCTCTAGGACTGACCGGTTTGATCGCCTTGCAGTCCAAGGGACTCGCAGGAGTCTTCTCCAGCACCATAGTTCAAAGGCCTCAATTCTTTGGTGCTCAGCCTTTTTTATGGTCCAACTTTCACTGCCATACATTACAACTGGGAAGACCATAGCCTTGACTATACGCACTTTTGTTGACAGGGTGATGTCTCTGCTTTTTAGTGTGCTGTCTAGATTTGCCATAGCTTTCCTCCTGAGGAGCAAGCGTCTTTTAATTTCTTGGCTACAGTCCCCATCTGCAGTGATCTTGGAGCCCAGGAAAATAAAATCTGTCACTACCTCCATTTCTTCCCCATCTATTTGCCAGGAATTGAGAGGGCCGGATGCCATGATCTTGGTTTTCTTAATGTTAAGTTTCAACCCAAGTTTTGTACTCTCCTTCTTCACCCGCAACACGAGGCTCTTTAGTTCTTCTTCACTTTCTGCCATTAGAGTGGTATCATCTGCATATATTAGGTTGTTGATATTTCTTCAAGCAATCTTAATTCCAACTTTTGATTCATCTAGCCCTGCCTTTCTCATGACGTGGTCTGCATATAAGTTAAATAGGCAGGCCGACAGTATACAGCCTTGCTGGACTCCTTTCCCAATTTTGAACCAATCAATGGTTCCGTGTCCAGTTCTCACTGTTGCTTCTTGGCCCACATATAGGTTTCTCAAGAGACAAATAAGATGGTCTGGTACGCCCATCTCTTTAAGAACTTGCCACAGTTTGTTATGATCCACACAATCAAAGGCTTTAGCATAGTCAATGAAGCAGAAGTAGATGTTTTTCTGGAACTCCCTAGCTTTCTCCATGATCCAGCGTATGTTGGCAATTTGATCTCTAGTTCCTCTGCCTCTTCGAAATCCTGCCTGTACTTCTGGTAGTTCTTGATCCACATACTGGTGAAGTCTAGCTTGTAGGATTTTAAGCATAACTTTACTAGCATGAGAAATGACTGCAATGGTGCAGTAGTTTGAACATTCTTTGGTACTGCCTTTCTTTCGAATTGGAATGTAAACTGATCTTTTCCAATCCTGTGGCCACTGTTGAGTTTTCCAAATTTGCTGGCAAATTGAGTGTAGCACTTTTACTGCATCGTCTTTTAAGATTTTGAATAGCTCAGCTGGAATACTGTCACCTCCACTAGCTTTGTTGTTGCTCAGCTTTTCTAAGGCCCACTTCACTTCACATTCTAGGATGTCTGGCTCGAGGTCAGTGACCACCTCATTGTGATTATCAGGGACATTAAGCTCATTCTTGTATAGTTCTTCTATGTAATTTTGCCACATGTTCTTAATCTCTTCTGCCTCTGTTAGGTTCCTGCCATTTTGGTCCTTTATCATGTCCATTTTTGCATCAAACGTTCCCTTCATCTCTCCAATTTTCTTGAAAAGATCTCTGGTCCTCCCTATTCTATTGTTTTCTTCTATTTCTTTGCATTGTTCATTTAAGAAGGCATTCTTATCTCTTCTAGCTATTCTTTGGAATTCTGCATTCAATTGGGCGTATCTTTCTTTTTCTCCCTTGCCTTTCACTTCCCTCCTTCCCTCAGCTATTTGCAAAGCTTCCTCAGACAGCCATTTTGCTTTCTTGCATTTCTTTTTCTTTGGGATGGTTTTGGTTGCTACCTGTTGTACAATGTTGCGAACCTCTGTCCATAGTTCTTCAGGCACTCTGTCTATCAGATCTAATTCCTTAAATCTATTTGTCACCTCTACTGTATATTCAACAGGGATATGATTTAATTCATACCTGAGTGGCCTAATGCTATGATCTTAAATGAGGCTAATTCATGTTTCACATCTATTGGTTGTTTTCTGGCAATTTTAGCAAAATTAATAAAGGTTTTAATCAACTTATTGAAGATACAAAGTATGTGGAACATCAACTCACATACTTTGACTTTGTCCTATCATTGTTAGATTTTGAGCTGATATCAACTGCTTTAGAATAAATTATTATTAATTAAGGATTCAAACACATATATGTCTTCATTTGATATATCCCAGTATTTGAAAATTATTAATTTATGTGGATATTTTAAACACAAGGTATTGACTAATTATACAGCAATGAATAGGGTAATCTATATTTGATGTGCAGCAATGGATTTTTAATATATGAGGGCAATTCAGAAGTAAACCTCCATTTGGTTATCAATGACAGACACTCTCAGATACAGAACTTTTATTATACACATTAGAAAATTACAACATTACATTACTTTTCGACATAATTGCCATTCAAATTGAGGCACTTGTCATAACATCTTACAAGGTTTGAAATTCCTTAGTAGTAATCGCTCTGTGCCAAATGTGGGCTGGGTGTGTGTGATCAAAAACATCCCAACAGAACTGCTTCTAAAGTTTTTGAGTGCGTCTAGCCGTGTGCAGACAAGCATTATTGTGAACCAACACCACACTGGAAGTCAGCAGGCCCCGATGCTTGTTATGGATGACCCATCTGAGTTTTTGTAATGTTTCACAGTAGACTTCTGAATTGATGGTCGAACTACACTCCATGAACTTTACTAGAGTACTCCTTCACATTTGGCGGGATTTTCTGTGGCACTACTTCCAGTGTGGTGTTGGTTCTCTCATATGTCGCTAGACACACCCAAGAACTTTTAAAGCAGTTCAGTTGGGATGTTTCTGATCACCTCCCCATAGTCCAGATTTGGCGCTGGGCGACTACTACTAGTGCCTCAATTTGAATGGCGATTATGTCAAAAAGTAATGTAATGTTGTAGCTTTCTAATGTGTATAATAAAAGTTCTGTATCTGAAGTGTCTATAATTGATAACCAAATGGAGGTTTATTTCCAAATTGCCCTCGTATGTTGATTACAGTTAACTGAATTAGATTATTTTTAATGACATGGCAATGAAGGAGACTCTTGAGCAATAGAGTTAAATTTTTGGAAGCCACTCCCTAACTCAAGTTCTCTTCGTTAACTCTGTGGCATTTTCATTGAAAGTCTCTGGAATTACTATGCAGCTATTTGGGAGATCTGCAGGCCATAGCTTGTTGGAATGTGTGTATCAGAGTGCTGCCATCATATCTCCATCTGCAGATGCTATATCTGTGAGAGAAAAAGATCTGGTCTTTGGGACCATAGCTAAAAGCCTCACCCTATGACTTCTGGCAGAAGCTGCAATCCCTAACAATTCCAAACATATTGAGAAATATGGAAAGAACAGATATAGAGTAACTTCATCTGTTCTCTAGTGTGGATGGGAAATTGCATCTAGGAAATGTTACAAACCTTTAGTCTGTTATTCTTGATACTTGACAATTAAACATGGTGATTCTATAATTTACAGAATTCCTATTATTTGAGAAATCTCTTCTTTTCAAATTAAGTATGTCTGAGTTTGGTAATAGTTCATTAACAAAAAGCCTGGGTTACTGGTTGCTTTCCAAACAAAACAAAAACAAAACAAAACCTTTAAAAAATTCCTAAGAATTTGTTTTTAAATACACAAACTTTCTATAATCTTGACATCCTATGACCAGACACAAATTTAAAGATATTATAATGTATTGCACCCTACTAGGTTGGATCAAGACTGAACTTTTGAGATAACTATGACCTGGATGACTGAGAATCTCCAGAGACGTAAAAACTGAAGGACACTTGCATAAGGAGACAATTTTAATCATTTATCGTTCTAGTAAATTCTGTTTCTTTTCAAAAGATTATCAGGTTACATATAGACTGGGTATATTTAAAGACTGCATTTTTTTTTCTTTTTCAATATATCTATTTTGAGTGTTTCACAATCAAAACAAACCTGTCTTCAAAATTGGCTCGCTTGAGTATTCCTTTTGAGTATTCCAACCGTTCTGACTGTTTCAAATTGGACTGCTGTCAAATCTAGGTATTTGTATGCGTATTTTTCATGCTCTCTTGTCTTGTGATAATAGTACTGTTATTCTCAGTTATTAAGTCCCACAAACCACGTTCTTTTTGTAGCTAATGCTCATCGCTATGTGACGGCAAAACAATTTAGTTGAGAGTAAGGGATTGGGGAAAAAAAGAACAAAAAGAATTACTGTTTTAATTTTTTGAAATGATCTGATAAGAATGTAATAGAAGCTCAAATGTCTTTCTTCCATAAGCAAGGATTTTCCAGATTCTCTTCAATCTCCTGTTAGAGGTGAATCATCCATTAGTAGTTCATATATTCCATAGATTTTATTTATTTTTATTCATTTGTTTATATCCCGCCTTTGTAATTTTCACAATGTAGGTAGTCCTCAGCTTACAACCATTTGTTTAGTGACTGTTTGAAGCTACAGCAGTGTTGAAAAAGTGACTTATGACTGTTTTTCACACTTATGACCCCAACGTTAGCATTCCCACAGTTACGTGATCAAAATTTGGGCACCTGGCAACTGGCTTGTGTTTATGATAGTTGTACTGTCAAGGGGTCATGTGGTCACTATTTGTAACCGGCTTCTAACAAGCAACAAGAAAAGTCCTTGGGGGAAGCCAAATTTGCTTAATGACTGCATGATTCGCTTAACAACTGAAGTTATTCACTTAACAACGGTGGCAAAAAATATCATGAAATGGGGAAAACTCATTTAACTGCTTCAATTTAGCAATGAAAAATTTAACCTCAAGTGTGGTTGCAAGTTGGTCAGCAAACATCCCTAATACTCCTTCCTCCTCCTATTTTCCCCACAACAACAATACTGTGAGGTGAAGTCAGCTGAGAGAAAATGACTGGCCCAAGGTGACTCAGAGGGTTTTCATAGCTAAGGTAGATTGGAACTCACAGTCTCCTGTCCCAAAGGTTTTTTTTTTCATGAGGCAACTGGAGTTTCTTGTCTTTCTTTGAAGACGTTTCTCTTCTCACCCAAGAAGCTTCTTCAGCTCTAACTGGATGGTGGGGAATGAAAGGATTTATATTCCTTGCAGACAGCTGGTCATTTGCACTCCTTTAGAGAGTCATTAAAGCTACCTGGAGGTTTATCTGTGTCTTCAGGTCACCTAAGTAGTGCAAATGAGTGTGGAGCTTTCTTGGAACTGTTGAAAAGACTGTGTTGTAGAGACTGGAGATGTCAGTTCCCTCCCCGTGCGATGAGAGAGGGCTGAACAGCTGTCTGCAAGGAATATAAATCCTTCCATTCCCCACCATCCATCCAGTCAGAGCTGAAGAAGCTTCTTGGATGAGAAGTGAAACATCTTCAAAGAAAAACAAGAAAGTCCAGTTGCCTCCTGGGACAACCATGACCTGGATGACTGAGAATCTCCAGACATATCACAATCTCCTCCTTTCTACCCTGGTGCCTCAAGTGCTGGATCAAACTGGCTGTTGAAGGGGTTTTACTTTGCTCTAAGTCACAGGTCTGCAACCCGCGGCTCTGGAGCCACATGTGGCTCTTTCAGCCGTCTCCCTGCGGCTCCCAGTCCTCTGCTATGTGTAGTCCCCCCCAAAAAAAAAGTGGGACTAAAAAAGTTCAACCAATCAATTCAAATATGCAGGGTAGGTGCATATCTCGCCTTGCCTCCACTCTTCAAACCCTGTTCTGCGCATGTGTGCATGTACGCGCATGCGCACACATTTTTTTGCGGCTCCCAGTTTTTCCTTTTGTGAGGGAACCGGTTCCGAGTGGCTCTTTCACTGTTTCAGGTTGCTGACCCCTGCTCTAAGTGAATGTATTTGTTACCATAAAGCAGATGCAAAGTTTTGTTTCGTTTTGATAACACAAGGGCCACCTTTAAAAAAAAAAATTAGCTAAAGACAATATTTGATTGTTTTTAAATGGTGTATTATGTAGAATCTGAATTCCATTTTTAAATTTTATTTTTCAGGAAGCATAAACTGGAAACACAATCATTCCATTGGAGAGGGTTCTGTAGAAGAAGGTTAGAGGCTCCATTAAAAAATGTTGCCAGTTATTACTGAATTCTTAAATACTGAATTTTTAAAGCCTTTCTTTCTTTCTTTTTTTTCAGAGCAACTGAAAAGAAGGAGGGTCAACACTTTCTATTTTTGACTTACTCAGTTTTTCATATCTGTAATAAATATCTCCTACCAATTTATACAATTTTCCTAAGGGTATACTTGAACCAGAGACTAGAACACAATTATAATAAAGAACAAATTGGTTTATTGACAGCACTGGAATGAAAAACAGGCCTAAATGGAGGAGGGGTTACAGCCCTTCTTTACAGATTTCTCCAAATTAAATTAATCTCTCTCTCTCTCTCTCTTTCTCTCTTTCTCTCTCTCTCTCTCTCTCTGTGTGTGTGTGTGTGTGTGTGTGTGTGTGTGTGTCTGTGTGTGTGTGTTTGTATGTAGGTATGTGTGTGTGTGCACTGAAGTCTTTGAGTGTAGACAATATAGACAATGGAAAAGCATTTGATTGGACACGGTATCATGTACTAATGAGATTAATGAAG